>NW_027327313.1:344260-688520 GCF_047675955.1 Chlorocebus sabaeus
AACTGGAAAGAAGCTTTCTGAGAAACTCCTCTGTGTTCTGTTAATTCATCTCACAGAGTTACATCTTTCTCTTCAGGAAGCCTTTCGCTAAGGCTGTTCTTGTGGAATTGGCAAAGGGATATTTGGAAGCCCATAGGGGGCTATGTTGAAAAAGGAAATATCTTCCGTTCAAAACCGGAAAGAAGCTTTCTGAGAAACTGCTCTGTCTTCTGTTAATTCGTCTCACAGTGTTACATCTTCCCTTTCAAGAAACCTTTCGCTAAAGCTGTTCTTGTGGAATTGGCAAGGGGATACTTGGAAGCCCATAGAGGGCTATGGTGAAAAAGGAAATATCTTCCGTTCAAAACTGGAAAGAAGCTTTCTGAGAAACTGCTCTGTGTTCTGTTAATTCATCTCACAGAGTTACATCTTTCCCTTCAGGAAGCCTTTCGCTAAGGCTGTTCTTGTGGAATTGGCAAAGGGATATTTGGAAGCCCATAGAGGGCTATGGTGAAAAAGGAAATATCTTCCGTTCAAAACTGGAAAGAAGCTTTCTGAGAAACTGCTCTGTGTTCTGTTAATTCATCTCACAGAGTTACATCTTTCCCTTCAAGAAGCCTTTCGCTAAGGCTGTTCTTGTGGAATTGGCAAAGGGATATTTGGAAGCCCATAGAGGGCTATGGTGAAAAAGGAAATATCTTCCGTTCAAAACTGGAAAGAAGCTTTCTGAGAAACTGCTCTGTGTTCTGTTAATTCATCTCACAGAGTTACATCTTTCCCTACAAGAAGCCTTTCGCTAAGGCTGTTCTTGTGGAATTGGCAAAAGGATATTTGGAAGCCCATAGAGGGCTATGGTGAAAAAGGAAATATCTTCCGTTCAAAACTGGAAAGAAGCTTTCTGAGAAACTGCTCTGTGTTCTGTTAATTCATCTCACAGAGTTACATCTTTCTTTTCAGGAAGCCTTTCGCTAAGGCTGTTCTTGTGGAATTGGCAAAGGGATATTTGGAAGCCCATAGAGGGCTATGGTGAAAAAGGAAATATCTTCCGATCAAAACTGGAAGGAAGCTTTCTGAGAAACTGCTCTGTGTTCTGTTAATTCATCTCACAGAGTTACATCTTTCCCTTCAAGAAGCCTTTCGCTAAGGCTGTTCTTGTGGAATTGGCAAAGGGGTATTTGGAAGCCCATAGAGGGCTATGGTAAAAAAGGAAATATCTTCCGTTCAAAACTGGAAAGAAGCTTTCTGAGAAACTGCTCTGTGTTCTCTTAATTCATCTCACCGAGTTACATCTTTCCCTTCAAGAAGCCTTTCGCTAAGGCTGTTCTTGTGGAATTGGCAAAGGGATATTTGGAAGCCCATAGAGGGCTATGGTGAAAAAGGAAATATCTTCCGTTCAAAACTGGAAAGAAGCTTTCTGAGAAACTGCTCTGTGTTCTGTTAATTCATCTCACAGAGTTACATCTTTCCCTTCAAGAAGCCTTTCGCTAAGGCTGTTCTTGTGGAATTGGCAAAGGGATATTTGAAAGCCCATAGAGGGCTATGGTGAAAAAGGAAATATCTTCCGTTCAAAACTGGAAAGAAGCTTTCTGAGAAACTGCTCTGTGTTCTGCTAATTCATCTCACAGAGTTACATCTTTCACTTCAGGAAGCCTTTCGCTAAGGCTGTTCTTGTGGAATTGGCAAAGGGATATTTGGAAGCCCATAGAGGGCTATGGTGAAAAAGGAAATATCTTCCGTTCAAAACTGGAAAGAAGCTTTCTGAGAAACTCCTCTGTGTTCTGTTAATTCATCTCACAGAGTTACATCTTTCCCTTCAGGAAGCCTTTCGCTAAGGCTGTTCTTATGGAATTGGCAAAGGGATATTTGGAAGCCCATAGAGGGCTATGGTGAAAAAGGAAATATCTTCCGTTCAAAACTGGAAAGAAGCTTTCTGAGAAACTACTCTGTTGTGTTAATTCGTCTCACAGAGTTACATCTTTCCCTTCAAGAAGCCTTTCGCTAAGGCTGTTCTTTTGGAATTGGCAAAGGGATATTTGGAAGGCCATAGAGGGCTATGGTGAAAAAGGAAATGTCTTCCGTTCAAAACCGGAAAGAAGCTTTCTGAGAAACTGCTCTGTCTTCTGTTAATTCATGTCACAGAGTTACATCTTTCTTTTCAGGAAGCCTTTCGCTAAGGCTGTTCTTGTGGAATTGGCAAAGGGATATTTGGAAGCCCCTAGAGGGCTATGGTGAAAAAGGAAATATCTTCCGTTCAAAACTGGAAAGAAGCTTTCTGAGAAACTGCTCTGTGTTCTGTTAATTCATCTCACAGAGTTACATCTTTCCCTTCAGGAAGCCTTTCGCTAAGGCTGTTCTTGTGGAATTGGCAAAGGGATATTTGGAATCCCATAGAGGGCTATGGTGAAAAAGGAAATATCTTCCGTTCAAAACTGGAAAGAAGCTTTCTGAGAAACTGCTCTGTGTTCTCCTAATTCATCTCAGAGAGTTTCATCTTTCTTTTCAGGAAGCCTTTCGCTAAGGCTGTTCTTGTGGAATTGCCAAAGCGATATTTGGAAGCCCATAGAGGGCTATGGTGAAAAAGGAAATATCTTCCGTTCAAAACTGGAAAGAAGCTTTCTGAGAAACTGCTCTGTGTTCTGTTAATTCATCTCACAGAGTTACATCTTTCCCTTCAGGAAGCCTTTCGCTAAGGCTGTTCTTGTGTAATTGGCAAAGGGATATTTGGAATCCCTTAGAGGGCTATGGTGAAAAAGGAAATATCTTCCGTTCAAAACTGGAAAGAAGCTTTCTGAGAAACTGCTCTGTGTTCTCCTAATTCATCTCAGAGAGTTTCATCTTTCTTTTCAGGAAGCGTTTCGCTAAGGCTGTTCTTGTGGAATTGGCAAAGCGATATTTGGAAGCCCATAGAGGGCTATGGTGAAAAAGGAAATATCTTCCGTTCAAAACTGGAAAGAAGCTTTCTGAGAAACTGCTCTGTGTTCTGTTAATTCATCTCACAGAGTTACATCTTTCCCTTCAAGAAGCCTTTCGCTAAGGCTGTTCTTGTGGAATTGGCGAAGGGATATTTGGAAGCCCATAGAGGGCTATGGTGAAAAAGGAAATATCTTTCGTTCAAAACTGGAAAGAAGCTTTCTGAGAAACTGCTCTGTGTTCTGTTAATTCATCTCACTGAGTTACATCTTTCCCTTCAAGAAGCCTTTCGCTAAGGCTGTTCTTGTGGAATTGGCAAAGGGATATTTGGAAGCCCATAGAGGGCTAAGGTGAAAAAGGAAATATCTTCCGTTCAAAACTGGAAAGAAGCTTTCTGAGAAACTGCTCTGTGTTCTGTTAATTCATCTCACAGAGTTACATCTTTCTTTTCAGGAAGCCTTTCGCTAACGCTGTTCTTCTGGAATTGGCAAAGGGATATTTGGAAGCCCATAGAAGTCTATGGTGAAGAAGGAAATATCTTCCTTTCAAAACTGGAAAGAAGCTTTCTGAGAAACTGCTCTGTGTTCTGTTAATTCATCTCACAGAGTTACATTTTTCCCTTCAAGAAGCCTTTCTCTAAGGCTGTTCCTGTGGAATTGGCAAAGGGATATTTGGAAGCCCAAAGAGGGCTATGGTGAAAAAGGAAATATCTTCCGTTCAAAACTGGAAAGAAGATTTCTGAGACACTGCTCTGTGTTCTGTTAATTCATCTCACAGAGTTACATCTTTCTTTTCAGGAAGCCTTTCGCTAAGGCTGTTCTTGTGGAATTGGCAAAGGGATATTTCGAAGCCCATAGAGGTCTATGGTGAAAAAGGAAATATCTTCCGTTCAAAACTGGAAAGAAGCTTTCTGAGAAACTGCTCTGTGTTCTGTTAATTCATCTCACCGAGTTACATCTTTCCCTTCAAGAAGCCTTTCGCTAAGGCTGTTCTTGTGGAATTGGCAAAGGGGTATTTGGAAGCCCATAGAGGGCTATGGTGAAAAAGGAAATATCTTCCGTTCAAAACTGGAAAGAAGCTTTATGAGAAACTACTCTGTGTTCTGTTAATTCATCTCACAGAGTTACATCTTTCCCTTCAGGAAGCCTTTCGCTAAGGCTGTTCTTGTGGAATTGGCAAAGGGATATTTGGAAGCCCATAGAGGGCTAAGGTGAAAAAGGAAATATCTTCCGTTCAAAACTGGAAAGAAGCTTTCTGAGAAACTGCTCTGTGTTCTGTTAATTCATCTCACAGAGTTACATCTTTCTTTTCAGGAAGCCTTTCGCTAACGCTGTTCTTCTGGAATTGGCAAAGGGATATTTGGAAGCCCATAGAAGTCTATGGTGAAGAAGGAAATATCTTCCGTTCAAAACTGGAAAGAAGCTTTCTGAGAAACTGCTCTGTGTTCTGTTAATTCATCTCACAGAGTTACATTTTTCCCTTCAAGAAGCCTTTCGCTAAGGCTGTTCCTGTGGAATTGGCAAAGGGATATTTGGAAGCCCAAAGAGGGCTATGGTGAAAAAGGAAATATCTTCCGTTCAAAACTGGAAAGAAGCTTTCTGAGAAACTGCTCTGTGTTCTCCTAATTCATCTCAGAGAGTTTCATCTTTCTTTTCAGGAAGCCTTTCGCTAAGGCTGTTCTTGTGGAATTGGCAAAGGGATATTTGGAAGTCCTTAGAGGGCTATGGTGAAAAAGGAAATATCTTCCGTTCAAAACTGGAAAGAAGCTTTCTGAGAAACTGCTCTGTGTTCTGTTAATTCATCTCACAGAGTTACATCTTTCCCTTCTAGAAGCCTTTCGCTAAGGCTGTTCTTGTGGAATTGGCAAAGGGATATTTGGAAGCCCACAGAAGGCTATGGTGAAAAAGGAAATATCTTCCGTTCAAAACTGGAAAGAAGCTTTCTGAGAAACTGCTCTGTGTTCTGTTAATTCATCTCACAGAGTTACATCTTTCCCTTCCAGAAGCCTTTCGCTAAGGCTGTTCTTGTGGAATTGGCAAAGGGATATTTGGAAGCCCATAGAGGGCTATGGTGAAAAAGGAAATATCTTCCGTTCAAAACTGGAAGGAAGCTTTCTGAGAAACTGCTCTGTGTTCTGTTAATTCAACTCAAGGAGTTATATCTTTCCCTTCAAGAAGCCTTTCGCTAAGGCTGTTCTTGTGGAATTGGCAAAGGTATATTTGGAATCCCATAGAGTGCTAAGGTGAAAAAGGAAATATCTTCCGTTCAAAACTGGAAAGAAGCTTTCTGAGAAACTGCTCTGTGTTCTGTTAATTCATCTCACAGAGTTACATCTTTCCCTTCAAGAAGCCTTTCGCTAAGGCTGTTCTTGTGGAATTGGCAAAGGGATATTTGGAAGCCCATAGAGGGCTATGGTGAAAAAGGAAATATCTTACGTTCAAAACTGGAAAGAAGCTTTCTGAGAAACTGCTCTGTGTTCTGTTAATTCATCTCACAGAGTTACATCTTTCCCTTCAGGAAGCCTTTCGCTAAGGCTGTTCTTGTGGAATTGGCAAAGGGATATTTGGAATCCCATAGAGGGCTATGGTGAAAAAGGAAATATCTTCCGTTCAAAACTGGAAAGAAGCTTTCTGAGAAACTGCTCTGTGTTCTCCTAATTCATCTCAGAGAGTTTCATCTTTCTTTTCAGGAAGCCTTTCGCTAAGGCTGTTCTTGTGGAATTGGCAAAGCGATATTTGGAAGCCCATAGAGGGCTATGGTGAAAAAGGAAATACCTTCCGTTCAAAACTGGAAAGAAGCTTTCTGAGAAACTGCTCTGTGTTCTGTTAATTCATCTCACAGAGTTACATCTTTCCCTTCCAGAAGCCTTTCGCTAAGGCTGTTCTTGTGGAATTGGCGAAGGGATATTTGGAAGCCCATAGAGGGCTATGGTGAAAAAGGAAATATCTTCCGTTCAAAACTGGAAAGAAGCTTTCTGAGAAACTGCTCTGTGTTCTGTTAATTCATCTCACAGAGTTACATCTTTCCCTTCAAGAAGCCTTTCGCTAAGGCTGTTCTTGTGGAATTGGCAAAGGGATATTTGGAAGCCCATAGAGGGCTAAGGTGAAAAAGGGAATATCTTCCGTTCAAAACTGGAAAGAAGCTTTCTGAGAAACTGCTCTGTGTTCTGTTAATTCATCTCACAGAGTTACATCTTTCCCTTCAAGAAGCCTTTCGCTAAGGCTGTTCTTGTGGAATTGGCAAAGGGATATTTGGAAGCCCATAGAAGTCTATGGTGAAGAAGGAAATATCTTCCGTTCAAAACTGGAAAGAAGCTTTCTGAGAAACTGCTCTGTGTTCTGTTAATTCATCTCACAGAGTTACATTTTTCCCTTCAAGAAGCCTTTCGCTAAGGCTGTTCCTGTGGAATTGGCCAAGGGATATTTGGAAGCCCAAAGAGGGCTATGGTGAAAAAGGAAATATCTTCCGTTCAAAACTGGAAAGAAGCTTTCTGAGAAACTGCTCTGTGTTCTCCTAATTCATCTCAGAGAGTTTCATCTTTCTTTTCAGGAAGCCTTTCGCTAAGGCTGTTCTTGTGGAATTGGCAAAGGGATATTTGGAAGCCCATAGAGGGCTACGGTGAAAAAGGAAATATCTTCCGTTCAAAACTGGAAAGAAGCTTTCTGAGAAACTGCTCTGTGTTCTGTTAATTCATCTCACAGAGTTACATCTTTCCCTTCAAGAAGCCTTTCGCTAAGGCTGTTCTTGTGGAATTGGCAAAGGGATATTTGGAAGCCCATAGAGGGCTATGGTGAAAAAGGAAATATCTTCCGTTCAAAACTGGAAAGAAGCTTTCTGAGAAACTGCTCAGTGTTCTGTTAATTCATCTCACAGAGTTACATCTTTCCCTTCAAGAAGCCTTTCGCTAAGGCTGTTCTTGTGGAACTGGCAAAGGGATATTTGGAAGCCCATAGAGGGCTATGGTGAAAAAGGAAATATCTTCCGTTCAAAACTGGAAAGAAGCTTACTGAGAAACTCCTCTGTGTTCTGTTAATTCATCTCACAGAGTTACATCATTCCCTTCAAGAAGCCTTTTGCTAACGCTGTTCTTGTGGAATTGGCAAAGGGATATTTGGAAGCCCATAGAGGGCTATGGTGAAAAAGGAAATATCTTCCGTACCAAACTGGAAAGAAGCTTTCTGAGAAACTGCTCTGTGTTCTGTTAATTCATCTCAAGGAGTTATATCTTTCCCTTCAAGAAGCCTTTCGCTAAGGCTGTTCTTGTGGAATTGGCAAAGGGATATTTGGAATCCCATAGAGGGCTAAGGTGAAAAAGGAAATATCTTCCGTTCAAAACTGGAAAGAAGCTTTCTGAGAAACTACTCTGTGTTCTGTTAATTCATCTCACAGATTTACATCTTTCTTTTCAGGAAGCCTTTCGCTAAGGCTGTTCTTGTGGAATTGGCAAAGGGATATTTGGAAGCCCATAGAGGTCTATGGTGAAAAAGGAAATATCTTCCGTTCAAAACCGGAAAGAAGCTTTCTGAGAAACTGCTCTGTGTTCTGTTAATTCGTCTCACAGAGTTACATCTTTCTTTTCAGGAAGCCTTTCGCTAATGCTGTTCTTCTGGAATTGGCAAAGGGATATTTGGAAGCCCATAGACAGCTATGGTGAAAAAGGAAATATCTTCCGTTCAAAACTGGAAAGAAGCTTTCTGAGAAACTGCTCTGTGTTCTGTTAATTCATCTCACAGAGTTACATCTTTCCCTTCAGGAAGCGTTTCGCTAAGGCTGTTCTTGTGGAATTGGCAAAGGGATATTTGGAAGCCCATAGAGGGCTATGGTGAAAAAGGAAATATCTTCCGTTCAAAACTGGAAAGAAGCTTTCTGAGACACTGCTCTGTGTTCTCTTAATTCATCTCACAGAGTTTCATTTTTCTTTTCAGGAAGCCTTTCGCTAAGGCTGTTCTTGTGGAATTGGCAAAGGGATATTTGGAAGCCCATAGAGGGCTATGGTGAAAAAGGAAATATCTTCCGTTGAAAACTGGAAATAAGCTTTCTGAGAAACTGCTCTGTGTTCTGTTAATTCATCTCACAGATTTACATCTTTCCCTTCAAGAAGCCTTTCGCTAAGGCTGTTCTTGTGGAATTGGCAAAGGGATATTTGGAAGCCCATAGAGGGCTATATTGAAAAAGGAAATATCTTCCGTTCAAAACTGGAAAGAAGCTTTCTGAGAAACTGCTCTGTGTTCTGTTAATTCATCTCACAGAGTTACATCTTTCCCTTCAAGAAGCCTTTGGCTAAGGCTGTTCTTGTGGAATTGGCAAAGGGATATTTGGAAGCCCATAGAGGGCTAAGGTGAAAAAGGAAATATCTTCCGTTCAAAACTGGAAAGAAGCTTTCTGAGAAACTGCTCTTTGTTCTGTTAATTCATCTCACAGAGTCACATCTTTCTTTGCAGGAAGCCTTTCGCTAACGCTGTTCTTGTGGAATTGGCAAAGGGATATTTGGAAGCCCATAGAAGGCTATGGTGAAAAAGGAAATATCTTCCGTTCAAAACTGGAAAGAAGCTTTCTGAGAAACTGCTCTGTGTTCTGTTAATTCATCTCACAGAGTTACATCTTTCCCTTCAAGAAGCCTTTCGCTAAGGCTGTTCTTGTGGAATTGGCAAAGGGATATTTGGAAGCCCATAGAGGGCTATGGTGAAAAAGGAAATAACTTCCGTTCAAAACTGGAAAGAAGCTTTCTGAGAAACTGCTCTGTGTTCTGTTAATTCATCTCACTGAGTTACCTCTTTCCCTTCAAGAAGCCTTTCGCTAAGGCTGTTCTTGTGGAATTGGCAAAGGGATATTTGGAAGCCCATAGAGGGCTATGGTTAAAAAGGAAATATCTTCCGTTCAAAACTGGAAAGAAGCTTTCTGAGAAACTGCTCTGTGTTCTGTTAATTCATCTCACAGAGTTACATCTTTCCCTTCAAGAAGCCTTTCGCTAAGGCTGTTCTTGTGGAATTGGCAAAGGGATATTTGGAAGCCCATAGAGGGCTATGGTGAAAAAGGAAATATCTTCCGTTCAAAACTGGAAAGAAGCTTTCTGAGAAACTGCTCTGTGTTCTGTTAATTCATCTCACAGAGTTACATCTTTCCCTTCAAGAAGCCTTTCGCTAAGGCTGTTCTTGTGGAATTGGCAAAGGGATATTTGGAAGCCCATAGAGGGCTATGGTGAAAAAGGAAATATCTTCCGTTCAAAACTGGAAAGAAGCTTTCTGAGAAACTGCTCTGTTTTCTGTTAATTCGTCTCACAGTGTTACATCTTCCCTTTCAAGAAACCTTTCGCTAAAGCTGTTCTTGTGGAATTGGCAAGGGGATACTTGGAAGCCCATAGAGGGCTATGGTGAAACAGGAAATATCTTCCGTTCAAAACTGGAAAGAAGCTTTCTGAGAAACTACTGTGTTCTGTTAATTCGTCTCACAGAGTTACATCTTTCCCTTCAAGAAGCCTTTCGCTAAGGCTGTTCTTTTGGAATTGGCAAAGGGATATTTGGAAGGCCATAGAGGGCTATGGTGAAAAAGGAAATATCTTCCGTTTCTAAACTGGAAAGAAGGTTTCTGAGAAACTGCTCTGTGTTCTGTTAATTCATCTCACAGAGTTACATCTTTCCCTTCAAGAAGCCTTTCGCTAAGGCTGTTCTTGTGGAATTGGCAAAGGGATATTTGGAAGCCCATAGAGGGCTATGGTGAAAAAGGAAATATCTTCCGTTCAAAACTGGAAAGAAGCTTTCTGAGAAACTGCTCTGTGTTCTGTTAATTCGTCTCACAGTGTTACATCTTCCCTTACAAGAAACGTTTCGCTAAAGCTGTTCTTGTGGAATTGGCAAGGGGATACTTGGAAGCCCATAGAGGGCTATGGTGAAAAAGGAAATATCTTCCGTTCAAAACTGGAAAGAAGCTTTCTGAGAAACTCCTCTGTGTTCTGTTAATTCATCTCACAGAGTTACATCTTTCTCTTCAGGAAGCCTTTCGCTAAGGCTGTTCTTGTGGAATTGGCAAAGGGATATTTGGAAGCCCATAGAGGGCTATGTTGAAAAAGGAAATATCTTCCGTTCAAAACCGGAAAGAAGCTTTCTGAGAAACTGCTCTGTGTTCTGTTAATTCGTCTCACAGAGTTACATCTTTCTTTTCAGGAAGCCTTTCGCTAATGCTGTTCTTCTGGAATTGGCAAAGGGATATTTGGAAGCCCATAGAGAGCTATGGTGAAAAAGGAAATATCTTCCGTTCAAAACTGGAAAGAAGCTTTCTGAGAAACTGCTCTGTGTTCTGTTAATTCATCTCACAGAGTTACATCTTTCCCTTCAAGAAGCCTTTCGCTAAGGCTGTTCTTGTGGAATTGGCAAAGGGATATTTGGAAGCCCATAGAGGGCTATGGTGAAAAAGGAAATATCTTCCGTTCAAAACTGGAAATAAGCTTTCTGAGAAACTGCTCTGTGTTCTGTTAATTCATCTCACTGAGTTACCTCTTTCCCTTCAAGAAGCCTTTCGCTAAGGCTGTTCTTGTGGAATTGGCAAAGGGATATTTAGAAGCCCATAGAGGGCTATGGTGAAAAAGGAAATATCTTCCGTTCAAAACTGGAAAGAAGCTTTCTGAGAAACTGCTCTGTGTTCTGTTAATTCATCTCACAGAGTTACATCTTTCCCTTCAAGAAGCCTTTCGCTAAGGCTGTTCTTGTGGAATTGGCAAAGGGATATTTGGAAGCCCATAGAGTGCTATGGTGAAAAAGGAAATATCTTCCGTTCAAAACTGGAAAGAAGCTTTCTGAGAAACTGCTCTGTGTTCTGTTAATTCATCTCACAGAGTTACATCTTTCCCTTCAAGAAGCCTTTCGCTAAGGCTGTTCTTGTGGAATTGGCAAAGGGATATTTGGAAGCCCATAGAGGGCTATGGTGAAAAAGGAAATATCTTCCGTTCAAAACTGGAAAGAAGCTTTCTGAGAAACTGCTCTGTGTTCTGTTAATTCATCTCACAGAGTTACATCTTTCCCTTCAAGAAGCCTTTCGCTAAGGCTGTTCTTGTGGAATTGGCAAAGGGATATTTGGAAGCCCATAGAGGGCTATGGTGAAAAAGGAAATATCTTCCGTTCCAAACTGGAAAGAAGCTTTCTGAGAAACTGCTCTGTGTTCTGTTAATTCGTCTCACAGTGTTACATCTTCCCTTACAAGAAACGTTTCGCTAAAGCTGTTCTTGTGGAATTGGCAAGGGGATACTTGGAAGCCCATAGAGGGCTATGGTGAAAAAGGAAATATCTTCCGTTCAAAACTGGAAAGAAGCTTTCTGAGAAACTCCTCTGTGTTCTGTTAATTCATCTCACAGAGTTACATCTTTCTCTTCAGGAAGCCTTTCGCTAAGGCTGTTCTTGTGGAATTGGCAAAGGGATATTTGGAAGCCCATAGAGGGCTATGTTGAAAAAGGAAATATCTTCCGTTCAAAACCGGAAAGAAGCTTTCTGAGAAACTGCTCTGTGTTCTGTTAATTCATCTCACAGAGTTACATCTTTCTTTTCAGGAAGCCTTTCGCTAAGGCTGTTCTTGTGGAATTGGCAAAGGGATATTTGGAAGCCCCTAGAGGGCTATGGTGAAAAAGGAAATATCTTCCGTTCAAAACTGGAAAGAATCTTTCTGAGAAACTGCTCTGTGTTCTGTTAATTAATCTCACAGAGTTACATCTTTCCCTTCAGGAAGCCTTTCGCTAAGGCTGTTCTTGTGGAATTGGCAAAGGGGTATTTGGAAGCCCATAGAGGGCTATGGTGAAAAAGGAAATATCTTCCGTTCAAAACTGGAAAGAAGCTTTCTGAGAAACTGCTCTGTGTTCTCTTAATTCATCTCACAGAGTTACATCTTTCCCTTCAAGAAGCCTTTCGCTAAGGCTGTTCTTGTGGAATTGGCAAAGGGATATTTGGAAGCCCATAGAGGGCTATGGTGAAAAAGGAAATATCTTCCGTTCAAAACTGGAAAGAAGCTTTCTGAGAAACTGCTCTGTGTTCTGTTAATTCATCTCACAGAGTTACATCTTTCCCTTCAAGAAGCCTTTCGCTAAGGCTGTTCTTGTGGAATTGGCAAAGGGATATTTGAAAGCCCATAGAGGGCTATGGTGAAAAAGGAAATATCTTCCGTTCAAAACTGGAAAGAAGCTTTCTGAGAAACTGCTCTGTGTTCTGCTAATTCATCTCACAGAGTTACATCTTTCCCTTCAGGAAGCCTTTCGCTAAGGCTGTTCTTGTGGAATTGGCAAAGGGATATTTGAAAGCCCATAGAGGGCTATGGTGAAAAAGGAAATATCTTCCGTTCAAAACTGGAAAGAAGCTTTCTGAGAAACTGATCTGTGTTCTGTTAATTCATTTCACAGAGTTACATCTTTCCTTTCAGGAAGCCTTTCGCTAAGGCTGTTCTTATGGAATTGGCAAAGGGATATTTGGAAACCCATTGAGGGCTATGGTGAAAAAGGAAATATCTTCCGTTCAAAACTGGAAAGAAGCTTTCTGAGAAACTACTGTGTTCTGTTAATTCGTCTCACAGAGTTACATCTTTCCCTTCAAGAAGCCTTTCGCTAAGGCTGTTCTTTTGGAATTGGCAAAGGGATATTTGGAAGGCCATAGAGGGCTATGGTGAAAAAGGAAATATCTTCCGTTTCTAAACTGGAAAGAAGCTTTCTGAGAAACTGCTCTGTGTTCTGTTAATTCATCTCACAGAGTTACATCTTTCCCTTCAAGAAGCCTTTCTCTAAGGCTGTTCTTGTGGAATTGGCAAAGGGATATTTGGAAGCCCATAGAGGGCTATGGTGAAAAAGGAAATATCTTCCGTTCCAAACTGGAAAGAAGCTTTCTGAGAAACTGCTCTGTGTTCTGTTAATTCGTCTCACAGTGTTACATCTTCCCTTACAAGAAACGTTTCGCTAAAGCTGTTCTTGTGGAATTGGCAAGGGGATACTTGGAAGCCCATAGAGGGCTATGGTGAAAAAGGAAATATTTTCCGTTCAAAACCGGAAAGAAGCTTTCTGAGATACTGCTCTGAGTTCTGTTAATTCATCTCAAGGAGTTATATCTTTCCCTTCAAGAAGCCTTTCGCTAAGGCTGTTCTTGTGGAATTGGCAAAGGGATATTTGGAAGCCCATAGAGGGCTAAGGTGAAAAAGGAAATATCTTCCGTTCAAAACTGGAAAGAATCTTTCTGAGAAAGTGCTCTGCGTTCTGTTAATTCATCTCACAGAGTTACATCTTTCCCTTCAAGAAGACTTTCGCTAAGGCTGTTCTGGTGGAATTGGCAAAGGGGTATTTGGAAGCCCATAGAGGGCTATAGTGAAAAAGGAAATATCTTCCGTTCAAAACTGGAAAGAAGCTTTCTGAGAAACTGCTCTGTGTTCCGTTAATTCATCTCACAGAGTTACATCTTTCCCTTCCAGAAGCTTTTCGCTAAGGCTGTTCTTGTGGAATTGGCAAAGGGATATTTGGAAGCCCATAGAGGGCTATGGTGAAAAAGGAAATATCTTCCGTTTCTAAACTGGAAAGAAGCTTTCTGAGAAACTGCTCTGTGTTCTGTTAATTCATCTCACAGAGTTACATCTTTCCCTTCAAGAAGCCTTTCGCTAAGGCTGTTCTTGTGGAATTGGCAAAGGGATATTTGGAAGCCCATAGAGGGCTATGGTGAAAAAGGAAATATCTTCCGTTCCAAACTGGAAAGAAGCTTTCTGAGAAACTGCTCTGTGTTCTGTTAATTCGTCTCACAGTGTTACATCTTCCCTTAGAAGAAACGTTTCGCTAAAGCTGTTCTTGTGGAATTGGCAAGGGGATACTTGGAAGCCCATAGAGGGCTATGGTGAAAAAGGAAATATCTTCCGTTCAAAACTGGAAAGAAGCTTTCTGAGAAACTCCTCTGTGTTCTGTTAATTCATCTCACAGAGTTACATCTTTCTCTTCAGGAAGCCTTTCGCTAAGGCTGTTCTTTTGGAATTGGCAAGGGGATATTTGGAAGCCCCTAGAGGGCTATGGTGAAAAAGGAAATATCTTGCGTTGAAAACTGGAAAGAAGCTTTCTGAGAAACTGCTCTGTGTTCTGTTAATTCATCCCACAGAGTTACATCTTTCCCTTCCAGAAGCCTTTCGCTACGGCTGTTCTTGTGGAATTGGCAAAGGGATATTTGGAAGCCCATAGAGGGCTAAGGTGAAAAAGGAAATATCTTCCGTTCAAAACTGGAAAGAAGCATTCTGAGAAACTGCTCTGTGTTCCGTTAATTCATCTCACAGAGTTACATCTTTCCCTTCCAGAAGCTTTTCGCTAAGGCTGTTCTTGTGGAATTGGCAAAGGGATATTTGGAAGCCCATAGAGGGCTATGGTGAAAAAGGAAATATCTTCCGTTCAAAACTGGAAAGAAGCTTTCTGAGAAACTGCTCTGTGTTCTCCTAATTCATCTCAGAGAGTTTCATCTTTCTTTTCAGGAAGCCTTTCGCTAAGGCTGTTCTTGTGGAATTGGCAAAGCGATATTTGGAAGCCCATAGAGGGCTATGGTGAAAAAGGAAATATCTTCCGTTCAAAACTGGAAAGAAGCTTTCTGAGAAACTGCTCTGTGTTCTGTTAATTTATCTCACAGAGTTACATCTTTCCCTTCAGGAAGCCTTTCGCTAAGGCTGTTCTTGTGTAATTGGCAAAGGGATATTTGGAATCCCTTAGAGGGCTATGGTGAAAAAGGAAATATCTTCCGTTCAAAACTGGAAAGAAGCTTTCTGAGAAACTGCTCTGTGTTCTCCTAATTCATCTCAGAGAGTTTCATCTTTCTTTTCAGGAAGCCTTTCGCTAAGGCTGTTCTTGTGGAATTGGCAAAGCGATATTTGGAAGCCCATAGAGGGCTATGGTGAAAAAGGAAATATCTTCCGTTCAAAACTGGAAAGAAGCTTTCTGAGAAACTGCTCTGTGTTCTGTTAATTCATCTCACAGAGTTACATCTTTCCCTTCCAGAAGCCTTTCGCTAAGGCTGTTCTTGTGGAATTGGCAAAGGGGTATTTGGAAGCCCATAGAGGGCTATGGTGAAAAAGGAAATATCTTCCGTTCAAAACTGGAAAGAAGCTTTCTGAGAAACTGCTCTGTGTTCTGTTAATTCATCTCACTGAGTTACATCTTTCCCTTCAAGAAGCCTTTCGCTAAGGCTGTTCTTGTGGAATTGGCAAAGGGATATTTGGAAGCCCATAGAGGGCTAAGGTGAAAAAGGAAATATCTTCCGTTCAAAACTAGAAAGAAGCTTTCTGAGAAACTGCTCTGTGTTCTGTTAATTCATCTCACAGAGTTACATCTTTCTTTTCAGGAAGCCTTTCGCTAACGCTGTTCTTCTGGAATTGGCAAAGGGATATTTGGAAGCCCATAGAAGTCTATGGTGAAGAAGGAAATATCTTCCTTTCAAAACTGGAAAGAAGCTTTCTGAGAAACTGCTCTGTGTTCTGTTAATTCATCTCACAGAGTTACATTTTTCCCTTCAAGAAGCCTTTCGCTAAGGCTGTTCCTGTGGAATTGGCAAAGGGATATTTGGAAGCCCAAAGAGGGCTATGGTGAAAAAGGAAATATCTTCCGTTCAAAACTGGAAAGAAGATTTCTGAGACACTGCTCTGTGTTCTGTTAATTCATCTCACAGAGTTACATCTTTCTTTTCAGGAAGCCTTTCGCTAAGGCTGTTCTTGTGGAATTGGCAAAGGGATATTTGGAAGCCCATAGAGGTCTATGGTGAAAAAGGAAATATCTTCCGTTCAAAACTGGAAAGAAGCTTTCTGAGAAACTGCTCTGTGTTCTGTTAATTCATCTCACAGAGTTACATCTTTCCCTTCAACAAGCCTTTCGCTAAGGCTGTTCTTGTGGAATTGGCAAAGGGGTATTTGGAAGCCCATAGAGGGCTATGGTGAAAAAGGAAATATCTTCCGTTCAAAACTGGAAAGAAGCTTTCTGAGAAACTGCTCTGTGTTCTGTTAATTCATCTCACAGAGTTACATCTTTCTCTTCAGGAAGCCTTTCGCTAAGGCTGTTCTTGTGGAATTGGCAAAGGGATATTTGGAAGCCCATAGAGGGCTATGTTGAAAAAGGAAATATCTTCCGTTCCAAACCGGAAAGAAGCTTTCTGAGAAACTGCTCTGTGTTCTGTTAATTCGTCTCACAGAGTTACATCTTTCTTTTCAGGAAGCCTTTCGCTAATGCTGTTCTTCTGGAATTGGCAAAGGGATATTTGGAAGCCCATAGAGAGCTATGGTGAAAAAGGAAATATCTTCCGTTCAAAACTGGAAAGAAGCTTTCTGAGAAACTGCTCTGTGTTCTGTTAATTCATCTCACAGAGTTACATCTTTCCCTTCAGGAAGCGTTTCGCTAAGGCTGTTCTTGTGGAATTGGCAAAGGGATATTTGGAAGCCCATAGAGGGCTATGGTGAAAAAGGAAATATCTTCCGTTCAAAACTGGAAAGAAGCTTTCTGAGACACTGCTCTGTGTTCTCTTAATTCATCTCACAGAGTTTCATTTTTCTTTTCAGGAAGCCTTTCGCTAAGGCTGTTCTTGTGGAATTGGCAAAGGGATATTTGGAAGCCCATAGAGGGCTATGGTGAAAAAGGAAATATCTTCCGTTGAAAACTGGAAATAAGCTTTCTGAGAAACTGCTCTGTGTTCTGTTAATTCATCTCACAGATTTACATCTTTCCCTTCAAGAAGCCTTTCGCTAAGGCTGTTCTTGTGGAATTGGCAAAGGGATATTTGGAAGCCCATAGAGGGCTATATTGAAAAAGGAAATATCTTCCGTTCAAAACTGGAAAGAAGCTTTCTGAGAAACTGCTCTGTGTTCTGTTAATTCATCTCACAGAGTTACATCTTTCCCTTCAAGAAGCCTTTGGCTAAGGCTGTTCTTGTGGAATTGGCAAAGGGATATTTGGAAGCCCATAGAGGGCTAAGGTGAAAAAGGAAATATCTTCCGTTCAAAACTGGAAAGAAGCTTTCTGAGAAACTGCTCTTTGTTTTGTTAATTCATCTCACAGAGTCACATCTTTCTTTGCAGGAAGCCTTTCGCTAACGCTGTTCTTGTGGAATTGGCAAAGGGATATTTGGAAGCCCATAGAAGGCTATGGTGAAAAAGGAAATATCTTCCGTTCAAAACTGGAAAGAAGCTTTCTGAGAAACTGCTCTGTGTTCTGTTAATTCATCTCACAGAGTTACATCTTTCCCTTCAAGAAGCCTTTCGCTAAGGCTGTTCTTGTGGAATTGGCAAAGGGATATTTGAAAGCCCATAGAGGGCTATGGTGAAAAAGGAAATATCTTCCGTTCAAAACTGGAAAGAAGCTTTCTGAGAAACTGCTCTGTGTTCTGCTAATTCATCTCACACAGTTACATCTTTCCCTTCAGGAAGCCTTTCCCTAAGGCTGTTCTTGTGGAATTGGCAAAGGGATATTTGAAAGCCCATAGAGGGCTATGGTGAAAAAGGAAATATCTTCCGTTCAAAACTGGAAAGAAGCTTTCTGAGAAACTGATCTGTGTTCTGTTAATTCATTTCACAGAGTTACATCTTTCCTTTCAGGAAGCCTTTCGCTAAGGCTGTTCTTATGGAATTGGCAAAGGGATATTTGGAAACCCATTGAGGGCTATGGTGAAAAAGGAAATATCTTCCGTTCAAAACTGGAAAGAAGCTTTCTGAGAAACTACTGTGTTCTGTTAATTCGTCTCACAGAGTTACATCTTTCCCTTCAAGAAGCCTTTCGCTAAGGCTGTTCTTTTGGAATTGGCAAAGGGATATTTGGAAGGCCATAGAGGGCTATGGTGAAAAAGGAAATATCTTCCGTTTCTAAACTGGAAAGAAGCTTTCTGAGAAACTGCTCTGTGTTCTGTTAATTCATCTCACAGAGTTACATCTTTCCCTTCAAGAAGCCTTTCTCTAAGGCTGTTCTTGTGGAATTGGCAAAGGGATATTTGGAAGCCCATAGAGGGCTATGGTGAAAAAGGAAATATCTTCCGTTCCAAACTGGAAAGAAGCTTTCTGAGAAACTGCTCTGTGTTCTGTTAATTCGTCTCACAGTGTTACATCTTCCCTTACAAGAAACGTTTCGCTAAAGCTGTTCTTGTGGAATTGGCAAGGGGATACTTGGAAGCCCATAGAGGGCTATGGTGAAAAAGGAAATATTTTCCGTTCAAAACCGGAAAGAAGCTTTCTGAGATACTGCTCTGAGTTCTGTTAATTCATCTCAAGGAGTTATATCTTTCCCTTCAAGAAGCCTTTCGCTAAGGCTGTTCTTGTGGAATTGGCAAAGGGATATTTGGAAGCCCATAGAGGGCTAAGGTGAAAAAGGAAATATCTTCCGTTCAAAACTGGAAAGAATCTTTCTGAGAAAGTGCTCTGCGTTCTGTTAATTCATCTCACAGAGTTACATCTTTCCCTTCAAGAAGACTTTCGCTAAGGCTGTTCTGGTGGAATTGGCAAAGGGGTATTTGGAAGCCCATAGAGGGCTATAGTGAAAAAGGAAATATCTTCCGTTCAAAACTGGAAAGAAGCTTTCTGAGAAACTGCTCTGTGTTCCGTTAATTCATCTCACAGAGTTACATCTTTCCCTTCCAGAAGCTTTTCGCTAAGGCTGTTCTTGTGGAATTGGCAAAGGGATATTTGGAAGCCCATAGAGGGCTATGGTGAAAAAGGAAATATCTTGGGTTTCTAAACTGGAAAGAAGCTTTCTGAGAAACTGCTCTGTGTTCTGTTAATTCATCTCACAGAGTTACATCTTTCCCTTCAAGAAGCCTTTCGCTAAGGCTGTTCTTGTGGAATTGGCAAAGGGATATTTGGAAGCCCATAGAGGGCTATGGTGAAAAAGGAAATATCTTCCGTTCCAAACTGGAAAGAAGCTTTCTGAGAAACTGCTCTGTGTTCTGTTAATTCGTCTCACAGTGTTACATCTTCCCTTAGAAGAAACGTTTCGCTAAAGCTGTTCTTGTGGAATTGGCAAGGGGATACTTGGAAGCCCATAGAGGGCTATGGTGAAAAAGGAAATATCTTCCGTTCAAAACTGGAAAGAAGCTTTCTGAGAAACTCCTCTGTGTTCTGTTAATTCATCTCACAGAGTTACATCTTTCTCTTCAGGAAGCCTTTCGCTAAGGCTGTTCTTTTGGAATTGGCAAGGGGATATTTGGAAGCCCCTAGAGGGCTATGGTGAAAAAGGAAATATCTTGCGTTGAAAACTGGAAAGAAGCTTTCTGAGAAACTGCTCTGTGTTCTGTTAATTCATCCCACAGAGTTACATCTTTCCCTTCCAGAAGCCTTTCGCTACGGCTGTTCTTGTGGAATTGGCAAAGGGATATTTGGAAGCCCATAGAGGGCTAAGGTGAAAAAGGAAATATCTTCCGTTCAAAACTGGAAAGAAGCATTCTGAGAAACTGCTCTGTGTTCCGTTAATTCATCTCACAGAGTTACATCTTTCCCTTCCAGAAGCTTTTCGCTAAGGCTGTTCTTGTGGAATTGGCAAAGGGATATTTGGAAGCCCATAGAGGGCTATGGTGAAACAGGAAATATCTTCCGTTCAAAACTGGAAAGAAGCTTTCTGAGAAACTGCTCTGTGTTCTCCTAATTCATCTCAGAGAGTTTCATCTTTCTTTTCAGGAAGCCTTTCGCTAAGGCTGTTCTTGTGGAATTGGCAAAGCGATATTTGGAAGCCCATAGAGGGCTATGGTGAAAAAGGAAATATCTTCCGTTCAAAACTGGAAAGAAGCTTTCTGAGAAACTGCTCTGTGTTCTGTTAATTTATCTCACAGAGTTACATCTTTCCCTTCAGGAAGCCTTTCGCTAAGGCTGTTCTTGTGTAATTGGCAAAGGGATATTTGGAATCCCTTAGAGGGCTATGGTGAAAAAGGAAATATCTTCCGTTCAAAACTGGAAAGAAGCTTTCTGAGAAACTGCTCTGTGTTCTCCTAATTCATCTCAGAGAGTTTCATCTTTCTTTTCAGGAAGCCTTTCGCTAAGGCTGTTCTTGTGGAATTGGCAAAGCGATATTTGGAAGCCCATAGAGGGCTATGGTGAAAAAGGAAATATCTTCCGTTCAAAACTGGAAAGAAGCTTTCTGAGAAACTGCTCTGTGTTCTGTTAATTCATCTCACAGAGTTACATCTTTCCCTTCCAGAAGCCTTTCGCTAAGGCTGTTCTTGTGGAATTGGCGAAGGGATATTTGGAAGCCCATAGAGGGCTATGGTGAAAAAGGAAATATCTTCCGTTCAAAACTGGAAAGAAGCTTTCTGAGAAACTGCTCTGTGTTCTGTTAATTCATCTCACTGAGTTACATCTTTCCCTTCAAGAAGCCTTTCGCTAAGGCTGTTCTTGTGGAATTGGCAAAGGGATATTTGGAAGCCCATAGAGGGCTAAGGTGAAAAAGGAAATATCTTCCGTTCAAAACTGGAAAGAAGCTTTCTGAGAAACTGCTCTGTGTTCTGTTAATTCATCTCACAGAGTTACATCTTTCTTTTCAGGAAGCCTTTCGCTAACGCTGTTCTTCTGGAATTGGCAAAGGGATATTTGGAAGCCCATAGAAGTCTATGGTGAAGAAGGAAATATCTTCCTTTCAAAACTGGAAAGAAGCTTTCTGAGAAACTGCTCTGTGTTCTGTTAATTCATCTCACAGAGTTACATTTTTCCCTTCAAGAAGCCTTTCGCTAAGGCTGTTCCTGTGGAATTGGCAAAGGGATATTTGGAAGCCCAAAGAGGGCTATGGTGAAAAAGGAAATATCTTCCGTTCAAAACTGGAAAGAAGATTTCTGAGACACTGCTCTGTGTTCTGTTAATTCATCTCACAGAGTTACATCTTTCTTTTCAGGAAGCCTTTCGCTATGGCTGTTCTTGTGGAATTGGCAAAGGGATATTTGGAAGCCCATAGAGGTCTATGGTGAAAAAGGAAATATCTTCCGTTCAAAACTGGAAAGAAGCTTTCTGAGAAACTGCTCTGTGTTCTGTTAATTCATCTCACAGAGTTACATCTTTCCCTTCAACAAGCCTTTCGCTAAGGCTGTTCTTGTGGAATTGGCAAAGGGGTATTTGGAAGCCCATAGAGGGCTATGGTGAAAAAGGAAATATCTTCCGTTCAAAACTGGAAAGAAGCTTTCTGAGAAACTGCTCTCTGTTCTGTTAATTCATCTCACAGAGTTACATCTTTCTCTTCAGGAAGCCTTTCGCTAAGGCTGTTCTTGTGGAATTGGCAAAGGGATATTTGGAAGCCCATAGAGGGCTATGTTGAAAAAGGAAATATCTTCCGTTCAAAACCGGAAAGAAGCTTTCTGAGAAACTGCTCTGTGTTCTGTTAATTCGTCTCACAGAGTTACATCTTTCTTTTCAGGAAGCCTTTCGCTAATGCTGTTCTTCTGGAATTGGCAAAGGGATATTTGGAAGCCCATAGAGAGCTATGGTGAAAAAGGAAATATCTTCCGTTCAAAACTGGAAAGAAGCTTTCTGAGAAACTGCTCTGTGTTCTGTTAATTCATCTCACAGAGTTACATCTTTCCCTTCAGGAAGCGTTTCGCTAAGGCTGTTCTTGTGGAATTGGCAAAGGGATATTTGGAAGCCCATAGAGGGCTATGGTGAAAAAGGAAATATCTTCCGTTCAAAACTGGAAAGAAGCTTTCTGAGACACTGCTCTGTGTTCTCTTAATTCATCTCACAGAGTTTCATTTTTCTTTTCAGGAAGCCTTTCGCTAAGGCTGTTCTTGTGGAATTGGCAAAGGGATATTTGGAAGCCCATAGAGGGCTATGGTGAAAAAGGAAATATCTTCCGTTGAAAACTGGAAATAAGCTTTCTGAGAAACTGCTCTGTGTTCTGTTAATTCATCTCACAGATTTACATCTTTCCCTTCAAGAAGCCTTTCGCTAAGGCTGTTCTTGTGGAATTGGCAAAGGGATATTTGGAAGCCCATAGAGGGCTATATTGAAAAAGGAAATATCTTCCGTTCAAAACTGGAAAGAAGCTTTCTGAGAAACTGCTCTGTGTTCTGTTAATTCATCTCACAGAGTTACATCTTTCCCTTCAAGAAGCCTTTGGCTAAGGCTGTTCTTGTGGAATTGGCAAAGGGATATTTGGAAGCCCATAGAGGGCTAAGGTGAAAAAGGAAATATCTTCCGTTCAAAACTGGAAAGAAGCTTTCTGAGAAACTGCTCTTTGTTCTGTTAATTCATCTCACAGAGTCACATCTTTCTTTGCAGGAAGCCTTTCGCTAACGCTGTTCTTGTGGAATTGGCAAAGGGATATTTGGAAGCCCATAGAAGGCTATGGTGAAAAAGGAAATATCTTCCGTTCAAAACTGGAAAGAAGCTTTCTGAGAAACTGCTCTGTGTTCTGTTAATTCATCTCACAGAGTTACATCTTTCCCTTCAAGAAGCCTTTCGCTAAGGCTGTTCTTGTGGAATTGGCAAAGGGATATTTGGAAGCCCATAGAGGGCTATGGTGAAAAAGGAAATAACTTCCGTTCAAAACTGGAAAGAAGCTTTCTGAGAAACTGCTCTGTGTTCTGTTAATTCATCTCACTGAGTTACCTCTTTCCCTTCAAGAAGCCTTTCGCTAAGGCTGTTCTTGTGGAATTGGCAAAGGGATATTTGGAAGCCCATAGAGGGCTATGGTTAAAAAGGAAATATCTTCCGTTCAAAACTGGAAAGAAGCTTTCTGAGAAACTGCTCTGTGTTCTGTTAATTCATCTCACAGAGTTACATCTTTCCCTTCAAGAAGCCTTTCGCTAAGGCTGTTCTTGTGGAATTGGCAAAGGGATATTTGGAAGCCCATAGAGGGCTATGGTGAAAAAGGAAATATCTTCCGTTCAAAACTGGAAAGAAGCTTTCTGAGAAACTGCTCTGTGTTCTGTTAATTCATCTCACAGAGTTACATCTTTCCCTTCAAGAAGCCTTTCGCTAAGGCTGTTCTTGTGGAATTGGCAAAGGGATATTTGGAAGCCCATAGAGGGCTATGGTGAAAAAGGAAATATCTTCCGTTCAAAACTGGAAAGAAGCTTTCTGAGAAACTGCTCTGTTTTCTGTTAATTCGTCTCACAGTGTTACATCTTCCCTTTCAAGAAACCTTTCGCTAAAGCTGTTCTTGTGGAATTGGCAAGGGGATACTTGGAAGCCCATAGAGGGCTATGGTGAAACAGGAAATATCTTCCGTTCAAAACTGGAAAGAAGCTTTCTGAGAAACTACTGTGTTCTGTTAATTCGTCTCACAGAGTTACATCTTTCCCTTCAAGAAGCCTTTCGCTAAGGCTGTTCTTTTGGAATTGGCAAAGGGATATTTGGAAGGCCATAGAGGGCTATGGTGAAAAAGGAAATATCTTCCGTTTCTAAACTGGAAAGAAGGTTTCTGAGAAACTGCTCTGTGTTCTGTTAATTCATCTCACAGAGTTACATCTTTCCCTTCAAGAAGCCTTTCGCTAAGGCTGTTCTTGTGGAATTGGCAAAGGGATATTTGGAAGCCCATAGAGGGCTATGGTGAAAAAGGAAATATCTTCCGTTCCAAACTGGAAAGAAGCTTTCTGAGAAACTGCTCTGTGTTCTGTTAATTCGTCTCACAGTGTTACATCTTCCCTTACAAGAAACGTTTCGCTAAAGCTGTTCTTGTGGAATTGGCAAGGGGATACTTGGAAGCCCATAGAGGGCTATGGTGAAAAAGGAAATATCTTCCGTTCAAAACTGGAAAGAAGCTTTCTGAGAAACTCCTCTGTGTTCTGTTAATTCATCTCACAGAGTTACATCTTTCTCTTCAGGAAGCCTTTCGCTAAGGCTGTTCTTGTGGAATTGGCAAAGGGATATTTGGAAGCCCATAGAGGGCTATGTTGAAAAAGGAAATATCTTCCGTTCAAAACCGGAAAGAAGCTTTCTGAGAAACTGCTCTGTGTTCTGTTAATTCGTCTCACAGAGTTACATCTTTCTTTTCAGGAAGCCTTTCGCTAATGCTGTTCTTCTGGAATTGGCAAAGGGATATTTGGAAGCCCATAGAGAGCTATGGTGAAAAAGGAAATATCTTCCGTTCAAAACTGGAAAGAAGCTTTCTGAGAAACTGCTCTGTGTTCTGTTAATTCATCTCACAGAGTTACATCTTTCCCTTCAAGAAGCCTTTCGCTAAGGCTGTTCTTGTGGAATTGGCAAAGGGATATTTGGAAGCCCATAGAGGGCTATGGTGAAAAAGGAAATATCTTCCGTTCAAAACTGGAAATAAGCTTTCTGAGAAACTGCTCTGTGTTCTGTTAATTCATCTCACTGAGTTACCTCTTTCCCTTCAAGAAGCCTTTCGCTAAGGCTGTTCTTGTGGAATTGGCAAAGGGATATTTGGAAGCCCATAGAGGGCTATGGTGAAAAAGGAAATATCTTCCGTTCAAAACTGGAAATAAGCTTTCTGAGAAACTGCTCTGTGTTCTGTTAATTCATCTCACTGAGTTACCTCTTTCCCTTCAAGAAGCCTTTCGCTAAGGCTGTTCTTGTGGAATTGGCAAAGGGATATTTGGAAGCCCATAGAGGGCTATGGTGAAAAAGGAAATATCTTCCGTTCAAAACTGGAAAGAAGCTTTCTGAGAAACTGCTCTGTGTTCTGTTAATTCATCTCACAGAGTTACATCTTTCCCTTCAAGAAGCCTTTCGCTAAGGCTGTTCTTGTGGAATTGGCAAAGGGATATTTGGAAGCCCATAGAGTGCTATGGTGAAAAAGGAAATATCTTCCGTTCAAAACTGGAAAGAAGCTTTCTGAGAAACTGCTCTGTGTTCTGTTAATTCATCTCACAGAGTTACATCTTTCCCTTCAAGAAGCCTTTCGCTAAGGCTGTTCTTGTGGAATTGGCAAAGGGATATTTGGAAGCCCATAGAGGGCTATGTTGAAAAAGGAAATATCTTCCGTTCAAAACCGGAAAGAAGCTTTCTGAGAAACTGCTCTGTGTTCTGTTAATTCATCTCACAGAGTTACATCTTTCTTTTCAGGAAGCCTTTCGCTAAGGCTGTTCTTGTGGAATTGGCAAAGGGATATTTGGAAGCCCCTAGAGGGCTATGGTGAAAAAGGAAATATCTTCCGTTCAAAACTGGAAAGAATCTTTCTGAGAAACTGCTCTGTGTTCTGTTAATTAATCTCACAGAGTTACATCTTTCCCTTCAGGAAGCCTTTCGCTAAGGCTGTTCTTGTGGAATTGGCAAAGGGGTATTTGGAAGCCCATAGAGGGCTATGGTGAAAAAGGAAATATCTTCCGTTCAAAACTGGAAAGAAGCTTTCTGAGAAACTGCTCTGTGTTCTCTTAATTCATCTCACAGAGTTACATCTTTCCCTTCAAGAAGCCTTTCGCTAAGGCTGTTCTTGTGGAATTGGCAAAGGGATATTTGGAAGCCCATAGAGGGCTATGGTGAAAAAGGAAATATCTTCCGTTCAAAACTGGAAAGAAGCTTTCTGAGAAACTGCTCTGTGTTCTGTTAATTCATCTCACAGAGTTACATCTTTCCCTTCAAGAAGCCTTTCGCTAAGGCTGTTCTTGTGGAATTGGCAAAGGGATATTTGAAAGCCCATAGAGGGCTATGGTGAAAAAGGAAATATCTTCCGTTCAAAACTGGAAAGAAGCTTTCTGAGAAACTGCTCTGTGTTCTGCTAATTCATCTCACAGAGTTACATCTTTCCCTTCAGGAAGCCTTTCGCTAAGGCTGTTCTTGTGGAATTGGCAAAGGGATATTTGAAAGCCCATAGAGGTCTAAGGTGAAAAAGGAAATATCTTCCGTTCAAAACTGGAAAGAAGCTTTCTGAGAAACTGATCTGTGTTCTGTTAATTCATTTCACAGAGTTACATCTTTCCTTTCAGGAAGCCTTTCGCTAAGGCTGTTCTTATGGAATTGGCAAAGGGATATTTGGAAACCCATTGAGGGCTATGGTGAAAAAGGAAATATCTTCCGTTCAAAACTGGAAAGAAGCTTTCTGAGAAACTACTGTGTTCTGTTAATTCGTCTCACAGAGTTACATCTTTCCCTTCAAGAAGCCTTTCGCTAAGGCTGTTCTTTTGGAATTGGCAAAGGGATATTTGGAAGGCCATAGAGGGCTATGGTGAAAAAGGAAATATCTTCCGTTTCTAAACTGGAAAGAAGCTTTCTGAGAAACTGCTCTGTGTTCTGTTAATTCATCTCACAGAGTTACATCTTTCCCTTCAAGAAGCCTTTCTCTAAGGCTGTTCTTGTGGAATTGGCAAAGGGATATTTGGAAGCCCATAGAGGGCTATGGTGAAAAAGGAAATATCTTCCGTTCCAAACTGGAAAGAAGCTTTCTGAGAAACTGCTCTGTGTTCTGTTAATTCGTCTCACAGTGTTACATCTTCCCTTACAAGAAACGTTTCGCTAAAGCTGTTCTTGTGGAATTGGCAAGGGGATACTTGGAAGCCCATAGAGGGCTATGGTGAAAAAGGAAATATTTTCCGTTCAAAACCGGAAAGAAGCTTTCTGAGATACTGCTCTGAGTTCTGTTAATTCATCTCAAGGAGTTATATCTTTCCCTTCAAGAAGCCTTTCGCTAAGGCTGTTCTTGTGGAATTGGCAAAGGGATATTTGGAAGCCCATAGAGGGCTAAGGTGAAAAAGGAAATATCTTCCGTTCAAAACTGGAAAGAATCTTTCTGAGAAAGTGCTCTGCGTTCTGTTAATTCATCTCACAGAGTTACATCTTTCCCTTCAAGAAGACTTTCGCTAAGGCTGTTCTGGTGGAATTGGCAAAGGGGTATTTGGAAGCCCATAGAGGGCTATAGTGAAAAAGGAAATATCTTCCGTTCAAAACTGGAAAGAAGCTTTCTGAGAAACTGCTCTGTGTTCCGTTAATTCATCTCACAGAGTTACATCTTTCCCTTCCAGAAGCTTTTCGCTAAGGCTGTTCTTGTGGAATTGGCAAAGGGATATTTGGAAGCCCATAGAGGGCTATGGTGAAAAAGGAAATATCTTCCGTTTCTAAACTGGAAAGAAGCTTTCTGAGAAACTGCTCTGTGTTCTGTTAATTCATCTCACAGAGTTACATCTTTCCCTTCAAGAAGCCTTTCGCTAAGGCTGTTCTTGTGGAATTGGCAAAGGGATATTTGGAAGCCCATAGAGGGCTATGGTGAAAAAGGAAATATCTTCCGTTCCAAACTGGAAAGAAGCTTTCTGAGAAACTGCTCTGTGTTCTGTTAATTCGTCTCACAGTGTTACATCTTCCCTTAGAAGAAACGTTTCGCTAAAGCTGTTCTTGTGGAATTGGCAAGGGGATACTTGGAAGCCCATAGAGGGCTATGGTGAAAAAGGAAATATCTTCCGTTCAAAACTGGAAAGAAGCTTTCTGAGAAACTCCTCTGTGTTCTGTTAATTCATCTCACAGAGTTACATCTTTCTCTTCAGGAAGCCTTTCGCTAAGGCTGTTCTTTTGGAATTGGCAAGGGGATATTTGGAAGCCCCTAGAGGGCTATGGTGAAAAAGGAAATATCTTGCGTTGAAAACTGGAAAGAAGCTTTCTGAGAAACTGCTCTGTGTTCTGTTAATTCATCCCACAGAGTTACATCTTTCCCTTCCAGAAGCCTTTCGCTACGGCTGTTCTTGTGGAATTGGCAAAGGGATATTTGGAAGCCCATAGAGGGCTAAGGTGAAAAAGGAAATATCTTCCGTTCAAAACTGGAAAGAAGCATTCTGAGAAACTGCTCTGTGTTCCGTTAATTCATCTCACAGAGTTACATCTTTCCCTTACAGAAGCTTTTCGCTAAGGCTGTTCTTGTGGAATTGGCAAAGGGATATTTGGAAGCCCATAGAGGGCTATGGTGAAAAAGGAAATATCTTCCGTTCAAAACTGGAAAGAAGCTTTCTGAGAAACTGCTCTGTGTTCTCCTAATTCATCTCAGAGAGTTTCATCTTTCTTTTCAGGAAGCCTTTCGCTAAGGCTGTTCTTGTGGAATTGGCAAAGCGATATTTGGAAGCCCATAGAGGGCTATGGTGAAAAAGGAAATATCTTCCGTTCAAAACTGGAAAGAAGCTTTCTGAGAAACTGCTCTGTGTTCTGTTAATTTATCTCACAGAGTTATATCTTTCCCTTCAGGAAGCCTTTCGCTAAGGCTGTTCTTGTGTAATTGGCAAAGGGATATTTGGAATCCCTTAGAGGGCTATGGTGAAAAAGGAAATATCTTCCGTTGAAAACTGGAAAGAAGCTTTCTGAGAAACTGCTCTGTGTTCTCCTAATTCATCTCAGAGAGTTTCATCTTTCTTTTCAGGAAGCCTTTCGCTAAGGCTGTTCTTGTGGAATTGGCAAAGCGATATTTGGAAGCCCATAGAGGGCTATGGTGAAAAAGGAAATATCTTCCGTTCAAAACTGGAAAGAAGCTTTCTGAGAAACTGCTCTGTGTTCTGTTAATTCATCTCACAGAGTTACATCTTTCCCTTCCAGAAGCCTTTCGCTAAGGCTGTTCTTGTGGAATTGGCAAAGGGGTATTTGGAAGCCCATAGAGGGCTATGGTGAAAAAGGAAATATCTTCCGTTCAAAACTGGAAAGAAGCTTTCTGAGAAACTGCTCTGTGTTCTGTTAATTCATCTCACTGAGTTACATCTTTCCCTTCAAGAAGCCTTTCGCTAAGGCTGTTCTTGTGGAATTGGCAAAGGGATATTTGGAAGCCCATAGAGGGCTAAGGTGAAAAAGGAAATATCTTCCGTTCAAAACTAGAAAGAAGCTTTCTGAGAAACTGCTCTGTGTTCTGTTAATTCATCTCACAGAGTTACATCTTTCTTTTCAGGAAGCCTTTCGCTAACGCTGTTCTTCTGGAATTGGCAAAGGGATATTTGGAAGCCCATAGAAGTCTATGCTGAAGAAGGAAATATCTTCCTTTCAAAACTGGAAAGAAGCTTTCTGAGAAACTGCTCTGTGTTCTGTTAATTCATCTCACAGAGTTACATTTTTCCCTTCAAGAAGCCTTTCGCTAAGGCTGTTCCTGTGGAATTGGCAAAGGGATATTTGGAAGCCCAAAGAGGGCTATGGTGAAAAAGGAAATATCTTCCGTTCAAAACTGGAAAGAAGATTTCTGAGACACTGCTCTGTGCTCTGTTAATTCATCTCACAGAGTTACATCTTTCTTTTCAGGAAGCCTTTCGCTAAGGCTGTTCTTGTGGAATTGGCAAAGGGATATTTGGAAGCCCATAGAGGTCTATGGTGAAAAAGGAAATATCTTCCGTTCAAAACTGGAAAGAAGCTTTCTGAGAAACTGCTCTGTGTTCTGTTAATTCATCTCACAGAGTTACATCTTTCCCTTCAACAAGCCTTTCGCTAAGGCTGTTCTTGTGGAATTGGCAAAGGGGTATTTGGAAGCCCATAGAGGGCTATGGTGAAAAAGGAAATATCTTCCGTTCATAACTGGAAAGAAGCTTTCTGAGAAACTGCTCTGTGTTCTGTTAATTCATCTCACAGAGTTACATCTTTCTCTTCAGGAAGCCTTTCGCTAAGGCTGTTCTTGTGGAATTGGCAAAGGGATATTTGGAAGCCCATAGAGGGCTATGTTGAAAAAGGAAATATCTTCCGTTCCAAACCGGAAAGAAGCTTTCTGAGAAACTGCTCTGTGTTCTGTTAATTCGTCTCACAGAGTTACATCTTTCTTTTCAGGAAGCCTTTCGCTAATGCTGTTCTTCTGGAATTGGCAAAGGGATATTTGGAAGCCCATAGAGAGCTATGGTGAAAAAGGAAATATCTTCCGTTCAAAACTGGAAAGAAGCTTTCTGAGAAACTGCTCTGTGTTCTGTTAATTCATCTCACAGAGTTACATCTTTCCCTTCAGGAAGCGTTTCGCTAAGGCTGTTCTTGTGGAATTGGCAAAGGGATATTTGGAAGCCCATAGAGGGCTATGGTGAAAAAGGAAATATCTTCCGTTCAAAACTGGAAAGAAGCTTTCTGAGACACTGCTCTGTGTTCTCTTAATTCATCTCACAGAGTTTCATTTTTCTTTTCAGGAAGCCTTTCGCTAAGGCTGTTCTTGTGGAATTGGCAAAGGGATATTTGGAAGCCCATAGAGGGCTATGGTGAAAAAGGAAATATCTTCCGTTGAAAACTGGAAATAAGCTTTCTGAGAAACTGCTCTGTGTTCTGTTAATTCATCTCACAGATTTACATCTTTCCCTTCAAGAAGCCTTTCGCTAAGGCTGTTCTTGTGGAATTGGCAAAGGGATATTTGGAAGCCCATAGAGGGCTATATTGAAAAAGGAAATATCTTCCGTTCCAAACTGGAAAGAAGCTTTCTGAGAAACTGCTCTGTGTTCTGTTAATTCATCTCACAGAGTTACATCTTTCCCTTCAAGAAGCCTTTGGCTAAGGCTGTTCTTGTGGAATTGGCAAAGGGATATTTGGAAGCCCATAGAGGGCTAAGGTGAAAAAGGAAATATCTTCCGTTCAAAACTGGAAAGAAGCTTTCTGAGAAACTGCTCTTTGTTTTGTTAATTCATCTCACAGAGTCACATCTTTCTTTGCAGGAAGCCTTTCGCTAAGGCTGTTCTTGTGGAATTGGCAAAGGGATATTTGGAAGCCCATAGAAGGCTATGGTGAAAAAGGAAATATCTTCCGTTCAAAACTGGAAAGAAGCTTTCTGAGAAACTGCTCTGTGTTCTGTTAATTCATCTCACAGAGTTACATCTTTCCCTTCAAGAAGCCTTTCGCTAAGGCTGTTCTTGTGGAATTGGCAAAGGGATATTTGGAAGCCCATAGAGGGCTATGGTGAAAAAGGAAATATCTTCCGTTCAAAACTGGAAATAAGCTTTCTGAGAAACTGCTCTGTGTTCTGTTAATTCATCTCACTGAGTTACCTCTTTCCCTTCAAGAAGCCTTTCGCTAAGGCTGTTCTTGTGGAATTGGCAAAGGGATATTTGGAAGCCCATAGAGGGCTATGGTGAAAAAGGAAATATCTTCCGTTCAAAACTGGAAAGAAGCTTTCTGAGAAACTGCTCTGTGTTCTGTTAATTCATCTCACAGAGTTACATCTTTCCCTTCAAGAAGCCTTTCGCTAAGGCTGTTCTTGTGGAATTGGCAAAGGGATATTTGGAAGCCCATAGAGTGCTATGGTGAAAAAGGAAATATCTTCCGTTCAAAACTGGAAAGAAGCTTTCTGAGAAACTGCTCTGTGTTCTGTTAATTCATCTCACAGAGTTACATCTTTCCCTTCAAGAAGCCTTTCGCTAAGGCTGTTCTTGTGGAATTGGCAAAGGGATATTTGGAAGCCCATAGAGGGCTATGGTGAAAAAGGAAATATCTTCCGTTCAAAACTGGAAAGAAGCTTTCTGAGAAACTGCTCTGTGTTCTGTTAATTCATCTCACAGAGTTACATCTTTCCCTTCAAGAAGCCTTTCGCTAAGGCTGTTCTTGTGGAATTGGCAAAGGGATATTTGGAAGCCCATAGAGGGCTATGGTGAAAAAGGAAATATCTTCCGTTCCAAACTGGAAAGAAGCTTTCTGAGAAACTGCTCTGTGTTCTGTTAATTCGTCTCACAGTGTTACATCTTCCCTTACAAGAAACGTTTCGCTAAAGCTGTTCTTGTGGAATTGGCAAGGGGATACTTGGAAGCCCATAGAGGGCTATGGTGAAAAAGGAAATATCTTCCGTTCAAAACTGGAAAGAAGCTTTCTGAGAAACTCCTCTGTGTTCTGTTAATTCATCTCACAGAGTTACATCTTTCTCTTCAGGAAGCCTTTCGCTAAGGCTGTTCTTGTGGAATTGGCAAAGGGATATTTGGAAGCCCATAGAGGGCTATGTTGAAATGGAAATATCTTCCGTTCAAAACCGGAAAGAAGCTTTCTGAGAAACTGCTCTGTGTTCTGTTAATTCATCTCACAGAGTTACGTCTTTCTTTTCAGGAAGCCTTTCGCTAAGGCTGTTCTTGTGGAATTGGCAAAGGGATATTTGGAAGCCCCTAGAGGGCTATGGTGAAAAAGGAAATATCTTCCGTTCAAAACTGGAAAGAATCTTTCTGAGAAACTGCTCTGTGTTCTGTTAATTAATCTCACAGAGTTACATCTTTCCCTTCAGGAAGCCTTTCGCTAAGGCTGTTCTTGTGGAATTGGCAAAGGGGTATTTGGAAGCCCATAGAGGGCTATGGTGAAAAAGGAAATATCTTCCGTTCAAAACTGGAAAGAAGCTTTCTGAGAAACTGCTCTGTGTTCTCTTAATTCATCTCACAGAGTTACATCTTTCCCTTCAAGAAGCCTTTCGCTAAGGCTGTTCTTGTGGAATTGGCAAAGGGATATTTGGAAGCCCATAGAGGGCTATGGTGAAAAAGGAAATATCTTCCGTTCAAAACTGGAAAGAAGCTTTCTGAGAAACTGCTCTGTGTTCTGTTAATTCATCTCACAGAGTTACATCTTTCCCTTCAAGAAGCCTTTCGCTAAGGCTGTTCTTGTGGAATTGGCAAAGGGATATTTGAAAGCCCATAGAGGGCTATGGTGAAAAAGGAAATATCTTCCGTTCAAAACTGGAAAGAAGCTTTCTGAGAAACTGCTCTGTGTTCTGCTAATTCATCTCACACAGTTACATCTTTCCCTTCAGGAAGCCTTTCGCTAAGGCTGTTCTTGTGGAATTGGCAAAGGGATATTTGAAAGCCCATAGAGGGCTATGGTGAAAAAGGAAATATCTTCCGTTCAAAACTGGAAAGAAGCTTTCTGAGAAACTGATCTGTGTTCTGTTAATTCATTTCACAGAGTTACATCTTTCCTTTCAGGAAGCCTTTCGCTAACGCTGTTCTTATGGAATTGGCAAAGGGATATTTGGAAACCCATTGAGGGCTATGGTGAAAAAGGAAATATCTTCCGTTCAAAACTGGAAAGAAGCTTTCTGAGAAACTACTGTGTTCTGTTAATTCGTCTCACAGAGTTACATCTTTCCCTTCAAGAAGCCTTTCGCTAAGGCTGTTCTTTTGGAATTGGCAAAGGGATATTTGGAAGGCCATAGAGGGCTATGGTGAAAAAGGAAATATCTTCCGTTTCAAAACTGGAAAGAAGCTTTCTGAGAAACTGCTCTGTGTTCTGTTAATTCATCTCACAGAGTTACATCTTTCCCTTCAAGAAGCCTTTCTCTAAGGCTGTTCTTGTGGAATTGGCAAAGGGATATTTGGAAGCCCATAGAGGGCTATGGTGAAAAAGGAAATATCTTCCGTTCCAAACTGGAAAGAAGCTTTCTGAGAAACTGCTCTGTGTTCTGTTAATTCGTCTCACAGTGTTACATCTTCCCTTACAAGAAACGTTTCGCTAAAGCTGTTCTTGTGGAATTGGCAAGGGGATACTTGGAAGCCCATAGAGGGCTATGGTGAAAAAGGAAATATTTTCCGTTCAAAACCGGAAAGAAGCTTTCTGAGATACTGCTCTGAGTTCTGTTAATTCATCTCAAGGAGTTATATCTTTCCCTTCAAGAAGCCTTTCGCTAAGGCTGTTCTTGTGGAATTGGCAAAGGGATATTTGGAAGCCCATAGAGGGCTAAGGTGAAAAAGGAAATATCTTCCGTTCAAAACTGGAAAGAATCTTTCTGAGATAGTGCTCTGCGTTCTGTTAATTCATCTCACAGAGTTACATCTTTCCCTTCAAGAAGACTTTCGCTAAGGCTGTTCTGGTGGAATTGGCAAAGGGGTATTTGGAAGCCCATAGAGGGCTATAGTGAAAAAGGAAATATCTTCCGTTCAAAACTGGAAAGAAGCTTTCTGAGAAACTGCTCTGTGTTCCGTTAATTCATCTCACAGAGTTACATCTTTCCCTTCCAGAAGCTTTTCGCTAAGGCTGTTCTTGTGGAATTGGCAAAGGGATATTTGGAAGCCCATAGAGGGCTATGGTGAAAAAGGAAATATCTTCCGTTTCTAAACTGGAAAGAAGCTTTCTGAGAAACTGCTCTGTGTTCTGTTAATTCATCTCACAGAGTTACATCTTTCCCTTCAAGAAGCCTTTCGCTAAGGCTGTTCTTGTGGAATTGGCAAAGGGATATTTGGAAGCCCATAGAGGGCTATGGTGAAAAAGGAAATATCTTCCGTTCCAAACTGGAAAGAAGCTTTCTGAGAAACTGCTCTGTGTTCTGTTAATTCGTCTCACAGTGTTACATCTTCCCTTAGAAGAAACGTTTCGCTAAAGCTGTTCTTGTGGAATTGGCAAGGGGATACTTGGAAGCCCATAGAGGGCTATGGTGAAAAAGGAAATATCTTCCGTTCAAAACTGGAAAGAAGCTTTCTGAGAAACTCCTCTGTGTTCTGTTAATTCATCTCACAGAGTTACATCTTTCTCTTCAGGAAGCCTTTCGCTAAGGCTGTTCTTTTGGAATTGGCAAGGGGATATTTGGAAGCCCCTAGAGGGCTATGGTGAAAAAGGAAATATCTTGCGTTGAAAACTGGAAAGAAGCTTTCTGAGAAACTGCTCTGTGTTCTGTTAATTCATCCCACAGAGTTACATCTTTCCCTTCCAGAAGCCTTTCGCTACGGCTGTTCTTGTGGAATTGGCAAAGGGATATTTGGAAGCCCATAGAGGGCTAAGGTGAAAAAGGAAATATCTTCCGTTCAAAACTGGAAAGAAGCATTCTGAGAAACTGCTCTGTGTTCCGTTAATTCATCTCACAGAGTTACATCTTTCCCTTCCAGAAGCTTTTCGCTAAGGCTGTTCTTGTGGAATTGGCAAAGGGATATTTGGAAGCCCATAGAGGGCTATGGTGAAACAGGAAATATCTTCCGTTCAAAACTGGAAAGAAGCTTTCTGAGAAACTGCTCTGTGTTCTCCTAATTCATCTCAGAGAGTTTCATCTTTCTTTTCAGGAAGCCTTTCGCTAAGGCTGTTCTTGTGGAATTGGCAAAGCGATATTTGGAAGCCCATAGAGGGCTATGGTGAAAAAGGAAATATCTTCCGTTCAAAACTGGAAAGAAGCTTTCTGAGAAACTGCTCTGTGTTCTGTTAATTTATCTCACAGAGTTACATCTTTCCCTTCAGGAAGCCTTTCGCTAAGGCTGTTCTTGTGTAATTGGCAAAGGGATATTTGGAATCCCTTAGAGGGCTATGGTGAAAAAGGAAATATCTTCCGTTCAAAACTGGAAAGAAGCTTTCTGAGAAACTGCTCTGTGTTCTCCTAATTCATCTCAGAGAGTTTCATCTTTCTTTTCAGGAAGCCTTTCGCTAAGGCTGTTCTTGTGGAATTGGCAAAGCGATATTTGGAAGCCCATAGAGGGCTATGGTGAAAAAGGAAATATCTTCCGTTCAAAACTGGAAAGAAGCTTTCTGAGAAACTGCTCTGTGTTCTGTTAATTCATCTCACAGAGTTACATCTTTCCCTTCCAGAAGCCTTTCGCTAAGGCTGTTCTTGTGGAATTGGCGAAGGGATATTTGGAAGCCCATAGAGGGCTATGGTGAAAAAGGAAATATCTTCCGTTCAAAACTGGAAAGAAGCTTTCTGAGAAACTGCTCTGTGTTCTGTTAATTCATCTCACTGAGTTACATCTTTCCCTTCAAGAAGCCTTTCGCTAAGGCTGTTCTTGTGGAATTGGCAAAGGGATATTTGGAAGCCCATAGAGGGCTAAGGTGAAAAAGGAAATATCTTCCGTTCAAAACTGGAAAGAAGCTTTCTGAGAAACTGCTCTGTGTTCTGTTAATTCATCTCACAGAGTTACATCTTTCTTTTCAGGAAGCCTTTCGCTAACGCTGTTCTTCTGGAATTGGCAAAGGGATATTTGGAAGCCCATAGAAGGCTATGGTGAAGAAGGAAATATCTTCCTTTCAAAACTGGAAAGAAGCTTTCTGAGAAACTGCTCTGTGTTCTGTTAATTCATCTCACAGAGTTACATTTTTCCCTTCAAGAAGCCTTTCGCTAAGGCTGTTCCTGTGGAATTGGCAAAGGGATATTTGGAACCCCAAAGAGGGCTATGGTGAAAAAGGAAATATCTTCCGTTCAAAACTGGAAAGAAGATTTCTGAGACACTGCTCTGTGTTCTGTTAATTCATCTCACAGAGTTACATCTTTCTTTTCAGGAAGCCTTTCGCTATGGCTGTTCTTGTGGAATTGGCAAAGGGATATTTGGAAGCCCATAGAGGTCTATGGTGAAAAAGGAAATATCTTCCGTTCAAAACTGGAAAGAAGCTTTCTGAGAAACTGCTCTGTGTTCTGTTAATTCATCTCACAGAGTTACATCTTTCCCTTCAACAAGCCTTTCGCTAAGGCTGTTCTTGTGGAATTGGCAAAGGGGTATTTGGAAGCCCATAGAGGGCTATGGTGAAAAAGGAAATATCTTCCGTTCAAAACTGGAAAGAAGCTTTCTGAGAAACTGCTCTCTGTTCTGTTAATTCATCTCACAGAGTTACATCTTTCTCTTCAGGAAGCCTTTCGCTAAGGCTGTTCTTGTGGAATTGGCAAAGGGATATTTGGAAGCCCATAGAGGGCTATGTTGAAAAAGGAAATATCTTCCGTTCAAAACCGGAAAGAAGCTTTCTGAGAAACTGCTCTGTGTTCTGTTAATTCGTCTCACAGAGTTACATCTTTCTTTTCAGGAAGCCTTTCGCTAATGCTGTTCTTCTGGAATTGGCAAAGGGATATTTGGAAGCCCATAGAGAGCTATGGTGAAAAAGGAAATATCTTCCGTTCAAAACTGGAAAGAAGCTTTCTGAGAAACTGCTCTGTGTTCTGTTAATTCATCTCACAGAGTTACATCTTTCCCTTCAGGAAGCGTTTCGCTAAGGCTGTTCTTGTGGAATTGGCAAAGGGATATTTGGAAGCCCATAGAGGGCTATGGTGAAAAAGGAAATATCTTCCGTTCAAAACTGGAAAGAAGCTTTCTGAGACACTGCTCTGTGTTCTCTTAATTCATCTCACAGAGTTTCATTTTTCTTTTCAGGAAGCCTTTCGCTAAGGCTGTTCTTGTGGTATTGGCAAAGGGATATTTGGAAGCTCATAGAGGGCTATGGTGAAAAAGGAAATATCTTCCGTTGAAAACTGGAAATAAGCCTTCTGAGAAACTGCTCTGTGTTCTGTTAATTCATCTCACAGATTTACATCTTTCCCTTCAAGAAGCCTTTCGCTAAGGCTGTTCTTGTGGAATTGGCAAAGGGATATTTGGAAGCCCATAGAGGGCTATATTGAAAAAGGAAATATCTTCCGTTCAAAACTGGAAAGAAGCTTTCTGAGAAACTGCTCTGTGTTCTGTTAATTCATCTCACAGAGTTACATCTTTCCCTTCAAGAAGCCTTTGGCTAAGGCTGTTCTTGTGGAATTGGCAAAGGGATATTTGGAAGCCCATAGAGGGCTAAGGTGAAAAAGGAAATATCTTCCGTTCAAAACTGGAAAGAAGCTTTCTGAGAAACTGCTCTTTGTTTTGTTAATTCATCTCACAGAGTCACATCTTTCTTTGCAGGAAGCCTTTCGCTAACGCTGTTCTTGTGGAATTGGCAAAGGGATATTTGGAAGCCCATAGAAGGCTATGGTGAAAAAGGAAATATCTTCCGTTCAAAACTGGAAAGAAGCTTTCTGAGAAACTGCTCTGTGTTCTGTTAATTCATCTCACAGAGTTACATCTTTCCCTTCAAGAAGCCTTTCGCTAAGGCTGTTCTTGTGGAATTGGCAAAGGGATATTTGGAAGCCCATAGAGGGCTATGGTGAAAAAGGAAATATCTTCCGTTCAAAACTGGAAATAAGCTTTCTGAGAAACTGCTCTGTGTTCTGTTAATTCATCTCACTGAGTTACCTCTTTCCCTTCAAGAAGCCTTTCGCTAAGGCTGTTCTTGTGGAATTGGCAAAGGGATATTTGGAAGCCCATAGAGGGCTATGGTGAAAAAGGAAATATCTTCCGTTCAAAACTGGAAAGAAGCTTTCTGAGAAACTGCTCTGTGTTCTGTTAATTCATCTCACAGAGTTACATCTTTCCCTTCAAGAAGCCTTTCGCTAAGGCTGTTCTTGTGGAATTGGCAAAGGGATATTTGGAAGCCCATAGAGTGCTATGGTGAAAAAGGAAATATCTTCCGTTCAAAACTGGAAAGAAGCTTTCTGAGAAACTGCTCTGTGTTCTGTTAATTCATCTCACAGAGTTACATCTTTCCCTTCAAGAAGCCTTTCGCTAAGGCTGTTCTTGTGGAATTGGCAAAGGGATATTTGGAAGCCCATAGAGGGCTATGGTGAAAAAGGAAATATCTTCCGTTCAAAACTGGAAAGAAGCTTTCTGAGAAACTGCTCTGTGTTCTGTTAATTCATCTCACAGAGTTACATCTTTCCCTTCAAGAAGCCTTTCGCTAAGGCTGTTCTTGTGGAATTGGCAAAGGGATATTTGGAAGCCCATAGAGGGCTATGGTGAAAAAGGAAATATCTTCCGTTCCAAACTGGAAAGCAGCTTTCTGAGAAACTGCTCTGTGTTCTGTTAATTCGTCTCACAGTGTTACATCTTCCCTTACAAGAAACGTTTCGCTAAAGCTGTTCTTGTGGAATTGGCAAGGGGATACTTGGAAGCCCATAGAGGGCTATGGTGAAAAAGGAAATATCTTCCGTTCAAAACTGGAAAGAAGCTTTCTGAGAAACTCCTCTGTGTTCTGTTAATTCATCTCACAGAGTTACATCTTTCTCTTCAGGAAGCCTTTCGCTAAGGCTGTTCTTGTGGAATTGGCAAAGGGATATTTGGAAGCCCATAGAGGGCTATGTTGAAAAAGGAAATATCTTCCGTTCAAAACCGGAAAGAAGCTTTCTGAGAAACTGCTCTGTGTTCTGTTAATTCATCTCACAGAGTTACATCTTTCTTTTCAGGAAGCCTTTCGCTAAGGCTGTTCTTGTGGAATTGGCAAAGGGATATTTGGAAGCCCCTAGAGGGCTATGGTGAAAAAGGAAATATCTTCCGTTCAAAACTGGAAAGAATCTTTCTGAGAAACTGCTCTGTGTTCTGTTAATTAATCTCACAGAGTTACATCTTTCCCTTCAGGAAGCCTTTCGCTAAGGCTGTTCTTGTGGAATTGGCAAAGGGGTATTTGGAAGCCCATAGAGGGCTATGGTGAAAAAGGAAATATATTCCGTTCAAAACTGGAAAGAAGCTTTCTGAGAAACTGCTCTGTGTTCTCTTAATTCATCTCACAGAGTTACATCTTTCCCTTCAAGAAGCCTTTCGCTAAGGCTGTTCTTGTGGAATTGGCAAAGGGATATTTGGAAGCCCATAGAGGGCTATGGTGAAAAAGGAAATATCTTCCGTTCAAAACTGGAAAGAAGCTTTCTGAGAAACTGCTCTGTGTTCTGTTAATTCATCTCACAGAGTTACATCTTTCCCTTCAAGAAGCCTTTCGCTAAGGCTGTTCTTGTGGAATTGGCAAAGGGATATTTGAAAGCCCATAGAGGGCTATGGTGAAAAAGGAAATATCTTCCGTTCAAAACTGGAAAGAAGCTTTCTGAGAAACTGCTCTGTGTTCTGTTAATTCATCTCACAGAGTTACATCTTTCCCTTCAAGAAGCCTTTCGCTAAGGCTGTTCTTGTGGAATTGGCAAAGGGATATTTGGAAGCCCATAGAGTGCTATGGTGAAAAAGGAAATATCTTCCGTTCAAAACTGGAAAGAAGCTTTCTGAGAAACTGCTCTGTGTTCTGTTAATTCATCTCACAGAGTTACATCTTTCCCTTCAAGAAGCCTTTCGCTAAGGCTGTTCTTGTGGAATTGGCAAAGGGATATTTGGAAGCCCATAGAGGGCTATGTTGAAAAAGGAAATATCTTCCGTTCAAAACCGGAAAGAAGCTTTCTGAGAAACTGCTCTGTGTTCTGTTAATTCATCTCACAGAGTTACATCTTTCTTTTCAGGAAGCCTTTCGCTAAGGCTGTTCTTGTGGAATTGGCAAAGGGATATTTGGAAGCCCCTAGAGGGCTATGGTGAAAAAGGAAATATCTTCCGTTCAAAACTGGAAAGAATCTTTCTGAGAAACTGCTCTGTGTTCTGTTAATTAATCTCACAGAGTTACATCTTTCCCTTCAGGAAGCCTTTCGCTAAGGCTGTTCTTGTGGAATTGGCAAAGGGGTATTTGGAAGCCCATAGAGGGCTATGGTGAAAAAGGAAATATCTTCCGTTCAAAACTGGAAAGAAGCTTTCTGAGAAACTGCTCTGTGTTCTCTTAATTCATCTCACAGAGTTACATCTTTCCCTTCAAGAAGCCTTTCGCTAAGGCTGTTCTTGTGGAATTGGCAAAGGGATATTTGGAAGCCCATAGAGGGCTATGGTGAAAAAGGAAATATCTTCCGTTCAAAACTGGAAAGAAGCTTTCTGAGAAACTGCTCTGTGTTCTGTTAATTCATCTCACAGAGTTACATCTTTCCCTTCAAGAAGCCTTTCGCTAAGGCTGTTCTTGTGGAATTGGCAAAGGGATATTTGAAAGCCCATAGAGGGCTATGGTGAAAAAGGAAATATCTTCCGTTCAAAACTGGAAAGAAGCTTTCTGAGAAACTGCTCTGTGTTCTGCTAATTCATCTCACAGAGTTACATCTTTCCCTTCAGGAAGCCTTTCGCTAAGGCTGTTCTTGTGGAATTGGCAAAGGGATATTTGAAAGCCCATAGAGGTCTAAGGTGAAAAAGGAAATATCTTCCGTTCAAAACTGGAAAGAAGCTTTCTGAGAAACTGATCTGTGTTCTGTTAATTCATTTCACAGAGTTACATCTTTCCTTTCAGGAAGCCTTTCGCTAAGGCTGTTCTTATGGAATTGGCAAAGGGATATTTGGAAACCCATTGAGGGCTATGGTGAAAAAGGAAATATCTTCCGTTCAAAACTGGAAAGAAGCTTTCTGAGAAACTACTGTGTTCTGTTAATTCGTCTCACAGAGTTACATCTTTCCCTTCAAGAAGCCTTTCGCTAAGGCTGTTCTTTTGGAATTGGCAAAGGGATATTTGGAAGGCCATAGAGGGCTATGGTGAAAAAGGAAATATCTTCCGTTTCTAAACTGGAAAGAAGCTTTCTGAGAAACTGCTCTGTGTTCTGTTAATTCATCTCACAGAGTTACATCTTTCCCTTCAAGAAGCCTTTCTCTAAGGCTGTTCTTGTGGAATTGGCAAAGGGATATTTGGAAGCCCATAGAGGGCTATGGTGAAAAAGGAAATATCTTCCGTTCCAAACTGGAAAGAAGCTTTCTGAGAAACTGCTCTGTGTTCTGTTAATTCGTCTCACAGTGTTACATCTTCCCTTACAAGAAACGTTTCGCTAAAGCTGTTCTTGTGGAATTGGCAAGGGGATACTTGGAAGCCCATAGAGGGCTATGGTGAAAAAGGAAATATTTTCCGTTCAAAACCGGAAAGAAGCTTTCTGAGATACTGCTCTGAGTTCTGTTAATTCATCTCAAGGAGTTATATCTTTCCCTTCAAGAAGCCTTTCGCTAAGGCTGTTCTTGTGGAATTGGCAAAGGGATATTTGGAAGCCCATAGAGGGCTAAGGTGAAAAAGGAAATATCTTCCGTTCAAAACTGGAAAGAATCTTTCTGAGAAAGTGCTCTGCGTTCTGTTAATTCATCTCACAGAGTTACATCTTTCCCTTCAAGAAGACTTTCGCTAAGGCTGTTCTGGTGGAATTGGCAAAGGGGTATTTGGAAGCCCATAGAGGGCTATAGTGAAAAAGGAAATATCTTCCGTTCAAAACTGGAAAGAAGCTTTCTGAGAAACTGCTCTGTGTTCCGTTAATTCATCTCACAGAGTTACATCTTTCCCTTCCAGAAGCTTTTCGCTAAGGCTGTTCTTGTGGAATTGGCAAAGGGATATTTGGAAGCCCATAGAGGGCTATGGTGAAAAAGGAAATATCTTCCGTTTCTAAACTGGAAAGAAGCTTTCTGAGAAACTGCTCTGTGTTCTGTTAATTCATCTCACAGAGTTACATCTTTCCCTTCAAGAAGCCTTTCGCTAAGGCTGTTCTTGTGGAATTGGCAAAGGGATATTTGGAAGCCCATAGAGGGCTATGGTGAAAAAGGAAATATCTTCCGTTCCAAACTGGAAAGAAGCTTTCTGAGAAACTGCTCTGTGTTCTGTTAATTCGTCTCACAGTGTTACATCTTCCCTTAGAAGAAACGTTTCGCTAAAGCTGTTCTTGTGGAATTGGCAAGGGGATACTTGGAAGCCCATAGAGGGCTATGGTGAAAAAGGAAATATCTTCCGTTCAAAACTGGAAAGAAGCTTTCTGAGAAACTCCTCTGTGTTCTGTTAATTCATCTCACAGAGTTACATCTTTCTCTTCAGGAAGCCTTTCGCTAAGGCTGTTCTTTTGGAATTGGCAAGGGGATATTTGGAAGCCCCTAGAGGGCTATGGTGAAAAAGGAAATATCTTGCGTTGAAAACTGGAAAGAAGCTTTCTGAGAAACTGCTCTGTGTTCTGTTAATTCATCCCACAGAGTTACATCTTTCCCTTCCAGAAGCCTTTCGCTACGGCTGTTCTTGTGGAATTGGCAAAGGGATATTTGGAAGCCCATAGAGGGCTAAGGTGAAAAAGGAAATATCTTCCGTTCAAAACTGGAAAGAAGCATTCTGAGAAACTGCTCTGTGTTCCGTTAATTCATCTCACAGAGTTACATCTTTCCCTTCCAGAAGCTTTTCGCTAAGGCTGTTCTTGTGGAATTGGCAAAGGGATATTTGGAAGCCCATAGAGGGCTATGGTGAAAAAGGAAATATCTTCCGTTCAAAACTGGAAAGAAGCTTTCTGAGAAACTGCTCTGTGTTCTCCTAATTCATCTCAGAGAGTTTCATCTTTCTTTTCAGGAAGCCTTTCGCTAAGGCTGTTCTTGTGGAATTGGCAAAGCGATATTTGGAAGCCCATAGAGGGCTATGGTGAAAAAGGAAATATCTTCCGTTCAAAACTGGAAAGAAGCTTTCTGAGAAACTGCTCTGTGTTCTGTTAATTTATCTCACAGAGTTACATCTTTCCCTTCAGGAAGCCTTTCGCTAAGGCTGTTCTTGTGTAATTGGCAAAGGGATATTTGGAATCCCTTAGAGGGCTATGGTGAAAAAGGAAATATCTTCCGTTGAAAACTGGAAAGAAGCTTTCTGAGAAACTGCTCTGTGTTCTCCTAATTCATCTCAGAGAGTTTCATCTTTCTTTTCAGGAAGCCTTTCGCTAAGGCTGTTCTTGTGGAATTGGCAAAGCGATATTTGGAAGCCCATAGAGGGCTATGGTGAAAAAGGAAATATCTTCCGTTCAAAACTGGAAAGAAGCTTTCTGAGAAACTGCTCTGTGTTCTGTTAATTCATCTCACAGAGTTACATCTTTCCCTTCCAGAAGCCTTTCGCTAAGGCTGTTCTTGTGGAATTGGCAAAGGGGTATTTGGAAGCCCATAGAGGGCTATGGTGAAAAAGGAAATATCTTCCGTTCAAAACTGGAAAGAAGCTTTCTGAGAAACTGCTCTGTGTTCTGTTAATTCATCTCACTGAGTTACATCTTTCCCTTCAAGAAGCCTTTCGCTAAGGCTGTTCTTGTGGAATTGGCAAAGGGATATTTGGAAGCCCATAGAGGGCTAAGGTGAAAAAGGAAATATCTTCCGTTCAAAACTAGAAAGAAGCTTTCTGAGAAACTGCTCTGTGTTCTGTTAATTCATCTCACAGAGTTACATCTTTCTTTTCAGGAAGCCTTTCGCTAACGCTGTTCTTCTGGAATTGGCAAAGGGATATTTGGAAGCCCATAGAAGTCTATGCTGAAGAAGGAAATATCTTCCTTTCAAAACTGGAAAGAAGCTTTCTGAGAAACTGCTCTGTGTTCTGTTAATTCATCTCACAGAGTTACATTTTTCCCTTCAAGAAGCCTTTCGCTAAGGCTGTTCCTGTGGAATTGGCAAAGGGATATTTGGAAGCCCAAAGAGGGCTATGGTGAAAAAGGAAATATCTTCCGTTCAAAACTGGAAAGAAGATTTCTGAGACACTGCTCTGTGCTCTGTTAATTCATCTCACAGAGTTACATCTTTCTTTTCAGGAAGCCTTTCGCTAAGGCTGTTCTTGTGGAATTGGCAAAGGGATATTTGGAAGCCCATAGAGGTCTATGGTGAAAAAGGAAATATCTTCCGTTCAAAACTGGAAAGAAGCTTTCTGAGAAACTGCTCTGTGTTCTGTTAATTCATCTCACAGAGTTACATCTTTCCCTTCAACAAGCCTTTCGCTAAGGCTGTTCTTGTGGAATTGGCAAAGGGGTATTTGGAAGCCCATAGAGGGCTATGGTGAAAAAGGAAATATCTTCCGTTCATAACTGGAAAGAAGCTTTCTGAGAAACTGCTCTGTGTTCTGTTAATTCATCTCACAGAGTTACATCTTTCTCTTCAGGAAGCCTTTCGCTAAGGCTGTTCTTGTGGAATTGGCAAAGGGATATTTGGAAGCCCATAGAGGGCTATGTTGAAAAAGGAAATATCTTCCGTTCCAAACCGGAAAGAAGCTTTCTGAGAAACTGCTCTGTGTTCTGTTAATTCGTCTCACAGAGTTACATCTTTCTTTTCAGGAAGCCTTTCGCTAATGCTGTTCTTCTGGAATTGGCAAAGGGATATTTGGAAGCCCATAGAGAGCTATGGTGAAAAAGGAAATATCTTCCGTTCAAAACTGGAAAGAAGCTTTCTGAGAAACTGCTCTGTGTTCTGTTAATTCATCTCACAGAGTTACATCTTTCCCTTCAGGAAGCGTTTCGCTAAGGCTGTTCTTGTGGAATTGGCAAAGGGATATTTGGAAGCCCATAGAGGGCTATGGTGAAAAAGGAAATATCTTCCGTTCAAAACTGGAAAGAAGCTTTCTGAGACACTGCTCTGTGTTCTCTTAATTCATCTCACAGAGTTTCATTTTTCTTTTCAGGAAGCCTTTCGCTAAGGCTGTTCTTGTGGAATTGGCAAAGGGATATTTGGAAGCCCATAGAGGGCTATGGTGAAAAAGGAAATATCTTCCGTTGAAAACTGGAAATAAGCTTTCTGAGAAACTGCTCTGTGTTCTGTTAATTCATCTCACAGATTTACATCTTTCCCTTCAAGAAGCCTTTCGCTAAGGCTGTTCTTGTGGAATTGGCAAAGGGATATTTGGAAGCCCATAGAGGGCTATATTGAAAAAGGAAATATCTTCCGTTCCAAACTGGAAAGAAGCTTTCTGAGAAACTGCTCTGTGTTCTGTTAATTCATCTCACAGAGTTACATATTTCCCTTCAAGAAGCCTTTGGCTAAGGCTGTTCTTGTGGAATTGGCAAAGGGATATTTGGAAGCCCATAGAGGGCTAAGGTGAAAAAGGAAATATCTTCCGTTCAAAACTGGAAAGAAGCTTTCTGAGAAACTGCTCTTTGTTTTGTTAATTCATCTCACAGAGTCACATCTTTCTTTGCAGGAAGCCTTTCGCTAAGGCTGTTCTTGTGGAATTGGCAAAGGGATATTTGGAAGCCCATAGAAGGCTATGGTGAAAAAGGAAATATCTTCCGTTCAAAACTGGAAAGAAGCTTTCTGAGAAACTGCTCTGTGTTCTGTTAATTCATCTCACAGAGTTACATCTTTCCCTTCAAGAAGCCTTTCGCTAAGGCTGTTCTTGTGGAATTGGCAAAGGGATATTTGGAAGCCCATAGAGGGCTATGGTGAAAAAGGAAATATCTTCCGTTCAAAACTGGAAATAAGCTTTCTGAGAAACTGCTCTGTGTTCTGTTAATTCATCTCACTGAGTTACCTCTTTCCCTTCAAGAAGCCTTTCGCTAAGGCTGTTCTTGTGGAATTGGCAAAGGGATATTTGGAAGCCCATAGAGGGCTATGGTGAAAAAGGAAATATCTTCCGTTCAAAACTGGAAAGAAGCTTTCTGAGAAACTGCTCTGTGTTCTGTTAATTCATCTCACAGAGTTACATCTTTCCCTTCAAGAAGCCTTTCGCTAAGGCTGTTCTTGTGGAATTGGCAAAGGGATATTTGGAAGCCCATAGAGTGCTATGGTGAAAAAGGAAATATCTTCCGTTCAAAACTGGAAAGAAGCTTTCTGAGAAACTGCTCTGTGTTCTGTTAATTCATCTCACAGAGTTACATCTTTCCCTTCAAGAAGCCTTTCGCTAAGGCTGTTCTTGTGGAATTGGCAAAGGGATATTTGGAAGCCCATAGAGGGCTATGGTGAAAAAGGAAATATCTTCCGTTCAAAACTGGAAAGAAGCTTTCTGAGAAACTGCTCTGTGTTCTGTTAATTCATCTCACAGAGTTACATCTTTCCCTTCAAGAAGCCTTTCGCTAAGGCTGTTCTTGTGGAATTGGCAAAGGGATATTTGGAAGCCCATAGAGGGCTATGGTGAAAAAGGAAATATCTTCCGTTCCAAACTGGAAAGAAGCTTTCTGAGAAACTGCTCTGTGTTCTGTTAATTCGTCTCACAGTGTTACATCTTCCCTTACAAGAAACGTTTCGCTAAAGCTGTTCTTGTGGAATTGGCAAGGGGATACTTGGAAGCCCATAGAGGGCTATGGTGAAAAAGGAAATATCTTCCGTTCAAAACTGGAAAGAAGCTTTCTGAGAAACTCCTCTGTGTTCTGTTAATTCATCTCACAGAGTTACATCTTTCTCTTCAGGAAGCCTTTCGCTAAGGCTGTTCTTGTGGAATTGGCAAAGGGATATTTGGAAGCCCATAGAGGGCTATGTTGAAATGGAAATATCTTCCGTTCAAAACCGGAAAGAAGCTTTCTGAGAAACTGCTCTGTGTTCTGTTAATTCATCTCACAGAGTTACGTCTTTCTTTTCAGGAAGCCTTTCGCTAAGGCTGTTCTTGTGGAATTGGCAAAGGAATATTTGGAAGCCCCTAGAGGGCTATGGTGAAAAAGGAAATATCTTCCGTTCAAAACTGGAAAGAATCTTTCTGAGAAACTGCTCTGTGTTCTGTTAATTAATCTCACAGAGTTACATCTTTCCCTTCAGGAAGCCTTTCGCTAAGGCTGTTCTTGTGGAATTGGCAAAGGGGTATTTGGAAGCCCATAGAGGGCTATGGTGAAAAAGGAAATATCTTCCGTTCAAAACTGGAAAGAAGCTTTCTGAGAAACTGCTCTGTGTTCTCTTAATTCATCTCACAGAGTTACATCTTTCCCTTCAAGAAGCCTTTCGCTAAGGCTGTTCTTGTGGAATTGGCAAAGGGATATTTGGAAGCCCATAGAGGGCTATGGTGAAAAAGGAAATATCTTCCGTTCAAAACTGGAAAGAAGCTTTCTGAGAAACTGCTCTGTGTTCTGTTAATTCATCTCACAGAGTTACATCTTTCCCTTCAAGAAGCCTTTCGCTAAGGCTGTTCTTGTGGAATTGGCAAAGGGATATTTGAAAGCCCATAGAGGGCTATGGTGAAAAAGGAAATATCTTCCGTTCAAAACTGGAAAGAAGCTTTCTGAGAAACTGCTCTGTGTTCTGCTAATTCATCTCACACAGTTACATCTTTCCCTTCAGGAAGCCTTTCGCTAAGGCTGTTCTTGTGGAATTGGCAAAGGGATATTTGAAAGCCCATAGAGGGCTATGGTGAAAAAGGAAATATCTTCCGTTCAAAACTGGAAAGAAGCTTTCTGAGAAACTGATCTGTGTTCTGTTAATTCATTTCACAGAGTTACATCTTTCCTTTCAGGAAGCCTTTCGCTAAGGCTGTTCTTATGGAATTGGCAAAGGGATATTTGGAAACCCATTGAGGGCTATGGTGAAAAAGGAAATATCTTCCGTTCAAAACTGGAAAGAAGCTTTCTGAGAAACTACTGTGTTCTGTTAATTCGTCTCACAGAGTTACATCTTTCCCTTCAAGAAGCCTTTCGCTAAGGCTGTTCTTTTGGAATTGGCAAAGGGATATTTGGAAGGCCATAGAGGGCTATGGTGAAAAAGGAAATATCTTCCGTTTCAAAACTGGAAAGAAGCTTTCTGAGAAACTGCTCTGTGTTCTGTTAATTCATCTCACAGAGTTACATCTTTCCCTTCAAGAAGCCTTTCTCTAAGGCTGTTCTTGTGGAATTGGCAAAGGGATATTTGGAAGCCCATAGAGGGCTATGGTGAAAAAGGAAATATCTTCCGTTCCAAACTGGAAAGAAGCTTTCTGAGAAACTGCTCTGTGTTCTGTTAATTCGTCTCACAGTGTTACATCTTCCCTTACAAGAAACGTTTCGCTAAAGCTGTTCTTGTGGAATTGGCAAGGGGATACTTGGAAGCCCATAGAGGGCTATGGTGAAAAAGGAAATATTTTCCGTTCAAAACCGGAAAGAAGCTTTCTGAGATACTGCTCTGAGTTCTGTTAATTCATCTCAAGGAGTTATATCTTTCCCTTCAAGAAGCCTTTCGCTAAGGCTGTTCTTGTGGAATTGGCAAAGGGATATTTGGAAGCCCATAGAGGGCTAAGGTGAAAAAGGAAATATCTTCCGTTCAAAACTGGAAAGAATCTTTCTGAGAAAGTGCTCTGCGTTCTGTTAATTCATCTCACAGAGTTACATCTTTCCCTTCAAGAAGACTTTCGCTAAGGCTGTTCTGGTGGAATTGGCAAAGGGGTATTTGGAAGCCCATAGAGGGCTATAGTGAAAAAGGAAATATCTTCCGTTCAAAACTGGAAAGAAGCTTTCTGAGAAACTGCTCTGTGTTCCGTTAATTCATCTCACAGAGTTACATCTTTCCCTTCCAGAAGCTTTTCGCTAAGGCTGTTCTTGTGGAATTGGCAAAGGGATATTTGGAAGCCCATAGAGGGCTATGGTGAAAAAGGAAATATCTTCCGTTTCTAAACTGGAAAGAAGCTTTCTGAGAAACTGCTCTGTGTTCTGTTAATTCATCTCACAGAGTTACATCTTTCCCTTCAAGAAGCCTTTCGCTAAGGCTGTTCTTGTGGAATTGGCAAAGGGATATTTGGAAGCCCATAGAGGGCTATGGTGAAAAAGGAAATATCTTCCGTTCCAAACTGGAAAGAAGCTTTCTGAGAAACTGCTCTGTGTTCTGTTAATTCGTCTCACAGTGTTACATCTTCCCTTAGAAGAAACGTTTCGCTAAAGCTGTTCTTGTGGAATTGGCAAGGGGATACTTGGAAGCCCATAGAGGGCTATGGTGAAAAAGGAAATATCTTCCGTTCAAAACTGGAAAGAAGCTTTCTGAGAAACTCCTCTGTGTTCTGTTAATTCATCTCACAGAGTTACATCTTTCTCTTCAGGAAGCCTTTCGCTAAGGCTGTTCTTTTGGAATTGGCAAGGGGATATTTGGAAGCCCCTAGAGGGCTATGGTGAAAAAGGAAATATCTTGCGTTGAAAACTGGAAAGAAGCTTTCTGAGAAACTGCTCTGTGTTCTGTTAATTCATCCCACAGAGTTACATCTTTCCCTTCCAGAAGCCTTTCGCTACGGCTGTTCTTGTGGAATTGGCAAAGGGATATTTGGAAGCCCATAGAGGGCTAAGGTGAAAAAGGAAATATCTTCCGTTCAAAACTGGAAAGAAGCATTCTGAGAAACTGCTCTGTGTTCCGTTAATTCATCTCACAGAGTTACATCTTTCCCTTCCAGAAGCTTTTCGCTAAGGCTGTTCTTGTGGAATTGGCAAAGGGATATTTGGAAGCCCATAGAGGGCTATGGTGAAACAGGAAATATCTTCCGTTCAAAACTGGAAAGAAGCTTTCTGAGAAACTGCTCTGTGTTCTCCTAATTCATCTCAGAGAGTTTCATCTTTCTTTTCAGGAAGCCTTTCGCTAAGGCTGTTCTTGTGGAATTGGCAAAGCGATATTTGGAAGCCCATAGAGGGCTATGGTGAAAAAGGAAATATCTTCCGTTCAAAACTGGAAAGAAGCTTTCTGAGAAACTGCTCTGTGTTCTGTTAATTTATCTCACAGAGTTACATCTTTCCCTTCAGGAAGCCTTTCGCTAAGGCTGTTCTTGTGTAATTGGCAAAGGGATATTTGGAATCCCTTAGAGGGCTATGGTGAAAAAGGAAATATCTTCCGTTCAAAACTGGAAAGAAGCTTTCTGAGAAACTGCTCTGTGTTCTCCTAATTCATCTCAGAGAGTTTCATCTTTCTTTTCAGGAAGCCTTTCGCTAAGGCTGTTCTTGTGGAATTGGCAAAGCGATATTTGGAAGCCCATAGAGGGCTATGGTGAAAAAGGAAATATCTTCCGTTCAAAACTGGAAAGAAGCTTTCTGAGAAACTGCTCTGTGTTCTGTTAATTCATCTCACAGAGTTACATCTTTCCCTTCCAGAAGCCTTTCGCTAAGGCTGTTCTTGTGGAATTGGCGAAGGGATATTTGGAAGCCCATAGAGGGCTATGGTGAAAAAGGAAATATCTTCCGTTCAAAACTGGAAAGAAGCTTTCTGAGAAACTGCTCTGTGTTCTGTTAATTCATCTCACTGAGTTACATCTTTCCCTTCAAGAAGCCTTTCGCTAAGGCTGTTCTTGTGGAATTGGCAAAGGGATATTTGGAAGCCCATAGAGGGCTAAGGTGAAAAAGGAAATATCTTCCGTTCAAAACTGGAAAGAAGCTTTCTGAGAAACTGCTCTGTGTTCTGTTAATTCATCTCACAGAGTTACATCTTTCTTTTCAGGAAGCCTTTCGCTAACGCTGTTCTTCTGGAATTGGCAAAGGGATATTTGGAAGCCCATAGAAGTCTATGGTGAAGAAGGAAATATCTTCCTTTCAAAACTGGAAAGAAGCTTTCTGAGAAACTGCTCTGTGTTCTGTTAATTCATCTCACAGAGTTACATTTTTCCCTTCAAGAAGCCTTTCGCTAAGGCTGTTCCTGTGGAATTGGCAAAGGGATATTTGGAACCCCAAAGAGGGCTATGGTGAAAAAGGAAATATCTTCCGTTCAAAACTGGAAAGAAGATTTCTGAGACACTGCTCTGTGTTCTGTTAATTCATCTCACAGAGTTACATCTTTCTTTTCAGGAAGCCTTTCGCTATGGCTGTTCTTGTGGAATTGGCAAAGGGATATTTGGAAGCCCATAGAGGTCTATGGTGAAAAAGGAAATATCTTCCGTTCAAAACTGGAAAGAAGCTTTCTGAGAAACTGCTCTGTGTTCTGTTAATTCATCTCACAGAGTTACATCTTTCCCTTCAACAAGCCTTTCGCTAAGGCTGTTCTTGTGGAATTGGCAAAGGGGTATTTGGAAGCCCATAGAGGGCTATGGTGAAAAAGGAAATATCTTCCGTTCAAAACTGGAAAGAAGCTTTCTGAGAAACTGCTCTCTGTTCTGTTAATTCATCTCACAGAGTTACATCTTTCTCTTCAGGAAGCCTTTCGCTAAGGCTGTTCTTGTGGAATTGGCAAAGGGATATTTGGAAGCCCATAGAGGGCTATGTTGAAAAAGGAAATATCTTCCGTTCAAAACCGGAAAGAAGCTTTCTGAGAAACTGCTCTGTGTTCTGTTAATTCGTCTCACAGAGTTACATCTTTCTTTTCAGGAAGCCTTTCGCTAATGCTGTTCTTCTGGAATTGGCAAAGGGATATTTGGAAGCCCATAGAGAGCTATGGTGAAAAAGGAAATATCTTCCGTTCAAAACTGGAAAGAAGCTTTCTGAGAAACTGCTCTGTGTTCTGTTAATTCATCTCACAGAGTTACATCTTTCCCTTCAGGAAGCGTTTCGCTAAGGCTGTTCTTGTGGAATTGGCAAAGGGATATTTGGAAGCCCATAGAGGGCTATGGTGAAAAAGGAAATATCTTCCGTTCAAAACTGGAAAGAAGCTTTCTGAGACACTGCTCTGTGTTCTCTTAATTCATCTCACAGAGTTTCATTTTTCTTTTCAGGAAGCCTTTCGCTAAGGCTGTTCTTGTGGTATTGGCAAAGGGATATTTGGAAGCCCATAGAGGGCTATGGTGAAAAAGGAAATATCTTCCGTTGAAAACTGGAAATAAGCCTTCTGAGAAACTGCTCTGTGTTCTGTTAATTCATCTCACAGATTTACATCTTTCCCTTCAAGAAGCCTTTCGCTAAGGCTGTTCTTGTGGAATTGGCAAAGGGATATTTGGAAGCCCATAGAGGGCTATATTGAAAAAGGAAATATCTTCCGTTCAAAACTGGAAAGAAGCTTTCTGAGAAACTGCTCTGTGTTCTGTTAATTCATCTCACAGAGTTACATCTTTCCCTTCAAGAAGCCTTTGGCTAAGGCTGTTCTTGTGGAATTGGCAAAGGGATATTTGGAAGCCCATAGAGGGCTAAGGTGAAAAAGGAAATATCTTCCGTTCAAAACTGGAAAGAAGCTTTCTGAGAAACTGCTCTTTGTTTTGTTAATTCATCTCACAGAGTCACATCTTTCTTTGCAGGAAGCCTTTCGCTAACGCTGTTCTTGTGGAATTGGCAAAGGGATATTTGGAAGCCCATAGAAGGCTATGGTGAAAAAGGAAATATCTTCCGTTCAAAACTGGAAAGAAGCTTTCTGAGAAACTGCTCTGTGTTCTGTTAATTCATCTCACAGAGTTACATCTTTCCCTTCAAGAAGCCTTTCGCTAAGGCTGTTCTTGTGGAATTGGCAAAGGGATATTTGGAAGCCCATAGAGGGCTATGGTGAAAAAGGAAATATCTTCCGTTCAAAACTGGAAATAAGCTTTCTGAGAAACTGCTCTGTGTTCTGTTAATTCATCTCACTGAGTTACCTCTTTCCCTTCAAGAAGCCTTTCGCTAAGGCTGTTCTTGTGGAATTGGCAAAGGGATATTTGGAAGCCCATAGAGGGCTATGGTGAAAAAGGAAATATCTTCCGTTCAAAACTGGAAAGAAGCTTTCTGAGAAACTGCTCTGTGTTCTGTTAATTCATCTCACAGAGTTACATCTTTCCCTTCAAGAAGCCTTTCGCTAAGGCTGTTCTTGTGGAATTGGCAAAGGGATATTTGGAAGCCCATAGAGTGCTATGGTGAAAAAGGAAATATCTTCCGTTCAAAACTGGAAAGAAGCTTTCTGAGAAACTGCTCTGTGTTCTGTTAATTCATCTCACAGAGTTACATCTTTCCCTTCAAGAAGCCTTTCGCTAAGGCTGTTCTTGTGGAATTGGCAAAGGGATATTTGGAAGCCCATAGAGGGCTATGGTGAAAAAGGAAATATCTTCCGTTCAAAACTGGAAAGAAGCTTTCTGAGAAACTGCTCTGTGTTCTGTTAATTCATCTCACAGAGTTACATCTTTCCCTTCAAGAAGCCTTTCGCTAAGGCTGTTCTTGTGGAATTGGCAAAGGGATATTTGGAAGCCCATAGAGGGCTATGGTGAAAAAGGAAATATCTTCCGTTCCAAACTGGAAAGCAGCTTTCTGAGAAACTGCTCTGTGTTCTGTTAATTCGTCTCACAGTGTTACATCTTCCCTTACAAGAAACGTTTCGCTAAAGCTGTTCTTGTGGAATTGGCAAGGGGATACTTGGAAGCCCATAGAGGGCTATGGTGAAAAAGGAAATATCTTCCGTTCAAAACTGGAAAGAAGCTTTCTGAGAAACTCCTCTGTGTTCTGTTAATTCATCTCACAGAGTTACATCTTTCTCTTCAGGAAGCCTTTCGCTAAGGCTGTTCTTGTGGAATTGGCAAAGGGATATTTGGAAGCCCATAGAGGGCTATGTTGAAAAAGGAAATATCTTCCGTTCAAAACCGGAAAGAAGCTTTCTGAGAAACTGCTCTGTGTTCTGTTAATTCATCTCACAGAGTTACATCTTTCTTTTCAGGAAGCCTTTCGCTAAGGCTGTTCTTGTGGAATTGGCAAAGGGATATTTGGAAGCCCCTAGAGGGCTATGGTGAAAAAGGAAATATCTTCCGTTCAAAACTGGAAAGAATCTTTCTGAGAAACTGCTCTGTGTTCTGTTAATTAATCTCACAGAGTTACATCTTTCCCTTCAGGAAGCCTTTCGCTAAGGCTGTTCTTGTGGAATTGGCAAAGGGGTATTTGGAAGCCCATAGAGGGCTATGGTGAAAAAGGAAATATATTCCGTTCAAAACTGGAAAGAAGCTTTCTGAGAAACTGCACTGTGTTCTCTTAATTCATCTCACAGAGTTACATCTTTCCCTTCAAGAAGCCTTTCGCTAAGGCTGTTCTTGTGGAATTGGCAAAGGGATATTTGGAAGCCCATAGAGGGCTATGGTGAAAAAGGAAATATCTTCCGTTCAAAACTGGAAAGAAGCTTTCTGAGAAACTGCTCTGTGTTCTGTTAATTCATCTCACAGAGTTACATCTTTCCCTTCAAGAAGCCTTTCGCTAAGGCTGTTCTTGTGGAATTGGCAAAGGGATATTTGAAAGCCCATAGAGGGCTATGGTGAAAAAGGAAATATCTTCCGTTCAAAACTGGAAAGAAGCTTTCTGAGAAACTGCTCTGTGTTCTGCTAATTCATCTCACAGAGTTACATCTTTCCCTTCAGGAAGCCTTTCGCTAAGGCTGTTCTTGTGGAATTGGCAAAGGGATATTTGAAAGCCCATAGAGGGCTATGGTGAAAAAGGAAATATCTTCCGTTCAAAACTGGAAAGAAGCTTTCTGAGAAACTGATCTGTGTTCTGTTAATTCATTTCACAGAGTTACATCTTTCCTTTCAGGAAGCCTTTCGCTAAGGCTGTTCTTATGGAATTGGCAAAGGGATATTTGGAAACCCATTGAGGGCTATGGTGAAAAAGGAAATATCTTCCGTTCAAAACTGGAAAGAAGCTTTCTGAGAAACTACTGTGTTCTGTTAATTCGTCTCACAGAGTTACATCTTTCCCTTCAAGAAGCCTTTCGCTAAGGCTGTTCTTTTGGAATTGGCAAAGGGATATTTGGAAGGCCATAGAGGGCTATGGTGAAAAAGGAAATATCTTCCGTTTCTAAACTGGAAAGAAGCTTTCTGAGAAACTGCTCTGTGTTCTGTTAATTCATCTCACAGAGTTACATCTTTCCCTTCAAGAAGCCTTTCGCTAAGGCTGTTCTTGTGGAATTGGCAAAGGGATATTTGGAAGCCCATAGAGGGCTATGGTGAAAAAGGAAATATCTTCCGTTCCAAACTGGAAAGAAGCGTTCTGAGAAACTGCTCTGTGTTCTGTTAATTCGTCTCACAGTGTTACATCTTCCCTTACAAGAAACTTTTCGCTAAAGCTGTTCTTGTGGAATTGGCAAGGGGATACTTGGAAGCCCATAGAGGGCTATGGTGAAAAAGGAAATATTTTCCGTTCAAAACCGGAAAGAAGCTTTCTGAGATACTGCTCTGAGTTCTGTTAATTCATCTCAAGGAGTTATATCTTTCCCTTCAAGAAGCCTTTCGCTAAGGCTGTTCTTGTGGAATTGGCAAAGGGATATTTGGAAGCCCATAGAGGGCTAAGGTGAAAAAGGAAATATCTTCCGTTCAAAACTGGAAAGAATCTTTCTGAGAAAGTGCTCTGCGTTCTGTTAATTCATCTCACAGAGTTACATCTTTCCCTTCAAGAAGACTTTCGCTAAGGCTGTTCTGGTGGAATTGGCAAAGGGGTATTTGGAAGCCCATAGAGGGCTATAGTGAAAAAGGAAATATCTTCCGTTCAAAACTGGAAAGAAGCTTTCTGAGAAACTGCTCTGTGTTCCGTTAATTCATCTCACAGAGTTACATCTTTCCCTTCCAGAAGCTTTTCGCTAAGGCTGTTCTTGTGGAATTGGCAAAGGGATATTTGGAAGCCCATAGAGGGCTATGGTGAAAAAGGAAATATCTTCCGTTTCTAAACTGGAAAGAAGCTTTCTGAGAAACTGCTCTGTGTTCTGTTAATTCATCTCACAGAGTTACATCTTTCCCTTCAAGAAGCCTTTCGCTAAGGCTGTTCTTGTGGAATTGGCAAAGGGATATTGGGAAGCCCATAGAGGGCTATGGTGAAAAAGGAAATATCTTCCGTTCCAAACTGGAAAGAAGCTTTCTGAGAAACTGCTCTGTGTTCTGTTAATTCGTCTCACAGTGTTACATCTTCCCTTAGAAGAAACGTTTCGCTAAAGCTGTTCTTGTGGAATTGGCAAGGGGATACTTGGAAGCCCATAGAGGGCTATGGTGAAAAAGGAAATATCTTCCGTTCAAAACTGGAAAGAAGCTTTCTGAGAAACTCCTCTGTGTTCTGTTAATTCATCTCACAGAGTTACATCTTTCTCTTCAGGAAGCCTTTCGCTAAGGCTGTTCTTTTGGAATTGGCAAGGGGATATTTGGAAGCCCCTAGAGGGCTATGGTGAAAAAGGAAATATCTTGCGTTGAAAACTGGAAAGAAGCTTTCTGAGAAACTGCTCTGTGTTCTGTTAATTCAACCCACAGAGTTACATCTTTCCCTTCCAGAAGCCTTTCGCTACGGCTGTTCTTGTGGAATTGGCAAAGGGATATTTGGAAGCCCATAGAGGGCTAAGGTGAAAAAGGAAATATCTTCCGTTCAAAACTGGAAAGAAGCATTCTGAGAAACTGCTCTGTGTTCCGTTAATTCATCTCACAGAGTTACATCTTTCCCTTCCAGAAGCTTTTCGCTAAGGCTGTTCTTGTGGAATTGGCAAAGGGATATTTGGAAGCCCATAGAGGGCTATGGTGAAAAAGGAAATATCTTCCGTTCAAAACTGGAAAGAAGCTTTCTGAGAAACTGCTCTGTGTTCTCCTAATTCATCTCAGAGAGTTTCATCTTTCTTTTCAGGAAGCCTTTCGCTAAGGCTGTTCTTGTGGAATTGGCAAAGCGATATTTGGAAGCCCATAGAGGGCTATGGTGAAAAAGGAAATATCTTCCGTTCAAAACTGGAAAGAAGCTTTCTGAGAAACTGCTCTGTGTTCTGTTAATTTATCTCACAGAGTTACATCTTTCCCTTCAGGAAGCCTTTCGCTAAGGCTGTTCTTGTGTAATTGGCAAAGGGATATTTGGAATCCCTTAGAGGGCTATGGTGAAAAAGGAAATATCTTCCGTTCAAAACTGGAAAGAAGCTTTCTGAGAAACTGCTCTGTGTTCTCCTAATTCATCTCAGAGAGTTTCATCTTTCTTTTCAGGAAGCCTTTCGCTAAGGCTGTTCTTGTGGAATTGGCAAAGCGATATTTGGAAGCCCATAGAGGGCTATGGTGAAAAAGGAAATATCTTCCGTTCAAAACTGGAAAGAAGCTTTCTGAGAAACTGCTCTGTGTTCTGTTAATTCATCTCACAGAGTTACATCTTTCCCTTCCAGAAGCCTTTCGCTAAGGCTGTTCTTGTGGAATTGGCGAAGGGATATTTGGAAGCCCATAGAGGGCTATGGTGAAAAAGGAAATATCTTCCGTTCAAAACTGGAAAGAAGCTTTCTGAGAAACTGCTCTGTGTTCTGTTAATTCATCTCACTGAGTTACATCTTTCCCTTCAAGAAGCCTTTCGCTAAGGCAGTTCTTGTGGAACTGGCAAAGGGATATTTGGAAGCCCATAGAGGGCTAAGGTGAAAAAGGAAATATCTTCCGTTCAAAACTGGAAAGAAGCTTTCTGAGAAACTGCTCTGTGTTCTGTTAATTCATCTCACAGAGTTACATCTTTCTTTTCAGGAAGCCTTTCGCTAACGCTGTTCTTCTGGAATTGGCAAAGGGATATTTGGAAGCCCATAGAAGTCTATGGTGAAGAAGGAAATATCTTCCTTTCAAAACTGGAAAGAAGCTTTCTGAGAAACTGCTCTGTGTTCTGTTAATTCATCTCACAGAGTTACATTTTTCCCTTCAAGAAGCCTTTCGCTAAGGCTGTTCCTGTGGAATTGGCAAAGGGATATTTGGAAGCCCAAAGAGGGCTATGGTGAAAAAGGAAATATCTTCCGTTCAAAACTGGAAAGAAGATTTCTGAGACACTGCTCTGTGTTCTGTTAATTCATCTCACAGAGTTACATCTTTCTTTTCAGGAAGCCTTTCGCTAAGGCTGTTCTTGTGGAATTGGCAAAGGGGTATTTGGAAGCCCATAGAGGGCTATGGTGAAAAAGGAAATATCTTCCGTTCAAAACTGGAAAGAAGCTTTCTGAGAAACTGCTCTGTGTTCTGTTAATTCATCTCACAGAGTTACATCTTTCCCTTCAAGAAGCCTTTCGCTAAGGCTGTTCTTGTGGAATTGGCAAAGGGATATTTGGAAGCCCATAGAGGGCTAAGGTGAAAAAGGAAATATCTTCCGTTCAAAACTGGAAAGAAGCTTTCTGAGAAACTGCTCTGTGTTCTGTTAATTCATCTCACAGAGTTACATCTTTCTTTTCAGGAAGCCTTTCGCTAACGCTGTTCTTCTGGAATTGGCAAAGGGATATTTGGAAGCCCATAGAAGTCTATGGTGAAGAAGGAAATATCTTCCGTTCAAAACTGGAAAGAAGCTTTCTGAGAAACTGCTCTGTGTTCTGTTAATTCATCTCACAGAGTTACATTTTTCCCTTCAAGAAGCCTTTCGCTAAGGCTGTTCCTGTGGAATTGGCAAAGGGATATTTGGAAGCCCAAAGAGGGCTATGGTGAAAAAGGAAATATCTTCCGTTCAAAACTGGAAAGAAGCTTTCTGAGAAACTGCTCTGTGTTCTCCTAATTCATCTCAGAGAGTTTCATCTTTCTTTTCAGGAAGCCTTTCGCTAAGGCTGTTCTTGTGGAATTGGCAAAGGGATATTTGGAATTCCTTAGAGGGCTATGGTGAAAAAGGAAATATCTTCCGTTCAAAACTGGAAAGAAGCTTTCTGAGAAACTGCTCTGTGTTCTGTTAATTCATCTCACAGAGTTACATCTTTCCCTTCCAGAAGCCTTTCGCTAAGGCTGTTCTTGTGGAATTGGCGAAGGGATATTTGGAAGCCCATAGAGGGCTATGGTGAAAAAGGAAATATCTTCCGTTCAAAACTGGAAAGAAGCTTTCTGAGAAACTGCTCTGTGTTCTGTTAATTCATCTCACAGAGTTACATCTTTCTCTTCAAGAAGCCTTTCGCTAAGGCTATTCTTGTGGAATTGGCAAAGGGATATTTGGAAGCCCATAGAGGGCTAAGGTGAAAAAGGGAATATCTTCCGTTCAAAACTGGAAAGAAGCTTTCTGAGAAACTGCTCTGTGTTCTGTTAATTCATCTCACAGAGTTACATCTTTCCCTTCAAGAAGCCTTTCGCTAACGCTGTTCTTCTGGAATTGGCAAAGGGATATTTGGAAGCCCATAGAAGTCTATGGTGAAGAAGGAAATATCTTCCGTTCAAAACTGGAAAGAAGCTTTCTGAGAAACTGCTCTGTGTTCTGTTAATTCATCTCACAGAGTTACATTTTTCCCTTCAAGAAGCCTTTCGCTAAGGCTGTTCCTGTGGAATTGGCCAAGGGATATTTGGAAGCCCAAAGAGGGCTATGGTGAAAAAGGAAATATCTTCCGTTCAAAACTGGAAAGAAGCTTTCTGAGAAACTGCTCTGTGTTCTCCTAATTCATCTCAGAGAGTTTCATCTTTCTTTTCAGGAAGCCTTTCGCTAAGGCTGTTCTTGTGGAATTGGCAAAGGGATATTTGGAAGCCCATAGAGGGCTATGGTGAAAAAGGAAATATCTTCCGTTCAAAACTGGAAAGAAGCTTTCTGAGAAACTGCTCTGTGTTCTGTTAATTCATCTCACAGAGTTACATCTTTCCCTTCAAGAAGCCTTTCGCTAAGGCTGTTCTTGTGGAATTGGCAAAGGGATATTTGGAAGCCCACAGAGGGCTATGGTGAAAAAGGAAATATCTTCCGTTCAAAACTGGAAAGAAGCTTTCTGAGAAACTGCTCTGTGTTCTGTTAATTCATCTCACAGAGTTACATCTTTCCCTTCCAGAAGCCTTTCGCTAAGGCTGTTCTTGTGGAATTGGCAAAGGGATATTTGGAAGCCCATAGAGGGCTATGGTGAAAAAGGAAATATCTTCCGTTCCAAACTGGAAGGAAGCTTTCTGAGAAACTGCTCTGTGTTCTGTTAATTCAACTCAAGGAGTTATATCTTTCCCTTCAAGAAGCCTTTCGCTAAGGCTGTTCTTGTGGAATTGGCAAAGGGATATTTGGAATCCCATAGAGTGCTAAGGTGAAAAAGGAAATATCTTCCGTTCAAAACTGGAAAGAAGCTTTCTGAGAAACTGCTCTGTGTTCTGTTAATTCATCTCACAGAGTTACATCTTTCCCTTCAAGAAGCCTTTCGCTAAGGCTGTTCTTGTGGAATTGGCAAAGGGATATTTGGAAGCCCATAGAGGGCTATGGTGAAAAAGGAAATATCTTCCGTTCAAAACTGGAAAGAAGCTTTCTGAGAAACTGCTCTGTGTTCTGTTAATTCATCTCACAGAGTTACATCTTTCCCTTCAAGAAGCCTTTCGCTAAGGCTGTTCTTGTGGAATTGGCAAAGGGATATTTGGAAGCCCATAGAGGGCTATGGTGAAAAAGGAAATATCTTCCGTTCAAAACTGGAAAGAAGCTTTCTGAGAAACTGCTCAGTGTTCTGTTAATTCATCTCACAGAGTTACATCTTTCCCTTCAAGAAGCCTTTCGCTAAGGCTGTTCTTGTGGAACTGGCAAAGGGATATTTGGAAGCCCATAGAGGGCTATGGTGAAAAAGGAAATATCTTCCGTTCAAAACTGGAAAGAAGCTTTCTGAGAAACTGCTCTGTGTTCTGTTAATTCGTCTCACAGTGTTACATCTTCCCTTTCAAGAAACCTTTCGCTAAAGCTGTTCTTGTGGAATTGGCAAGGGGATACTTGAAAGCCCATAGAGGGCTATGGTGAAAAAGGAAATATCTTCCGTTCAAAACTGGAAAGAAGCTTTCTGAGAAACTCCTCTGTGTTCTGTTAATTCATCTCACAGGGTTACACCTTTCTCTTCATGAAGCCTTTCGCTAAGGCTGTTCTTGTGGAATTGGCAAAGGGATATTTGGAAGCCCAAAGAGGGCTATGGTGAAAAAGGAAATATCTTCCGTTCAAAACCGGAAAGAAGCTTTCTGAGAAACTGCTCTGTGTTCTGTTAATTCGTCTCACAGAGTTACATCTTTCTTTTCAGGAAGCCTTTCGCTAATGCTGTTCTTCTGGAATTGGCAAAGGGATATTTGGAAGCCCATAGAGAGCTATGGTGAAAAAGGAAATATCTTCCGTTCAAAACTGGAAAGAAGCTTTCTGAGAAACTGCTCTGTGTTCTGTTAATTCATCTCACAGAGTTACATCTTTCCCTTCAGGAAGCGTTTCGCTAAGGCTGTTCTTGTGGAATTGGCAAAGGGATATTTGGAAGCCCATAGAGGGCTATGGTGAAAAAGGAAATATCTTCCGTTCAAAACTGGAAAGAAGCTTTCTGAGAAACTGCTCTGTGTTCTCTTAATTCATCTCACAGAGTTTCATTTTTCTTTTCAGGAAGCCTTTCGCTAAGGCTGTTCTTGTGGAATTGGCAAAGGGATATTTGGAAGCCCATAGAGGGCTATGGTGAAAAAGGAACATCTTCCGTTGAAAACTGGAAATAAGCTTTCTGAGAAACTGCTCTGTGTTCTGTTAATTCATCTCACAGATTTACATCTTTCCCTTCAAGAAGCCTTTCGCTAAGGCTGTTCTTGTGGAATTGGCAAAGGGATATTTGGAAGCCCATAGAGGGCTATATTGAAAAAGGAAATATCTTCCGTTCAAAACTGGAAAGAAGCTTTCTGAGAAACTGCTCTGTGTTCTGTTAATTCATCTCACAGAGTTACATCTTTCCCTTCAAGAAGCCTTTGGCTAAGGCTGTTCTTGTGGAATTGGCAAAGGGATATTTGGAAGCCCATAGAGGGCTAAGGTGAAAAAGGAAATATCTTCCGTTCAAAACTGGAAAGAAGCTTTCTGAGAAACTGCTCTTTGTTCTGTTAATTCATCTCACAGAGTCACATCTTTCTTTGCAGGAAACCTTTCGCTAACGCTGTTCTTGTGGAATTGGCAAAGGGATATTTGGAAGCCCATAGAAGGCTATGGTGAAAAAGGAAATATCTTCCGTTCAAAACTGGAAAGAAGCTTTCTGAGAAACTGCTCTGTGTTCTGTTAATTCATCTCACAGAGTTACATCTTTCCCTTCAAGAAGCCTTTCGCTAAGGCTGTTCTTGTGGAATTGGCAAAGGGATATTTGGAAGCCCATAGAGGGCTATGGTGAAAAAGGAAATATCTTCCGTTCAAAACTGGAAATAAGCTTTCTGAGAAACTGCTCTGTGTTCTGTTAATTCATCTCACTGAGTTACCTCTTTCCCTTCAAGAAGCCTTTCGCTAAGGCTGTTCTTGTGGAATTGGCAAAGGGATATTTGGAAGCCCATAGAGGGCTATGGTGAAAAAGGAAATATCTTCCGTTCAAAACTGGAAAGAAGCTTTCTGAGAAACTGCTCTGTGTTCTGTTAATTCATCTCACAGAGTTACATCTTTCCCTTCAAGAAGCCTTTCGCTAAGGCTGTTCTTGTGGAATTGGCAAAGGGATATTTGGAAGCCCATAGAGGGCTATGGTGAAAAAGGAAATATCTTACGTTCAAAACTGGAAAGAAGCTTTCTGAGAAACTGCTCTGTGTTCTGTTAATTCATCTCACAGAGTTACATCTTTCCCTTCAAGAAGCCTTTCGCTAAGGCTGTTCTTGTGGAATTGGCAAAGGGATATTTGGAAGCCCATAGAGGGCTATGGTGAAAAAGGAAATATCTTCCGTTCCAAACTGGAAAGAAGCTTTCTGAGAAACTGCTCTGTGTTCTGTTAATTCGTCTCACAGTGTTACATCTTCCCTTACAAGACACGTTTCGCTAAAGCTGTTCTTGTGTAATTGGCAAGTAGATACTTGGAAGCCCATAGAGGGCTATGGTGAAAAAGGAAATATCTTCCGTTCAAAACTGGAAAGAAGCTTTCTGAGAAACTCCTCTGTGTTCTGTTAATTCATCTCACAGAGTTACATCTTTCCTTCAAGAAGCCTTTCTCTAAGGCTGTTCTTGTGGAATTGGCAAAGGGGTATTTGGAAGCCCATAGAGGGCTATGGTGAAAAAGGAAATATCTTCCGTTCAAAACTGGAAAGAAGCTTTCTGAGAAACTGCTCTGTGTTCTGTTAATTCATCTCACAGAGTTACATCTTTCCTTCAAGAAGCCTTTCTCTAAGGTTGTTCTTGTGGAATTGGCAAAGGGGTATTTGGAAGCCCATAGAGGGCTATGGTGAAAAAGGAAATATCTTCCGTTCAAAACTGGGAAGAAGCTTTCTGAGAAACTGCTCTGTGTTCTCTTAATTCATCTCACAGAGTTTCATCTTTCTTTTCAGGAAGCCTTTCGCTAAGGCTGTTCTGGTGGAATTGGCAAAGGGATATTTGGAAGCCCATAGAGGGCTATGGTGAAAAAGGAAATATCTTCCGTTCAAAACTGGAAAGAAGCTTTCTGAGAAACTGCTCTGTGTTCTGTTAATTCATCTCACAGAGTTACATCTTTCCCTTCAAGAAGCCTTTCGCTAAGGCTGTTCTTGTGGAATTGGCAAAGGGATATTTGGAAGCCCATAGAGGGCAATGGTGAAAAAGGAAATATCTTCCGTTCAAAACTGGAAGGAAGCTTTCTGAGAAACTGCTCTGTGTTCTGTTAATTCATCTCACAGAGTTACATCTTTCCCTTCAAGAAGCCTTTCGCTAAGGCTGTTCTTGTGGAATTGGCAAAGGGGTATTTGGAAGCCCATAGAGGGCTATGGTGAAAAAGGAAATATCTTCCGTTCAAAACTGGAAAGAAGCTTTCTGAGAAACTGCTCTGTGTTCTCTTAATTCATCTCACAGAGTTTCATCTTTCTTTTCAGGAAGCCTTTCGCTAAGGCTGTTCTGGTGGAATTGGCAAAGGGATATTTGGAAGCCCATAGAGGGCTATGGTGAAAAAGGAAATATCTTCCGTTCAAAACTGGAAAGAAGCTTTCTGAGAAACTGCTCTGTGTTCTGTTAATTCATCTCACAGAGTTACATCTTTCCCTTCAAGAAGCCTTTCGCTAAGGCTGTTCTTGTGGAATTGGCAAAGGGATATTTGGAAGCCCATAGAGGGCTATGGTGAAAAAGGAAATATCTTCCGTTCAAAACTGGAAGGAAGCTTTCTGAGAAACTGCTCTGTGTTCTGTTAATTCATCTCACAGAGTTACATCTTTCCCTTCAAGAAGCCTTTCGCTAAGGCTGTTCTTGTGGAATTGGCAAAGGGATATTTGGAAGCCCATAGAGGGATAAGGTGAAAAAGGAAATATCTTCCGTTCAAAACTGGAAAGAAGCTTTCGGAGAAACTGCTCTGTGTTCTGTTAATTCATCTCACAGAGTTGCATTTTTCCTTCAAGAAGCCTTTCGCTAAGGCTGTTCTTGTGGAATTGGCAAAGGGGTATTTGGAAGCCCATAGAGGGCTATGGTGAAAAAGGAAATATCTTCCGTTCAAAACTGGAAAGAAGCTTTCTGAGAAACTGCTCTGTGTTCTCTTAATTCATCTCACAGAGTTTCATCTTTCTTTTCAGGAAGCCTTTCGCTAAGGCTGTTCTTGTGGAATTGGCAAAGGGATATTTGGAAGCCCTTAGAGGGCTATGGTGAAAAAGGAAATATCTTCCGTTCAAAACTGGAAAGAAGCTTTCTGAGAAACTGCTCTGTGTTCTGTTAATTCATCTCACAGAGTTACATCTTTCCCTTCAAGAAGCCTTTCGCTAAGGGTGTTCTTGTGGAATTGGCAAAGGGGTATTTGGAAGCCCATAGAGGGCTATGGTGAAAAAGGAAATATCTTCCGTTCAAAACTGGAAAGCAGCTTTCTGAGAAAGTGCTCTGTGATCTGTTAATTCATCTCACAGAGTTACATCTTTCCCTTCAAGAAGCCTTTCGCTAAGGCTGTTCTTGTGGAATTGGCAAAGGGATATTTGGAAGCCCATAGAGGGCTATGGTGAAAAAGGAAATATCTTCCGTTCAAAACTGGAAAGAAGCTTTCTGAGAAACTGCTCTGTGTTCTGTTAATTCATCTCACAGAGTTACATCTTTCCCTTCAGGAAGCCTTTCGCTAAGGCTGTTCTTGTGGAATTGGCAAAGGGATATTTGGAAGCCCATAGAGGGCTAAGGTGAAAAAGGAAATATCTTCCGTTCAAAACTGGAAAGAAGCTTTCTGAGAAACTGCTCTGTGTTCTCTTAATTCATCTCACAGAGTTACATCTTTCTTTTCAGGAAGCCTTTCGCTAACGCTGTTCTTGTGGAATTGGCAAAGGGATATTTGGAAGCCCATAGAGGGCTATGGTGAAAAAGGAAATATCTTCCGTTCAAAACTGGAAAGAAGCTTTCTGAGAAACTGCTCAGTGTTCTGTTAATTCATCTCACAGAGTTACATCTTTCCCTTCAAGAAGCCTTTCGCTAAGGCTGTTCTTGTGTAATTGGCAAAGGGATATTTGGAAGCCCATAGAGGGCTATGGTGAAAAAGGAAATATCTTCCGTTCAAAACTGGAAAGAAGCTTTCTGAGAAACTGCTCTTTGTTCTGTTAATTCATCTCACAGAGTTACATCATTCCCTTCAAGAAGCCTTTTGCTAACGCTGTTCTTGTGGAATTGGCAAAGGGATACTTGGAAGCCCATAGAGGGCTATGGTGAAAAAAGAAATATCTTCCGTTCCAAACTGGAAACAAGCTTTCTGAGAAACTGCTCTGTGTTCTGTTAATTAATCTCAAGGAGTTATATGTTTCCCTTCAAGAAGCCTTTCGCTAAGGCTGTTCTTGTGGAATTGGCAAAGGGATATTTGGAAGCCCATAGAGGGTTAAGGTGAAAAAGGATATATCTTCCGTTCAAAACTGGAAAGAAGCTTTCTGAGAAACTGCTCTGTGTTCTGTTACTTCATCTCACAGAGTTACATCTTTCTTTTCAGGAAGCCTTTCGCTAAGGCTGTTCTTGTGGAATTGGCAAAGTGATATTTGGAAGACCATAGAGGGCTATGGTGAAAAAGGAAATATCTTCCGTTCAAAACTGGAAAGAAGCTTTCTGAGAAACTGCTCTGTGTTCTTTTAATTCATCTCACAGAGTTACATCTTTCCTTCAAGAAGCCTTTCGCTAAGGCTGTTCTTGTGGAATTGGCAAAGGGGTATTTGGAAGCCCATAGAGGGCTATGGTGAAAAAGGAAATATCTTCCGTTCAAAACTGGAAAGAAGCTTTCTGAGAAACTGCTCTGTGTCCTCTTAATTCATCTCACAGAGTTTCATCTTTCTTTTCAGGAAGCCTTTCGCTAAGGCTGTTCTTGTGGAATTGGCAAAGGGATATTTGGAAGCCCATAGAGGGCTATGGTGAAAAAGGAAATATCTTCCGTTCAAAACTGGAAAGAAGCTTTCTGAGAAACTGCTCTGTGTTCTGTTAATTCATCTCACAGAGTTACATCTTTCCCTTCAAGAAGCCTTTCGCTAAGGCTGTTCTTGTGGAATTGGCAAAGGGATATTTGGAAGCCCATAGAGGGCTATGGTGAAAAAGGAAATATCTTCCGTTCAAAACTGGAAAGAAGCTTTCTGAGAAACTGCTCTGTGTTCTGTTAATTCATCTCACAGTGTTACATCTTTCCCTTGAAGAAGCCTTTCGCTAAGGCTGTTCTTGTGGAATTGGCAAAGGGATATTTGGAAGCCCATAGAGGGCTAAGGTGAAAAAGGAAATATCTTCCGTTCAAAACTGGAAAGAAGCTTTCTGAGAAACTGCTCTGTGTTCTGTTAATTCATCTCACAGAGTTACATCTTTCTTTTCAGGAAGCCTTTCGCTAAGGCTGTTCTTGTGGAATTGGCAAAGGGATATTTGGAAGCCCATAGAGGGCTATGGTGAAAAAGGAAATATCTTCCGTTCAAAACTGGAAAGAAGCTTTCTGAGAAACTGCTCTGTGTTCTGTTAATTCATCTCACAGAGTTACATCTTTCCCTTCCAGAAGCCTTTCGCTAAGGCTGTTCTTGTGGAATTGGCAAAGGGATATTTGGAAGCCCATAGAGGGCTATGGTGAAAAAGGAAATATCTTCCGTTCCAAACTGGGAAGAAGCTTTCTGAGAAACTGCTCTGTGTTCTGTTAATTCATCTCAAGGAGTTATATCTTTCCCTTCAAGAAGCCTTTCGCTAAGGCTGTTCTTGTGGAATTGGCAAAGGGATATTTGGAATCCCATAGAGGGCTAAGGTGAAAAAGGATATATCTTCCGTTCAAAACTGGATAGAAGCTTTCTGAGAAACTGCTCTGTGTTCTGTTAATTCATCTCACAGAGTTACATCTTTCTTTTCAGGAAGCCTTTCGCTAAGGCTGTTCTTGAGGAATTGGCAAAGTGCTATTTGGAAGCCCATAGAGGGCTATGGTGAAAAAGGAAATATCTTCCGTTCAAACCTGGAAAGAAGCTTTCTGAGAAACTGCTCTGTGTTCTGTTAATTCATCTCACAGAGTTACATCTTTCCCTTCAAGAAGCCTTTCGCTAAGGCTGTTCTTGTGAAATTGGCAAAGGGGTATTTGGAAGCCCTTAGAGGGCTATGGTGAAAAAGGAAATATCTTCCGTTCAAAACTGGAAAGAAGCTTTCTGAGAAACTGCCCTGTGTTCTCTTAATTCATCTCACAGAGTTTCATCTTTCTTTTCAGGAAGCCTTTCGCTAACGCTGTTCTTGTGGAATTGGCAAAGTGATATTTGGAAGCCCATAGAGGGCTATGGTGAAAAAGGAAATATCTTCCGTTCAAAACTGGAAAGAAGCTTTCTGAGAAACTGCTCTGTGTTCTGTTAATTCATCTCACAGAGTTACATCTTTCCCTTCCAGAAGCCTTTCGCTAATGCTGTTCTTGTGGAATTGGCAAAGGGATATTTGGAAGCCCATAGAGGGCTATGGTGAAAAAGGAAATATCTTCCGTTCAAAACTGGAAAGAAGCTTTCTGAGAAACTGCTCTGAGTTCTGTTAATTCACCTCAAGGAGTTATATCTTTCCCTTCAAGAAGCCTTTCGCTAAGGCTGTTCTTGTGGAACTGGCAAAGGGATATTTGGAATCCCATAGAGGTCTAAGGTGAAAAAGGATATATCTTCCGTTCAAAACTGGAAAGAAGCTTTCTGAGAAACTGCTCTGTGTTCTGTTACTTCATCTCACAGAGTTACATCTTTCTTTTCAGGAAGCCTTTCGCTAAGGCTGTTCTTGTGGAATTGGCAAAGTGATATTTGGAATCCCATAGAGGGCTATGGTGAAAAAGGAAATATCTTCCGTTCAAAACTGGAAAGAAGCTTTCGGAGAAACTGCTCTGTGTTTTGTTAATTCATCTCACAGAGTTGCATCTTTCCTTCAAGAAGCCTTTCGCTAAGGCTGTTCTTGTGGAATTGGCAAAGGGGTATTTGGAAGCCCATAGAGGGCTATGGTGAAAAAGGAAATATCTTCCGTTCCAAACTTGAAAGAAGCTTTCTGAGAAACTGCTCTGTGTTCTCTTAATTCATCTCACAGAGTTTCATCTTTCTTTTCAGGAATCCTTTCGCTAAGGCTGTTCTTGTGGAATTGGCAAAGGGATATTTGGAAGCCCAAAGAGGGCTACGGTGAAAAAGGAAATATCTTCCGTTCAAAACTGGAAAGAAGCTTTCTGAGAAACTGCTCTGTGTTCTGTTAATTCATCTCACAGAGTTACATCTTTCCCTTCAAGAAGCCTTTCGCTAAGGCTGTTCTTGTGAAATTGGCAAAGGGGTATTTGGAAGCCCATAGAGGGCTATGGTGAAAAAGGAAATATCTTCCGTTCAAAACTGGAAAGAAGCTTTCTGAGAAACTGCTCTGTGTTCTCTTAATTCATCCCACAGAGTTTCATCTTTCTTTTCAGGAAGCCTTTCACTAACGCTGTTCTTGTGGAATTGGCAAAGGGATATTTGGAAGCCCATAGAGGGCTATGGTGAAAAAGGAAATATCTTCCATTCAAAACTGGAAAGAAGCTTTCTGAGAAACTGCTCTGTGTTCTGTTAATTCATCTCACAGAGTTACATCTTTCCCTTCCAGAAGCCTTTCCCTAATGCTGTTCTTGTGGAATTGGCAAAGGGATATTTGGAAGCCCATAGAGGGCTATGGTGAAAAAGGAAATATCTTCCGTTCAAAACTGGAAAGAAGCTTTCTGAGAAACTGCTCTGGGTTCTGTTAATTCATCTCACAGAGTTACATCTTTCCCTTCCAGAAGCCTTTCGCTAAGGCTGTTCTTGTGGAATTGGCAAAGGGATATTTGGAAGCCCATAGAGGGCTATGGTGAAAAAGGAAATATCTTTCGTTCAAAACTGGAAAGAAGCTTTCTGAGAAACTGCTCTTTGTTCTGTTAATTCATCTCACAGAGTTACATCATTCCCTTCAAGAAGCCTTTTGCTAACGCTGTTCTTGTGGAATTGGCAAAGGGATATTTGGAAGCCCATAGAGGGCTATGGTGAAAAAGGAAATACATTCCGTTCCAAACTGGAAAGAAGCTTTCTGAGAAACTGCTCTGAGTTCTGTTAATTCACCTCAAGGAGTTATATCTTTCCCTTCAAGAAGCCTTTCGCTAAGGCTGTTCTTGTGGAACTGGCAAAGGGATATTTGGAATCCCATAGAGGGCTATGGTGAAAAAGGAAATATCTTCCGTTCAAAACTGGAAGGAAGCTTTCTGAGAAACTGCTCTGTGTTCTGTTAATTCATCTCACAGAGTTACATCTTTCCCTTCAAGAAGCCTTTCGCTAAGGCTGTTCTTGTGGAATTGGCAAAGGGATATTTGGAAGCCCATAGAGGGATAAGGTGAAAAAGGAAATATCTTCCGTTCAAAACTGGAAAGAAGCTTTCGGAGAAACTGCTCTGTGTTCTGTTAATTCATCTCACAGAGTTGCATTTTTCCTTCAAGAAGCCTTTCGCTAAGGCTGTTCTTGTGGAATTGGCAAAGGGGTATTTGGAAGCCCATAGAGGGCTATGGTGAAAAAGGAAATATCTTCCGTTCAAAACTGGAAAGAAGCTTTCTGAGAAACTGCTCTGTGTTCTCTTAATTCATCTCACAGAGTTTCATCTTTCTTTTCAGGAAGCCTTTCGCTAAGGCTGTTCTTGTGGAATTGGCAAAGGGATATTTGGAAGCCCTTAGAGGGCTATGGTGAAAAAGGAAATATCTTCCGTTCAAAACTGGAAAGAAGCTTTCTGAGAAACTGCTCTGTGTTCTGTTAATTCATCTCACAGAGTTACATCTTTCCCTTCAAGAAGACTTTCGTTAAGGGTGTTATTGTGGAATTGGCAAAGGGGTATTTGGAAGCCCATAGAGGGCTATGGTGAAAAAGGAAATATCTTCCGTTCAAAACTGGAAAGCAGCTTTCTGAGAAAGTGCTCTGTGTTCTGTTAATTCATCTCACAGAGTTACATCTTTCCCTTCAAGAAGCCTTTCGCTAAGGCTGTTCTTGTGGAATTGGCAAAGGGATATTTGGAAGCCCATAGAGGGCTATGGTGAAAAAGGAAATATCTTCCGTTCCAAACTGGAAAGAAGCTTTCTGAGAAACTGCTCTGTGTTCTGTTAATTCATCTCACAGAGTTACATCTTTCCCTTCAGGAAGCCTTTCGCTAAGGCTGTTCTTGTGGAATTGGCAAAGGGATATTTGGAAGCCCATAGAGGGCTAAGGTGAAAAAGGAAATATCTTCCGTTCAAAACTGGAAAGAAGCTTTCTGAGAAACTGCTCTGTGTTCTCTTAATTCATCTCACAGAGTTACATCTTTCTTTTCAGGAAGCCTTTCGCTAACGCTGTTCTTGTGGAATTGGCAAAGGGATATTTGGAAGCCCATAGAGGGCTATGGTGAAAAAGGAAATATCTTCCGTTCAAAACTGGAAAGAAGCTTTCTGAGAAACTGCTCTGTGTTCTGCTAATTCATCTCACAGAGTTACATCTTTCCCTTCCAGAAGCCTTTCGCTAAGGCTGTTCTTGTGGAATTGGCAAAGGGATATTTGGAAGCCCATAGAGGGCTATGGTGAAAAAGGAAATATCTTCCTTTCAAAACTGGAAAGAAGCTTTCTGAGAAACTGCTCTGTGTTCTGTTAATTCATCTCACAGAGTTATATCTTTCCCTTCCAGAAGCCTTTCGCTAAGGCTGTTCTTGTGGAATTGGCAAAGGGATATTTGGAAGCCCATAGAGGGCTATGGTGAAAAAGGAAATATCTTCCGTTCAAAACTGGAAAGAAGCTTTCTGAGAAACTGCTCAGTGTTCTGTTAATTCATCTCACAGAGTTACATCTTTCCCTTCAAGAAGCCTTTCGCTAAGGCTGTTCTTGTGTAATTGGCAAAGGGATATTTGGAAGCCCATAGAGGGCTATGGTGAAAAAGGAAATATCTTCCGTTCAAAACTGGAAAGAAGCTTTCTGAGAAACTGCTCTTTGTTCTGTTAATTCATCTCACAGAGTTACATCATTCCCTTCAAGAAGCCTTTTGCTAACGCTGTTCTTGTGGAATTGGCAAAGGGATACTTGGAAGCCCATAGAGGGCTATGGTGAAAAAAGAAATATCTTCCGTTCCAAACTGGAAAGAAGCTTTCTGAGAAACTGCTCTGTGTTCTGTTAATTAATCTCAAGGAGTTATATGTTTCCCTTCAAGAAGCCTTTCGCTAAGGCTGTTCTTGTGGAATTGGCAAAGGGATATTTGGAAGCCCATAGAGGGCTAAGGTGAAAAAGGATATATCTTCCGTTCAAAACTGGAAAGAAGCTTTCTGAGAAACTGCTCTGTGTTCTGTTACTTCATCTCACAGAGTTACATCTTTCTTTTCAGGAAGCCTTTCGCTAAGGCTGTTCTTGTGGAATTGGCAAAGTGATATTTGGAAGACCATAGAGGGCTATGGTGAAAAAGGAAATATCTTCCGTTCAAAACTGGAAAGAAGCTTTCTGAGAAACTGCTCTGTGTTCTTTTAATTCATCTCACAGAGTTACATCTTTCCTTCAAGAAGCCTTTCGCTAAGGCTGTTCTTGTGGAATTGGCAAAGGGGTATTTGGAAGCCCATAGAGGGCTATGGTGAAAAAGGAAATATCTTCCGTTCAAAACTGGAAAGAAGCTTTCTGAGAAACTGCTCTGTGTCCTCTTAATTCATCTCACAGAGTTTCATCTTTCTTTTCAGGAAGCCTTTCGCTAAGGCTGTTCTTGTGGAATTGGCAAAGGGATATTTGGAAGCCCATAGAGGGCTATGGTGAAAAAGGAAATATCTTCCGTTCAAAACTGGAAAGAAGCTTTCTGAGAAACTGCTCTGTGTTCTGTTAATTCATCTCACAGAGTTACATCTTTCCCTTCAAGAAGCCTTTCGCTAAGGCTGTTCTTGTGGAATTGGCAAAGGGATATTTGGAAGCCCATAGAGGGCTATGGTGAAAAAGGAAATATCTTCCGTTCAAAACTGGAAAGAAGCTTTCTGAGAAACTGCTCTGTGTTCTGTTAATTCATCTCACAGTGTTACATCTTTCCCTTGAAGAAGCCTTTCGCTAAGGCTGTTCTTGTGGAATTGGCAAAGGGATATTTGGAAGCCCATAGAGGGCTAAGGTGAAAAAGGAAATATCTTCCGTTCAAAACTGGAAAGAAGCTTTCTGAGAAACTGCTCTGTGTTCTGTTAATTCATCTCACAGAGTTACATCTTTCTTTTCAGGAAGCCTTTCGCTAAGGCTGTTCTTGTGGAATTGGCAAAGGGATATTTGGAAGCCCATAGAGGGCTATGGTGAAAAAGGAAATATCTTCCGTTCAAAACTGGAAAGAAGCTTTCTGAGAAACTGCTCTGTGTTCTGTTAATTCATCTCACAGAGTTACATCTTTCCCTTCCAGAAGCCTTTCGCTAAGGCTGTTCTTGTGGAATTGGCAAAGGGATATTTGGAAGCCCATAGAGGGCTATGGTGAAAAAGGAAATATCTTCCGTTCAAAACTGGAAAGAAGCTTTCTGAGAAACTGCTCTGTGTACTGTTAATTCATCTCACAGAGTTACATCTTTCCCTTCCAGAAGCCTTTCGCTAAGGCTGTTCTTGTGGAATTGGCAAAGGGATATTTGGAAGCCCATAGAGGGCTATGGTGAAAAAGGAAATATCTTCCGTTCAAAACTGGAAAGAAGCTTTCTGAGAAACTGCTCAGTGTTCTGTTAATTCATCTCACAGAGTTACATCTTTCCCTTCAAGAAGCCTTACGCTAAGGCTGTTCTTGTGGAATTGCTAAAGGGATATTTGGAAGCCCATAGAGGGCTATGGTGAAAAAGGAAATATCTTCCGTTCCAAACTGGGAAGAAGCTTTCTGTGAAACTGCTCTGTGTTCTGTTTATTCATCTCAAGGAGTTATATCTTTCCCTTCAAGAAGCCTTTCGCTAAGGCTGTTCTTGTGGAATTGGCAAAGGGATATTTGGAATCCCATAGAGGGCTAAGGTGAAAAAGGATATATCTTCCGTTCAAAACTGGAAAGAAGCTTTCTGAGAAACTGCTCTGTGTTCTGTTAATTCATCTCACAGAGTTACATCTTTCTTTTCAGGAAGCCTTTCGCTAAGGCTGTTCTTGTGGAATTGGCAAAGGGATATTTGGAAGCCCATAGAGGGCTATGGTGAAAAAGGAAATATCTTCCGTTCAAAACTGGAAAGAAGCTTTCTGAGAAACTGCTCTGTGTTCTGTTAATTCATCTCACAGAGTTACATCTTTCCCTTCCAGAAGCCTTTCGCTAAGGCTGTTCTTGTGGAATTGGCAAAGGGATATTTGGAAGCCCATAGAGGGCTATGGTGAAAAAGGAAATATCTTCCGTTCCAAACTGGGAAGAAGCTTTCTGAGAAACTGCTCTGTGTTCTGTTAATTCATCTCAAGGAGTTATATCTTTCCCTTCAAGAAGCCTTTCGCTAAGGCTGTTCTTGTGGAATTGGCAAAGGGATATTTGGAATCCCATAGAGGGCTAAGGTGAAAAAGGATATATCTTCCGTTCAAAACTGGATAGAAGCTTTCTGAGAAACTGCTCTGTGTTCTGTTAATTCATCTCACAGAGTTACATCTTTCTTTTCAGGAAGCCTTTCGCTAAGGCTGTTCTTGAGGAATTGGCAAAGTGCTATTTGGAAGCCCATAGAGGGCTATGGTGAAAAAGGAAATATCTTCCGTTCAAACCTGGAAAGAAGCTTTCTGAGAAACTGCTCTGTGTTCTGTTAATTCATCTCACAGAGTTACATCTTTCCCTTCAAGAAGCCTTTCGCTAAGGCTGTTCTTGTGAAATTGGCAAAGGGGTATTTGGAAGCCCTTAGAGGGCTATGGTGAAAAAGGAAATATCTTCCGTTCAAAACTGGAAAGAAGCTTTCTGAGAAACTGCCCTGTGTTCTCTTAATTCATCTCACAGAGTTTCATCTTTCTTTTCAGGAAGCCTTTCGCTAACGCTGTTCTTGTGGAATTGGCAAAGTGATATTTGGAAGCCCATAGAGGGCTATGGTGAAAAAGGAAATATCTTCCGTTCAAAACTGGAAAGAAGCTTTCTGAGAAACTGCTCTGTGTTCTGTTAATTCATCTCACAGAGTTACATCTTTCCCTTCCAGAAGCCTTTCGCTAATGCTGTTCTTGTGGAATTGGCAAAGGGATATTTGGAAGCCCATAGAGGGCTATGGTGAAAAAGGAAATATCTTCCGTTCAAAACTGGAAAGAAGCTTTCTGAGAAACTGCTCTGTGTTCTGTTAATTCATCTCACAGAGTTACATCTTTCCCTTCCAGAAGCCTTTCGCTAAGGCTGTTCTTGTGGAATTGGCAAAGGGATATTTGGAAGCCCATAGAGGGCTATGGTGAAAAAGGAAATATCTTCCGTTCAAAACTGGAAAGAAGCTTTCTGAGAAACTGCTCTTTGTTCTGTTAATTCATCTCACAGAGTTACATCATTCCCTTCAAGAAGCCTTTTGCTAACGCTGTTCTTGTGGAATTGGCAAAGGGATATTTGGAAGCCCATAGAGGGCTATGGTGAAAAAGGAAATATCTTCCGTTCCAAACTGGAAAGAAGCTTTCTGAGAAACTGCTCTGAGTTCTGTTAATTCACCTCAAGGAGTTATATCTTTCCCTTCAAGAAGCCTTTCGCTAAGGCTGTTCTTGTGGAACTGGCAAAGGGATATTTGGAATCCCATAGAGGTCTAAGGTGAAAAAGGATATATCTTCCGTTCAAAACTGGAAAGAAGCTTTCTGAGAAACTGCTCTGTGTTCTGTTACTTCATCTCACAGAGTTACATCTTTCTTTTCAGGAAGCCTTTCGCTAAGGCTGTTCTTGTGGAATTGGCAAAGTGATATTTGGAATCCCATAGAGGGCTATGGTGAAAAAGGAAATATCTTCCGTTCAAAACTGGAAAGAAGCTTTCGGAGAAACTGCTCTGTGTTTTGTTAATTCATCTCACAGAGTTGCATCTTTCCTTCAAGAAGCCTTTCGCTAAGGCTGTTCTTGTGGAATTGGCAAAGGGGTATTTGGAAGCCCATAGAGGGCTATGGTGAAAAAGGAAATATCTTCCGTTCCAAACTTGAAAGAAGCTTTCTGAGAAACTGCTCTGTGTTCTCTTAATTCATCTCACAGAGTTTCATCTTTCTTTTCAGGAATCCTTTCGCTAAGGCTGTTCTTGTGGAATTGGCAAAGGGATATTTGGAAGCCCAAAGAGGGCTACGGTGAAAAAGGAAATATCTTCCGTTCAAAACTGGAAAGAAGCTTTCTGAGAAACTGCTCTGTGTTCTGTTAATTCATCTCACAGAGTTACATCTTTCCCTTCAAGAAGCCTTTCGCTAAGGCTGTTCTTGTGAAATTGGCAAAGGGGTATTTGGAAGCCCATAGAGGGCTATGGTGAAAAAGGAAATATCTTCCGTTCAAAACTGGAAAGAAGCTTTCTGAGAAACTGCTCTGTGTTCTCTTAATTCATCCCACAGAGTTTCATCTTTCTTTTCAGGAAGCCTTTCACTCACGCTGTTCTTGTGGAATTGGCAAAGGGATATTTGGAAGCCCATAGAGGGCTATGGTGAAAAAGGAAATATCTTCCATTCAAAACTGGAAAGAAGCTTTCTGAGAAACTGCTCTGTGTTCTGTTAATTCATCTCACAGAGTTACATCTTTCCCTTCCAGAAGCCTTTCCCTAATGCTGTTCTTGTGGAATTGGCAAAGGGATATTTGGAAGCCCATAGAGGGCTATGGTGAAAAAGGAAATATCTTCCGTTCAAAACTGGAAAGAAGCTTTCTGAGAAACTGCTCTGGGTTCTGTTAATTCATCTCACAGAGTTACATCTTTCCCTTCCAGAAGCCTTTCGCTAAGGCTGTTCTTGTGGAATTGGCAAAGGGATATTTGGAAGCCCATAGAGGGCTATGGTGAAAAAGGAAATATCTTTCGTTCAAAACTGGAAAGAAGCTTTCTGAGAAACTGCTCTTTGTTCTGTTAATTCATCTCACAGAGTTACATCATTCCCTTCAAGAAGCCTTTTGCTAACGCTGTTCTTGTGGAATTGGCAAAGGGATATTTGGAAGCCCATAGAGGGCTATGGTGAAAAAGGAAATACATTCCGTTCCAAACTGGAAAGAAGCTTTCTGAGAAACTGCTCTGAGTTCTGTTAATTCACCTCAAGGAGTTATATCTTTCCCTTCAAGAAGCCTTTCGCTAAGGCTGTTCTTGTGGAACTGGCAAAGGGATATTTGGAATCCCATAGAGGGCTATGGTGAAAAAGGAAATATCTTCCGTTCAAAACTGGAAGGAAGCTTTCTGAGAAACTGCTCTGTGTTCTGTTAATTCATCTCACAGAGTTACATCTTTCCCTTCAAGAAGCCTTTCGCTAAGGCTGTTCTTGTGGAATTGGCAAAGGGATATTTGGAAGCCCATAGAGGGATAAGGTGAAAAAGGAAATATCTTCCGTTCAAAACTGGAAAGAAGCTTTCGGAGAAACTGCTCTGTGTTCTGTTAATTCATCTCACAGAGTTGCATTTTTCCTTCAAGAAGCCTTTCGCTAAGGCTGTTCTTGTGGAATTGGCAAAGGGGTATTTGGAAGCCCATAGAGGGCTATGGTGAAAAAGGAAATATCTTCCGTTCAAAACTGGAAAGAAGCTTTCTGAGAAACTGCTCTGTGTTCTCTTAATTCATCTCACAGAGTTTCATCTTTCTTTTCAGGAAGCCTTTCGCTAAGGCTGTTCTTGTGGAATTGGCAAAGGGATATTTGGAAGCCCTTAGAGGGCTATGGTGAAAAAGGAAATATCTTCCGTTCAAAACTGGAAAGAAGCTTTCTGAGAAACTGCTCTGTGTTCTGTTAATTCATCTCACAGAGTTACATCTTTCCCTTCAAGAAGACTTTCGTTAAGGGTGTTATTGTGGAATTGGCAAAGGGGTATTTGGAAGCCCATAGAGGGCTATGGTGAAAAAGGAAATATCTTCCGTTCAAAACTGGAAAGCAGCTTTCTGAGAAAGTGCTCTGTGTTCTGTTAATTCATCTCACAGAGTTACATCTTTCCCTTCAAGAAGCCTTTCGCTAAGGCTGTTCTTGTGGAATTGGCAAAGGGATATTTGGAAGCCCATAGAGGGCTATGGTGAAAAAGGAAATATCTTCCGTTCAAAACTGGAAAGAAGCTTTCTGAGAAACTGCTCTGTGTTCTGTTAATTCATCTCACAGAGTTACATCTTTCCCTTCAGGAAGCCTTTCGCTAAGGCTGTTCTTGTGGAATTGGCAAAGGGATATTTGGAAGCCCATAGAGGGCTAAGGTGAAAAAGGAAATATCTTCCGTTCAAAACTGGAAAGAAGCTTTCTGAGAAACTGCTCTGTGTTCTCTTAATTCATCTCACAGAGTTACATCTTTCTTTTCAGGAAGCCTTTCGCTAACGCTGTTCTTGTGGAATTGGCAAAGGGATATTTGGAAGCCCATAGAGGGCTATGGTGAAAAAGGAAATATCTTCCGTTCAAAACTGGAAAGAAGCTTTCTGAGAAACTGCTCTGTGTTCTGTTAATTCATCTCACAGAGTTACATCTTTCCCTTCCAGAAGCCTTTCGCTAAGGCTGTTCTTGTGGAATTGGCAAAGGGATATTTGGAAGCCCATAGAGGGCTATGGTGAAAAAGGAAATATCTTCCTTTCAAAACTGGAAAGAAGCTTTCTGAGAAACTGCTCTGTGTTCTGTTAATTCATCTCACAGAGTTATATCTTTCCCTTCCAGAAGCCTTTCGCTAAGGCTGTTCTTGTGGAATTGGCAAAGGGATATTTGGAAGCCCATAGAGGGCTATGGTGAAAAAGGAAATATCTTCCGTTCAAAACTGGAAAGAAGCTTTCTGAGAAACTGCTCAGTGTTCTGTTAATTCATCTCACAGAGTTACATCTTTCCCTTCAAGAAGCCTTTCGCTAAGGCTGTTCTTGTGTAATTGGCAAAGGGATATTTGGAAGCCCATAGAGGGCTATGGTGAAAAAGGAAATATCTTCCGTTCAAAACTGGAAAGAAGCTTTCTGAGAAACTGCTCTTTGTTCTGTTAATTCATCTCACAGAGTTACATCATTCCCTTCAAGAAGCCTTTTGCTAACGCTGTTCTTGTGGAATTGGCAAAGGGATACTTGGAAGCCCATAGAGGGCTATGGTGAAAAAAGAAATATCTTCCGTTCCAAACTGGAAAGAAGCTTTCTGAGAAACTGCTCTGTGTTCTGTTAATTAATCTCAAGGAGTTATATGTTTCCCTTCAAGAAGCCTTTCGCTAAGGCTGTTCTTGTGGAATTGGCAAAGGGATATTTGGAAGCCCATAGAGGGCTAAGGTGAAAAAGGATATATCTTCCGTTCAAAACTGGAAAGAAGCTTTCTGAGAAACTGCTCTGTGTTCTGTTACTTCATCTCACAGAGTTACATCTTTCTTTTCAGGAAGCCTTTCGCTAAGGCTGTTCTTGTGGAATTGGCAAAGTGATATTTGGAAGACCATAGAGGGCTATGGTGAAAAAGGAAATATCTTCCGTTCAAAACTGGAAAGAAGCTTTCTGAGAAACTGCTCTGTGTTCTTTTAATTCATCTCACAGAGTTACATCTTTCCTTCAAGAAGCCTTTCGCTAAGGCTGTTCTTGTGGAATTGGCAAAGGGGTATTTGGAAGCCCATAGAGGGCTATGGTGAAAAAGGAAATATCTTCCGTTCAAAACTGGAAAGAAGCTTTCTGAGAAACTGCTCTGTGTCCTCTTAATTCATCTCACAGAGTTTCATCTTTCTTTTCAGGAAGCCTTTCGCTAAGGCTGTTCTTGTGGAATTGGCAAAGGGATATTTGGAAGCCCATAGAGGGCTATGGTGAAAAAGGAAATATCTTCCGTTCAAAACTGGAAAGAAGCTTTCTGAGAAACTGCTCTGTGTTCTGTTAATTCATCTCACAGAGTTACATCTTTCCCTTCAAGAAGCCTTTCGCTAAGGCTGTTCTTGTGGAATTGGCAAAGGGATATTTGGAAGCCCATAGAGGGCTATGGTGAAAAAGGAAATATCTTCCGTTCAAAACTGGAAAGAAGCTTTCTGAGAAACTGCTCTGTGTTCTGTTAATTCATCTCACAGTGTTACATCTTTCCCTTGAAGAAGCCTTTCGCTAAGGCTGTTCTTTTGGAATTGGCAAAGGGATATTTGGAAGCCCATAGAGGGCTAAGGTGAAAAAGGAAATATCTTCCGTTCAAAACTGGAAAGAAGCTTTCTGAGAAACTGCTCTGTGTTCTGTTAATTCATCTCACAGAGTTACATCTTTCTTTTCAGGAAGCCTTTCGCTAAGGCTGTTCTTGTGGAATTGGCAAAGGGATATTTGGAAGCCCATAGAGGGCTATGGTGAAAAAGGAAATATCTTCCGTTCAAAACTGGAAAGAAGCTTTCTGAGAAACTGCTCTGTGTTCTGTTAATTCATCTCACAGAGTTACATCTTTCCCTTCCAGAAGCCTTTCGCTAAGGCTGTTCTTGTGGAATTGGCAAAGGGATATTTGGAAGCCCATAGAGGGCTATGGTGAAAAAGGAAATATCTTCCGTTCAAAACTGGAAAGAAGCTTTCTGAGAAACTGCTCTGTGTACTGTTAATTCATCTCACAGAGTTACATCTTTCCCTTCCAGAAGCCTTTCGCTAAGGCTGTTCTTGTGGAATTGGCAAAGGGATATTTGGAAGCCCATAGAGGGCTATGGTGAAAAAGGAAATATCTTCCGTTCAAAACTGGAAAGAAGCTTTCTGAGAAACTGCTCAGTGTTCTGTTAATTCATCTCACAGAGTTACATCTTTCCCTTCAAGAAGCCTTACGCTAAGGCTGTTCTTGTGGAATTGCTAAAGGGATATTTGGAAGCCCATAGAGGGCTATGGTGAAAAAGGAAATATCTTCCGTTCCAAACTGGGAAGAAGCTTTCTGTGAAACTGCTCTGTGTTCTGTTTATTCATCTCAAGGAGTTATATCTTTCCCTTCCAGAAGCCTTTCGCTAAGGCTGTTCTTGTGGAATTGGCAAAGGGATATTTGGAATCCCATAGAGGGCTAAGGTGAAAAAGGATATATCTTCCGTTCAAAACTGGAAAGAAGCTTTCTGAGAAACTGCTCTGTGTTCTGTTAATTCATCTCACAGAGTTACATCTTTCTTTTCAGGAAGCCTTTCGCTAAGGCTGTTCTTGAGGAATTGGCAAAGTGCTATTTGGAAGCCCATAGAGGGCTATGGTGAAAAAGGAAATATCTTCCGTTCAAACCTGGAAAGAAGCTTTCTGAGAAACTGCTCTGTGTTCTGTTAATTCATCTCACAGAGTTACATCTTTCCCTTCAAGAAGCCTTTCGCTAAGGCTGTTCTTGTGAAATTGGCAAAGGGGTATTTGGAAGCCCTTAGAGGGCTATGGTGAAAAAGGAAATATCTTCCGTTCAAAACTGGAAAGAAGCTTTCTGAGAAACTGCCCTGTGTTCTCTTAATTCATCTCACAGAGTTTCATCTTTCTTTTCAGGAAGCCTTTCGCTAACGCTGTTCTTGTGGAATTGGCAAAGTGATATTTGGAAGCCCATAGAGGGCTATGGTGAAAAAGGAAATATCTTCCGTTCAAAACTGGAAAGAAGCTTTCTGAGAAACTGCTCTGTGTTCTGTTAATTCATCTCACAGAGTTACATCTTTCCCTTCCAGAAGCCTTTCGCTAATGCTGTTCTTGTGGAATTGGCAAAGGGATATTTGGAAGCCCATAGAGGGCTATGGTGAAAAAGGAAATATCTTCCGTTCAAAACTGGAAATAAGCTTTCTGAGAAACTGCTCTGTGTTCTGTTAATTCATCTCACAGAGTTACATCTTTCCCTTCCAGAAGCCTTTCGCTAAGGCTGTTCTTGTGGAATTGGCAAAGGGATATTTGGAAGCCCATAGAGGGCTATGGTGAAAAAGGAAATATCTTCCGTTCAAAACTGGAAAGAAGCTTTCTGAGAAACTGCTCTTTGTTCTGTTAATTCATCTCACAGAGTTACATCATTCCCTTCAAGAAGCCTTTTGCTAACGCTGTTCTTGTGGAATTGGCAAAGGGATATTTGGAAGCCCATAGAGGGCTATGGTGAAAAAGGAAATATCTTCCGTTCCAAACTGGAAAGAAGCTTTCTGAGAAACTGCTCTGAGTTCTGTTAATTCACCTCAAGGAGTTATATCTTTCCCTTCAAGAAGCCTTTCGCTAAGGCTGTTCTTGTGGAACTGGCAAAGGGATATTTGGAATCCCATAGAGGTCTAAGGTGAAAAAGGATATATCTTCCGTTCAAAACTGGAAAGAAGCTTTCTGAGAAACTGCTCTGTGTTCTGTTACTTCATCTCACAGAGTTACATCTTTCTTTTCAGGAAGCCTTTCGCTAAGGCTGTTCTTGTGGAATTGGCAAAGTGATATTTGGAATCCCATAGAGGGCTATGGTGAAAAAGGAAATATCTTCCGTTCAAAACTGGAAAGAAGCTTTCGGAGAAACTGCTCTGTGTTCTGTTAATTCATCTCACAGAGTTGCATCTTTCCTTCAAGAAGCCTTTCGCTAAGGCTGTTCTTGTGGAATTGGCAAAGGGGTATTTGGAAGCCCATAGAGGGCTATGGTGAAAAAGGAAATATCTTCCGTTCCAAACTTGAAAGAAGCTTTCTGAGAAACTGCTCTGTGTTCTCTTAATTCATCTCACAGAGTTTCATCTTTCTTTTCAGGAAGCCTTTCTCTAAGGCTGTTCTTGTGGAATTGGCAAAGTTATATTTGGAAGCCCATAGAGGGCTATGGTGAAAAAGGAAATATCTTCCGTTCAAAACTGGAAAGAAGCTTTCTGAGAAACTGCTCTGTGTTCTGTTAATTCATCTCACAGAGTTACATCTTTCCCTTCAAGAAGCCTTTCGCTAAGGCTGTTCTTGTGGAATTGGCAAAGGTATATTTGGAAGCCCATAGAGGGCTATGGTGAAAAAGGAAATATCTTCCGTTCAAAACTGGAAAGAAGCTTTCTGAGAAACTGCTCTGTGTTCTGTTAATTCATCTCATAGAGTTACATCTTTCCCTACAATAAGCCTTTCGCTAAGGCTGTTCTTGTGGAATTGGCAAAGGGATATTTGGAAGCCCATAGAGGGCTAAGGTGAAAAAGGAAATATATTCCTTTCAAAACTGGAAAGAATCTTTCTGAGAAACTGCTCTGTGTTCTCTTAATTCATCTCACAGAGTTACATCTTTCGTTTCAGGAAGCCTTTCGCTAACGCTGTTCTTGTGGAATTGGCAAAGGGATATTTGGAAGCCCATAGAGGGCTATGGTGAAAAAGGAAATATCTTCCGTTCAAAACTGGAAAGAAGCTTTCTGAGAAACTGCTCTGTGTTCTGTTAATTCATCTCACAGAGTTACATCTTTCCCTTCCAGAAGCCTTTCGCTAAGGCTGTTCTTGTGGAATTGGCAAAGGGATATTTGGAAGCCCATAGAGGGCTATGGTGAAAAAGGAAATATCTTCCGTTCAAAACTGGAAAGAAGCTTTCTGAGAAACTGCTCTGTGTTCTGTTAATTCATCTCACAGAGTTATATCTTACCCTTCCAGAAGCCTTTCGCTAAGGCTGTTCTTGTGGAATTGGCAAAGGGATATTTGGAAGCCCATAGAGGGCTATGGTGACAAAGGAAATATCTTCCGTTCAAAACTGGAAAGAAGCTTTCTGAGAAACTGCTCAGTGTCCTGTTAATTCATCTCACAGAGTTACATCTTTCCCTTCAAGAAGCCTTACGCTAAGGCTGTTCTTGTGGAATTGGCAAAGGGATATTTGGAAGCCCATAGAGGGCTATGGTGAAAAAGGAAATATCTTCCGTTCAAAACTGGAAAGAAGCTTTCTGAGAAACTGCTCTGTGTTCTGTTAATTCATCTCACAGAGTTACATCATTCCCTTCAAGAAGCCTTTTGCTAACGCTGTTCTTGTGGAATTGGCAAAGGGATACTTGGAAGCCCATAGAGGGCTATGGTGAAAAAGGAAATATCTTCCGTTCCAAACTGGAAAGAAGCTTTCTGAGAAACTGCTCTGTGTTCTGTTAATTCATCTCAAGGAGTTATATCTTTCCCTTCAAGAAGCCTTTCGCTAAGGCTGTTCTTGTGGAATTGGCAAAGGGATATTTGGAATCCCATAGAGGGCTAAGGTGAAAAAGGATATATATTCCGTTCAAAACTGGAAAGAAGCTTTCTGAGAAACTGCTCTGTGTTCTGTTACTTCATCTCACAGAGTTACATCTTTCTTTTCAGGAAGCCTTTCGCTAAGGCTGTTCTTGTGGAATTGGCAAAGTGATATTTGGAAGCCCATAGAGGGCTATGGTGAAAAAGGAAATATCTTCCGTTCAAAACTGGAAAGAAGCTTTCTGAGAAACTGCTCTGTGTTCTTTTAATTCATCTCACAGAGTTACATCTTTCCTTCAAGAAGCCTTTTGCTAAGGCTGTTCATGTGGAATTGGCAAAGGGGTATTTGGAAGCCCATAGAGGGCTATGGTGAAAAAGGAAATATCTTCCGTTCAAAACTGGAAAGAAGCTTTCTGAGAAACTGCTCTGTGTCCTCTTAATTCATCTCACAGAGTTTCATCTTTCTTTTCAGGAAGCCTTTCGCTAAGGCTGTTCTGGTGGAATTGGCAAAGGGATATTTGGAAGCCCATAGAGGGCTATGGTGAAAAAGGAAATATCTTCCGTTCAAAACTGGAAAGAAGCTTTCTGAGAAACTGCTCTGTGTTCTGTTAATTCATCTCACAGAGTTACATCTTTCCCTTCAAGAAGCCTTTCGCTAAGGCTGTTCTTGTGAAATTGGCAAAGGGGTATTTGGAAGCCCATAGAGGGCTACGGTGAAAAAGGAAATATCTTCCGTTCAAAACTGGAAAGAAGCTTTCTGAGAATCTGCTCTGTGTTCTCTTAATTCATCTCACAGAGTTTCATCTTTCTTTTCAGGAAGCCTTTCGCTAAGGCTGTTCTTGTGGAATTGGCAAAGATATATTTTTAAGCCCATAGAGGGCTATGGTGAAAAAGGAAATATCTTCCGTTCAAAACTGGAAAGAAGCTTTCTGAGAAACTGCTCTGTGTTCTCTTAATTCATCTCACAGAGTTACATCTTTCTTTTCAGGAAGCCTTTCGCTAAGGCTGTTCTTGTGGAATTGGCAAAGGGATATTTGGAACCCCTAGAGGGCTATGGTGAAAAAGGAAATATCTTCCGTTCAAAACTGGAAAGAAGCTTTCTGAGAAACTGCTCTGTGTTCTGTTAATTCATCTCACAGAGTTACATCTTTCCCTTCAAGAAGCCTTTCGCTAAGGCTGTTCTTGTGGAATTGGCAAAGGGATATTTGGAAGCCCATAGAGGGCTATGGTGAAAAAGGAAATATCTTCCGTTCAAAACTGGAAAGAAGCTTTCTGAGAAACTGCTCAGTGTTCTGTTAATTCATCTCACAGAGTTACATCTTTCCCTTCAAGAAGCCTTTCGCTAAGGCAGTTCTTGTGGAACTGGCAAAGGGATATTTGGAAGCCCATAGAGCTCTATGGTGAAAAAGGAAATATCTTCCGTTCAAAACTGGAAAGAAGGTTTCTGAGAAACTGCTCTGTGTTCTGTTAATTCATCTCACAGAGTTACATCTTTCTTTTCAGGAAGCCTTTCGCTAAGGCTGTTCTTGTGTAATTGGCAAAGGGATATTTGGAAGCCCATAGAGGGCTATGGTGAAAAAGGAAATATCTTCCGTTCAAAACTGGAAAGAAGCTTTCTGAGAAACTGCTCTCTGTTCTGTTAATTCATCTCACAGAGATACATCTTTCCCTTCAAGAAGCCTTTCGCTAAGGCTGTTCTTTTGGAATTGGCAAAGGGATATTTGGAAGCCCATAGAGGGCTATGGTGAAAAAGGAAATGTCTTCCGTTTCTAAACTGGAAAGAAGCTTTCTGAGAAACTGCTCTGTGTTCTGTTAATTCGTCTCACAGTGTTACATCTTCCCTTTCAAGAAACCTTTCGATAAAGCTGTTCTTGTGGAATTGGCAAGGGGATACTTGAAAGCCCATAGAGGGCTATGGTGAAAAAGGAAATATCTTCCGTTCAAAACTGGAAAGAAGCTTTCTGAGAAACTCCTCTGTGTTCTGTTAATTCATCTCACAGGGTTACACCTTTCTCTTCATGAAGCCTTTCGCTAAGGCTGTTCTTGTGGAATTGGCAAAGGGATATTTGGAAGCCCATAGAGGGCTATGGTGAAAAAGGAAATATCTTCCGTTCAAAACCGGAAAGAAGCTTTCTGAGAAACTGCTCTGTGTTCTGTTAATTCATCTCACAGAGTTACATCTTTCTTTTCAGGAAGCGTTTCGCTAAGGCTGTTCTTGTGGAATTGGCAAAGGGATATTTGGAAGCCCATAGAGGGCTGTGGTGAAAAAGGAAATATCTTCCGTTCAAAACTGGAAAGAAGCTTTCTGAGAAACTGCTCTGTGTTCTCTTAATTCATCTCACAGAGTTTCATTTTTCTTTTCAGGAAGCCTTTCGCTAAGGCTGTTCTTGTGGAATTGGCAAAGGGATATTTGGAAGCCCATAGAGGGCTATGGTGAAAAAGGAAATATCTTCCGTTCCAAACTGGAAATAAGCTTTCTGAGAAACTGCTCTGTGTTCTGTTAATTCATCTCACAGATTTACATCTTTCCCTTCAAGAAGCCTTTCGCTAAGGCTGTTCTTGTGGAATTGGCAAAGGGATATTTGGAAGCCCATAGAGGGCTATATTGAAAAAGGAAATATCTTCCGTTCAAAACTGGAAAGAAGCTTTCTGAGAAACTGCTCTGTGTTCTGTTAATTCATCTCACAGAGTTACATCTTTCCCTTCAAGAAGCCTTTGGCTAAGGCTGTTCTTGTGGAATTGGCAAAGGGATATTTGGAAGCCCATAGAGGGCTAAGGTGAAAAAGGAAATATCTTCCGTTCAAAACTGGAAAGAAGCTTTCTGAGAAACTGCTCTTTGTTCTGTTAATTCATCTCACAGAGTCACATCTTTCTTTGCAGGAAGCCTTTCGCTAACGCTGTTCTTGTGGAATTGGCAAAGGGATATTTGGAAGCCCATAGAAGGCTATGGTGAAAAAGGAAATATCTTCCGTTCAAAACTGGAAAGAAGCTTTCTGAGAAACTGCTCTGTGTTCTGTTAATTCATCTCACAGAGTTACATCTTTCCCTTCAAGAAGCCTTTCGCTAAGGCTGTTCTTGTGGAATTGGCAAAGGGATATTTGGAAGCCCATAGAGGGCTATGGTGAAAAAGGAAATATCTTCCGTTCAAAACTGGAAATAAGCTTTCTGAGAAACTGCTCTGTGTTCTGTTAATTCATCTCACTGAGTTACCTCTTTCCCTTCAAGAAGCCTTTCGCTAAGGCTGTTCTTGTGGAATTGGCAAAGGGATATTTGGAAGCCCATAGAGGGCTATGGTGAAAAAGGAAATATCTTACGTTCAAAACTGGAAAGAAGCTTTCTGAGAAACTGCTCTGTGTTCTGTTAATTCATCTCACAGAGTTACATCTTTCCCTTCAAGAAGCCTTTCGCTAAGGCTGTTCTTGTGGAATTGGCAAAGGGATATTTGGAAGCCCATAGAGGGCTATGGTGAAAAAGGAAATATCTTCCGTTCAAAACTGGAAAGAAGCTTTCTGAGAAACTGCTCTGTTTTCTGTTAATTCGTCTCACAGTGTTACATCTTCCCTTTCAAGAAACCTTTCGCTAAAGCTGTTCTTGTGGAATTGGCAAGGGGATACTTGGAAGCCCATAGAGGGCTATGGTGAAACAGGAAATATCTTCCGTTCAAAACTGGAAAGAAGCTTTCTGAGAAACTACTGTGTTCTGTTAATTCGTCTCACAGAGTTACATCTTTCCCTTCAAGAAGCCTTTCGCTAAGGCTGTTCTTTTGGAATTGGCAAAGGGATATTTGGAAGGCCATAGAGGGCTATGGTGAAAAAGGAAATATCTTCCGTTTCTAAACTGGAAAGAAGGTTTCTGAGAAACTGCTCTGTGTTCTGTTAATTCATCTCACAGAGTTACATCTTTCCCTTCAAGAAGCCTTTCGCTAAGGCTGTTCTTGTGGAATTGGCAAAGGGATATTTGGAAGCCCATAGAGGGCTATGGTGAAAAAGGAAATATCTTCCGTTCCAAACTGAAAAGAAGCTTTCTGAGAAACTGCTCTGTGTTCTGTTAATTCGTCTCACAGTGTTACATCTTCCCTTACAAGAAACGTTTCGCTAAAGCTGTTCTTCTGGAATTGGCAAGTAGATACTTGGAAGCCCATAGAGGGCTATGGTGAAAAAGGAAATATCTTCCGTTCAAAACTGGAAAGAAGCTTTCTGAGAAACTCCTCTGTGTTCTGTTAATTCATCTCACAGAGTTACATCTTTCTCTTCAGGAAGCCTTTCGCTAAGGCTGTTCTTGTGGAATTGGCAAAGGGATATTTGGAAGCCCATAGAGGGCTATGTTGAAAAAGGAAATATCTTCCGTTCAAAACCGGAAAGTAGCTTTCTGAGAAACTGCTCTGTCTTCTGTTAATTCATCTCACAGAGTTACATCTTTCTTTTCAGGAAGCCTTTCGCTAAGGCTGTTCTTGTGGAATTGGCAAAGGGATATTTGGAAGCCCATAGAGGGCTATGGTGAAAAAGGAAATATCTTCCGTTCAAAACTGGAAAGAAGCTTTCTGAGAAACTGCTCTGTGTTCTCTTAATTCATCTCACAGAGTTACATCTTTCCCTTCAAGAAGCCTTTCGCTAAGGCTGTTCTTGTGGAATTGGCAAAGGGATATTTGGAAGCCCATAGAGGGCTATGGTGAAAAAGGAAATATCTTCCGTTCAAAACTGGAAAGAAGCTTTCTGAGAAACTGCTCTGTGTTCTGTTAATTCATCTCACAGAGTTACATCTTTCCCTTCAAGAAGCCTTTCGCTAAGGCTGTTCTTGTGGAATTGGCAAAGGGATATTTGAAAGCCCATAGAGGGCTATGGTGAAAAAGGAAATATCTTCCGTTCAAAACTGGAAAGAAGCTTTCTGAGAAACTGCTCTGTGTTCTGCTAATTCATCTCACAGAGTTACATCTTTCCCTTCAGGAAGCCTTTCGCTAAGGCTGTTCTTGTGGAATTGGCAAAGGGATATTTGGAATCCCATAGAGGGCTATGGTGAAAAAGGAAATATCTTCCGTTCAAAACTGGAAAGAAGCTCTCTGAGAAACTGATCTGTGTTCTGTTAATTCATTTCACAGAGTTACATCTTTCCCTTCAGGAAGCCTTTCGCTAAGGCTGTTCTTGTGGAATTGGCAAAGGGATATTTGGAAGCCCATTGAGGGCTATGGTGAAAAAGGAAATATCTTCCGTTCAAAACTGGAAAGAAGCTCTCTGAGAAACTGCTCAGTGTTCTGTTAATTCATCTCACAGAGTTACATCTTTCCCTTCAAGAAGCCTTTCGCTAAGGCTGTTCTTGTGGAATTGGCAAAGGGATATTTGGAAGCCCATAGAGGGCTATGGTGAAAAAGGAAATATCTTCCGTTCAAAACTGGAAACAAGCTTTCTGAGAAACTGCTCTGTGTTCTGTTAATTCATCTCACAGAGTTATATCTTTCCCTTCCAGAAGCCTTTCGCTAAGGCTGTTCTTGTGGAATTGGCAAAGGGATATTTGGAAGCCCATAGAGGGCTATGGTGAAAAAGGAAATATCTTCCGTTCAAAACTGGAAAGAAGCTTTCTGAGAAACTGCTCAGTGTTCTGTTAATTCATCTCACAGAGTTACATCTTTCCCTTCAAGAAGCCTTTCGCTAAGGCTGTTCTTGTGGAATTGGCAAAGGGATATTTGGAAGCCCATAGAGGGCTATGGTGAAAAAGGAAATATCTTCCGTTCAAAACTGGAAAGAAGCTTTCTGAGAAACTGCTCTGTGTTCTGTTAATTCATCTCACAGAGTTACATCATTCCCTTCAAGAAGCCTTTTGCTAACGCTGTTCTTGTGGAATTGGCAAAGGGATACTTGGAAGCCCATAGAGGGCTATGGTGAAAAAGGAAATATCTTCCGTTCCAAACTGGAAAGAAGCTTTCTGAGAAACTGCTCTGTGTTCTGTTAATTAATCTCAAGGAGTTATATGTTTCCCTTCAAGAAGCCTTTCGCTAAGGCTGTTCTTGTGGAATTGGCAAAGGGATATTTGGAAGCCCATAGAGGGCTAAGGTGAAAAAGGATATATCTTCCGTTCAAAACTGGAAAGAAGCTTTCTGAGAAACTGCTCTGTGTTCTGTTACTTCATCTCACAGAGTTACATCTTTCCTTTCAGGAAACCTTTCGCTAAGGCTGTTCTTGTGGAATTGGCAAAGTGATATTTGGAAGACCATAGAGGGCTATGGTGAAAAAGGAAATATCTTCCGCTCAAAACTGGAAAGAAGCTTTTTGAGAAACTGCTCTGTGTCCTTTCAATTCATCTCACAGAGTTACATCTTTCCTTCAAGAAGCCTTTCGCTAAGGCTGTTCTTGTGGAATTGGCAAAGGGGTATTTGGAAGCCCATAGAGGGCTATGGTGAAAAAGGAAATATCTTCCGTTCAAAACTGGAAAGAAGCTTTCTGAGAAACTGCTCTGTGTCCTCTTAATTCATCTCACAGAGTTTCATCTTTCTTTTCAGGAAGCCTTTCGCTAAGGCTGTTCTGGTGGAATTGGCAAAGGGATATTTGGAAGCCCATAGAGGGCTATGGTGAAAAAGGAAATATCTTCCGTTCAAAACTGGAAAGAAGCTTTCTGAGAAACTGCTCTGTGTTCTGTTAATTCATCTCACAGTGTTACATCTTTCCCTTGAAGAAGCCTTTCGCTAAGGCTGTTCTTGTGGAATTGGCAAAGGGATATTTGGAAGCCCATAGAGGGCTAAGGTGAAAAAGTAAATATCTTCCGTTCAAAACTGGAAAGAAGCTTTCTGAGAAACTGCTCTGTGTTCTGTTAATTCATCTCACAGAGTTACATCTTTCTTTTCAGGAAGCCTTTACCTAAGGCTGTTCTTGTGGAATTGGCAAAGGGATATTTGGAAGCCCATAGAGGGCTATGGTGAAAAAGGAAATATCTTCCGTTCAAAACTGGAAAGAAGCTTTCTGAGAAACTGCTCTGTGTTCTGTTAATTCATCTCACAGAGTTACATCTTTCCCTTCCAGAAGCCTTTCGCTAAGGCTGTTCTTGTGGAATTGGCAAAGGGATATTTGGAAGCCCATAGAGGGCTATGGAGAAAAAGGAAATATCTTCCGTTCAAAACTGGAAAGAAGCTTTCTGAGAAACTGCTCTGTGTACTGTTAATTCATCTCACAGAGTTACATCTTTCCCTTCCAGAAGCCTTTCGCTAAGGCTGTTCTTGTGGAATTGGCAAAGGGATATTTGGAAGCCCATAGAGGGCTATGGTGAAAAAGGAAATATCTTCCGTTCAAAACTGGAAAGAAGCTTTCTGAGAAACTGCTCAGTGTTCTGTTAATTCATCTCACAGAGTTACATCTTTCCCTTCAAGAAGCCTTACGCTAAGGCTGTTCTTGTGGAATTGGCAAAGGGATATTTGGAAGCCCATAGAGGGCTATGGTGAAAAAGGAAATATCTTCCGTTCAAAACTGGACAGAAGGTTTCTGAGAAACTGCTCTGTGTTCTGTTAATTCATCTCACAGAGTTACATCATTCCCTTCAAGAAGCCTTTTGCTAACGCTGTTCTTGTGGAATTGCTAAAGGGATATTTGGAAGCCCATAGAGGGCTATGGTGAAAAAGGAAATATCTTCCGTTCCAAACTGGGAAGAAGCTTTCTGAGAAACTGCTCTGTGTTCTGTTAATTCATCTCAAGGAGTTATATCTTTCCCTTCATGAAGCCTTTCGCTAAGGCTGTTCTTGTGGAATTGGCAAAGGGATATTTGGAATCCCATAGAGGGCTAAGGTGAAAAAGGATATATCTTCCGTTCAAAACTGGAAAGAAGCTTTCTGAGAAACTGCTCTGTGTTCTGCTAATTCATCTCACAGAGTTACATCTTTCTTTTCAGGAAGCCTTTCGCTAAGGCTGTTCTTGTGGAATTGGCAAAGTGATATTTGGAAGCCCATAGAGGGCTATGGTGAAAAAGGAAATATCTTCCGTTCCAAACTGGAAAGAAGCTTTCTGAGAAACTGCTCTGTGTTCTGTAAATTCATCTCAAGGAGTTATATCTTTCCCTTCAAGAAGCCTTTCGCTAAGGCTGTTCTTGTGGAATTGGCAAAGGGATATTTGGAATCCTATAGAGGGCTAAGGTGAAAAAGGATATATCTTCCGTTCAAAATTGGAATGAAGCTGTCTGAGAAACTGCTCTGTGTTCTGTTACTTCATCTCACAGAGTTACATCTTTCTTTTCAGGAAGCCTTTCGCTAAGGCTGTTCTTGTGGAATTGGAAAAGTGATATTTGGAAGCCCATAGAGGGCTATGGTGAAAAAGGACATATCTTCCGTTCAAAACTGGAAAGAAGCTTTCTGAGAAACTGCTCTGTGTTCTGTTAATTCATCTCACAGAGTTACATCTTTCCTTCAAGAAGCCTTTCTCTAAAGCTGTTCTTGTGGAATTGGCAAAGGGGTATTTGGAAGCCCATAGAGGGCTATGGTGAAAAAGGAAATATCTTCCGTTCAAAACTGGAAAGAAGCTTTCTGAGAAACTGCTCTGTGTTCTCTTAATTCATCTCACAGAGTTTCATCTTTCTTTTCAGGAAGCCTTTCGCTAAGGCTGTTCTGGTGGAATTGGCAAAGGGATATTTGGAAGCCCATAGAGGGCTATGGTGAAAAAGGAAATATCTTCCGTTCAAAACTGGAAAGAAGCTTTCTGAGAAACTGCTCTGTGTTCTGTTAATTCATCTCACAGAATTACATCTTTCCCTTCAAGAAGCCTTTCGCTAAGGCTGTTCTTGTGGAATTGGCAAAGGGATATTTGGAAGCCCATAGAGGGCTATGGTGAAAAAGGAAATATCTTCCGTTCAAAACTGGAAGGAAGCTTTCTGAGAAACTGCTCTGTGTTCTGTTAATTCATCTCACAGAGTTACATCTTTCCCTTCAAGAAGCCTTTCGCTAAGGCTGTTCTTGTGGAATTGGCAAAGGGATATTTGGAAGCCCATAGAGGGATAAGGTGAAAAAGGAAATATCTTCCGTTCAAAACTGGAAAGAAGCTTTCGGAGAAACTGCTCTGTGTTCTGTTAATTCATCTCACAGAGTTGCATTTTTCCTTCAAGAAGCCTTTCGCTAAGGCTGTTCTTGTGGAATTGGCAAAGGGGTATTTGGAAGCCCATAGAGGGCTATGGTGAAAAAGGAAATATCTTCCGTTCAAAACTGGAAAGAAGCTTTCTGAGAAACTGCTCTGTGTTCTCTTAATTCATCTCACAGAGTTTCATCTTTCTTTTAAGGAAGCCTTTCGCTAAGGCTGTTCTTGTGGAATTGGCAAAGGGATATTTGGAAGCCCTTAGAGGGCTATGGTGAAAAAGGAAATATCTTCCGTTCAAAACTGGAAAGAAGCTTTCTGAGAAACTGCTCAGTGTTCTGTTAATTCATCTCACAGAGTTACATCTTTCCCTTCAAGAAGCCTTTCGCTAAGGCTGTTCTTGTGGAACTGGCAAAGGGATATTTGGAAGCCCATAGAGGGCTATGGTGAAAAAGGAAATATCTTCCGTTCAAAACTGGAAAGAAGCTTACTGAGAAACTCCTCTGTGTTCTGTTAATTCATCTCACAGAGTTACATCATTCCCTTCAAGAAGCCTTTTGCTAACGCTGTTCTTGTGGAATTGGCAAAGGGATATTTGGAAGCCCATAGAGGGCTATGGTGAAAAAGGAAATATCTTCCGTACCAAACTGGAAAGAAGCTTTCTGAGAAACTGCTCTGTGTTCTGTTAATTCATCTCAAGGAGTTATATCTTTCCCTTCAAGAAGCCTTTCGCTAAGGCTGTTCTTGTGGAATTGGCAAGGGGATACTTGGAAGCCCATAGAGGGCTATGGTGAAACAGGAAATATCTTCCGTTCAAAACTGGAAAGAAGCTTTTTGAGAAACTACTGTGTTCTGTTAATTCGTCTCACAGAGTTACATCTTTCCCTTCAAGAAGCCTTTCGCTAAGGCTGTTCTTTTGGAATTGGCAAAGGGATATTTGGAAGGCCATAGAGGGCTATGGTGAAAAAGGAAATATCTTCCGTTTCTAAACTGGAAAGAAGGTTTCTGAGAAACTGCTCTGTGTTCTGTTAATTCATCTCACAGAGTTACATCTTTCCCTTCAAGAAGCCTTTCGCTAAGGCTGTTCTTGTGGAATTGGCAAAGGGATATTTGGAAGCCCATAGAGGGCTATGGTGAAAAAGGAAATATCTTCCGTTCCAAATTGAAAAGAAGCTTTCTGAGAAACTGCTCTGTGTTCTGTTAATTCGTCTCACAGTGTTACATCTTCCCTTACAAGAAACGTTTCGCTAAAGCTGTTCTTGTGGAATTGGCAAGTAGATACTTGGAAGCCCATAGAGGGCTATGGTGAAAAAGGAAATATCTTCCGTTCAAAACTGGAAAGAAGCTTTCTGAGAAACTCCTCTGTGTTCTGTTAATTCATCTCACAGAGTTACATCTTTCTCTTCAGGAAGCCTTTCGCTAAGGCTGTTCTTGTGGAATTGGCAAAGGGATATTTGGAAGCCCATAGAGGGCTATGTTGAAAAAGGAAATATCTTCCGTTCAAAACCGGAAAGAAGCTTTCTGAGAAACTGCTCTGTCTTCTGTTAATTCATCTCACAGAGTTACATCTTTCTTTTCAGGAAGCCTTTCGCTAAGGCTGTTCTTGTGGAATTGGCAAAGGGATATTTGGAAGCCCCTAGAGGGCTATGGTGAAAAAGGAAATATCTTCCGTTCAAAACTGGAAAGAATCTTTCTGAGAAACTGCTCTGTGTTCTGTTAATTAATCTCACAGAGTTACATCTTTCCCTTCAGGAAGCCTTTCGCTAAGGCTGTTCTTGTGGAATTGGCAAAGGGGTATTTGGAAGCCCATAGAGGGCTATGGTGAAAAAGGAAATATCTTCCGTTCAAAACTGGAAAGAAGGTTTCTGAGAAACTGCTCTGTGTTCTCTTAATTCATCTCACAGAGTTACATCTTTCCCTTCAAGAAGCCTTTCGCTAAGGCTCTTCTTCTGGAATTGGCAAAGGGATATTTGGAAGCCCATAGAGGGCTATTGTGAAAAAGGAAATATCTTCCGTTCAAAACTGGAAAGAAGCTTTCTGAGAAACTGCTCTGTGTTCTGTTAATTCATCTCACAGAGTTACATCTTTCCCTTCAAGAAGCCTTTCGCTAAGGCTGTTCTTGTGGAATTGGCAAAGGGATATTTGAAAGCCCATAGAGGGCTATGGTGAAAAAGGAAATATCTTCCGTTCAAAACTGGAAAGAAGCTTTCTGAGAAACTGCTCTGTGTTCTGCTAATTCATCTCACAGAGTTACATCTTTCCCTTCAGGAAGCCTTTCGCTAAGGCTGTTCTTGTGGAATTGGCAAAGGGATATTTGGAATCCCATAGAGGGCTATGGTGAAAAAGGAAATATCTTCCGTTCAAAACTGGAAAGAAGCTTTCTGAGAAACTGATCTGTGTTCTGTTAATTCATTTCACAGAGTTACATCTTTCCCTTCAGGAAGCCTTTCGCTAAGGCTGTTCTTGTGGAATTGGCAAAGGGATATTTGGAAGCCCATTGAGGGCTATGGTGAAAAAGGAAATATCTTCCGTTCAAAACTGGAAAGAAGCTCTCTGAGAAACTGCTCAGTGTTCTGTTAATTCATCTCACAGAGTTACATCTTTCCCTTCAAGAAGCCTTTCGCTAAGGCTGTTCTTGTGGAATTGGCAAAGGGATATTTGGAAGCCCATAGAGGGCTATGGTGAAAAAGGAAATATCTTCCGTTCAAAACTGGAAACAAGCTTTCTGAGAAACTGCTCTGTGTTCTGTTAATTCATCTCACAGAGTTATATCTTTCCCTTCCAGAAGCCTTTCGCTAAGGCTGTTCTTGTGGAATTGGCAAAGGGATATTTGGAAGCCCATAGAGGGCTATGGTGAAAAAGGAAATATCTTCCGTTCAAAACTGGAAAGAAGCTTTCTGAGAAACTGCTCAGTGTTCTGTTAATTCATCTCACAGAGTTACATCTTTCCCTTCAAGAAGCCTTTCGCTAAGGCTGTTCTTGTGGAATTGGCAAAGGGATATTTGGAAGCCCATAGAGGGCTATGGTGAAAAAGGAAATATCTTCCGTTCCAAACTGGAAAGAAGCTTTCTGAGAAACTGCTCTGTGTTCTGTTAATTCATCTCAAGGAGTTATATCTTTCCCTTCAAGAAGCCTTTTGCTAAGGCTGTTCTTGTGGAATTGGCAAAGGGATACTTGGAAGCCCATAGAGGTCTATGGTGAAAAAGGAAATATCTTCCGTTCCAAACTGGAAAGAAGCTTTCTGAGAAACTGCTCTGTGTTCTGTTAATTAATCTCAAGGAGTTATATGTTTCCCTTCAAGAAGCCTTTCGCTAAGGCTGTTCTTGTGGAATTGGCAAAGGGATATTTGGAAGCCCATAGAGGGCTAAGGTGAAAAAGGATATATCTTCCGTTCAAAACTGGAAAGAAGCTTTCTGAGAAACTGCTCTGTGTTCTGTTAATTCATCTCACAGAGTTACATCTTTCTTTTCAGGAAGCCTTTCGCTAAGGCTGTTCTTGTGGAATTGGCAAAGGGATATTTGGAAGCCCATAGAGGGCTATGGTGAAAAAGGAAATATCTTCCGTTCAAAACTGGAAAGAAGCTTTCTGAGAAACTGCTCTGTGTTCTGTTAATTCATCTCACAGAGTTACATGTTTCCCTTCCAGAAGCCTTTCGCTAAGGCTGTTCTTGTGGAATTGGCAAAGGGATATTTGGAAGCCCATAGAGGGCTATGGAGAAAAAGGAAATATCTTCCGTTCAAAACTGGAAAGAAGCTTTCTGAGAAACTGCTCTGTGTACTGTTAATTCATCTCACAGAGTTACATCTTTCCCTTCCAGAAGCCTTTCGCTAAGGCTGTTCTTGTGGAATTGGCAAAGGGATATTTGGAAGCCCATAGAGGGCTATGGTGAAAAAGGAAATATCTTCCGTTCAAACCTGGAAAGAAGCTTTCTGAGAAACTGCTCAGTGTTCTGTTAATTCATCTCACAGAGTTACATCTTTCCCTTCAAGAAGCCTTACGCTAAGGCTGTTCTTGTGGAATTGGCAAAGGGATATTTGGAAGCCCATAGAGGGCTATGGTGAAAAAGGAAATATCTTCCGTTCAAAACTGGAAAGAAGCTTTCTGAGAAACTGCTCTGTGTTCTGTTAATTCATCTCACAGAGTTACATCATTCCCTTCAAGAAGCCTTTTGCTAACGCTGTTCTTGTGGAATTGCTAAAGGGATATTTGGAAGCCCATAGAGGGCTATGGTGAAAAAGGAAATATCTTCCGTTCCAAACTGGAAAGAAGCTTTCTGAGAAACTGCTCTGTGTTCTGTTAATTCATCTCAAGGAGTTATATCTTTCCCTTCAAGAAGCCTTTCGCTAAGGCTGTTCTTGTGGAATTGGCAAAGGGATATTTGGAATCCCATAGAGGGCTAAGGTGAAAAAGGATATATCTTCCGTTCAAAACTGGAAAGAAGCTTTCTGAGAAACTGCTCTGTGTTCTGCTAATTCATCTCACAGAGTTACATCTTTCTTTTCAGGAAGCCTTTCGCTAAGGCTGTTCTTGTGGAATTGGCAAAGTGATATTTGGAAGCCCATAGAGGGCTATGGTGAAAAAGGAAATATCTTCCGTTCCAAACTGGAAAGAAGCTTTCTGAGAAACTGCTCTGTGTTCTGTAAATTCATCTCAAGGAGTTATATCTTTCCCTTCAAGAAGCCTTTCGCTAAGGCTGTTCTTGTGGAATTGGCAAAGGGATATTTGGAATCCTATAGAGGGCTAAGGTGAAAAAGGATATATCTTCCGTTCAAAATTGGAATGAAGCTTTCTGAGAAACTGCTCTGTGTTCTGTTACTTCATCTCACAGAGTTACATCTTTCTTTTCAGGAAGCCTTTCGCTAAGGCTGTTCTTGTGGAATTGGAAAAGTGATATTTGGAAGCCCATAGAGGGCTATGGTGAAAAAGGAAATATCTTCCGTTCAAAACTGGAAAGAAGCTTTCTGAGAAACTGCTCTGTGTTCTGTTAATTCATCTCACAGAGTTACATCTTTCCTTCAAGAAGCCTTTCTCTAAGGCTGTTCTTGTGGAATTGGCAAAGGGGTATTTGGAAGCCCATAGAGGGCTATGGTGAAAAAGGAAATATCTTCCGTTCAAAACTGGAAAGAAGCTTTCTGAGAAACTGCTCTGTGTTCTCTTAATTCATCTCACAGAGTTTCATCTTTCTTTTCAGGAAGCCTTTCGCTAAGGCTGTTCTGGTGGAATTGGCAAAGGGATATTTGGAAGCCCAAAGAGGGCTATGGTGAAAAAGGAAATATCTTCCGTTCAAAACTGGAAAGAAGCTTTCTGAGAAACTGCTCTGTGTTCTGTTACTTCATCTCACAGAGTTACATCTTTCTTTTCAGGAAACCTTTCGCTAAGGCTGTTCTTGTGGAATTGGCAAAGTGATATTTGGAAGACCATAGAGGGCTATGGTGAAAAAGGAAATATCTTCCGCTCAAAACTGGAAAGAAGCTTTCTGAGAAACTGCTCTGTGTCCTTTTAATTCATCTCACAGAGTTACATCTTTCCTTCAAGAAGCCTTTCGCTAAGGCTGTTCTTGTGGAATTGGCAAAGGGGTATTTGGAAGCCCATAGAGGGCTATGGTGAAAAAGGAATTATCTTCCGTTCAAAACTGGAAAGAAGCTTTCTGAGAAACTACTCTGTGTCCTCTTAATTCATCTCACAGAGTTTCATCTTTCTTTTCAGGAAGCCTTTCGCTAAGGCTGTTCTGGTGGAATTGGCAAAGGGATATTTGGAAGCCCATAGAGGGCTATGGTGAAAAAGGAAATATCTTCCGTTCAAAACTGGAAAGAAGCTTTCTGAGAAACTGCTCTGTGTTCTGTTAATTCATCTCACAGTGTTACATCTTTCCCTTGAAGAAGCCTTTCGCTAAGGCTGTTCTTGTGGAATTGGCAAAGGGATATTTGGAAGCCCATAGAGGGCTAAGGTGAAAAAGTAAATATCTTCCGTTCAAAACTGGAAAGAAGCTTTCTGAGAAACTGCTCTGTGTTCTGTTAATTCATCTCACAGAGTTACATCTTTCTTTTCAGGAAGCCTTCGCTAAGGCTGTTCTTGTGGAATTGGCAAAGGGGTATTTGGAAGCCCATAGAGGGCTATGGTGAAAAAGGAAATATCTTCCGTTCAAAACTGGAAAGAAGCTTTCTGAGAAACTGCTCTGTGTTCTCTTAATTCATCTCACAGAGTTTCATCTTTCTTTTCAGGAAGCCTTTCGCTAAGGCTGTTCTTGTGGAATTGGCAAAGGGATATTTGGAAGCCCTTAGAGGGCTATGGTGAAAAAGGAAATATCTTCCGTTCAAAACTGGAAAGAAGCTTTCTGAGAAACTGCTCTGTGTTCTGTTAATTCATCTCACAGAGTTACATCATTCCCTTCAAGAAGCCTTTTGCTAACGCTGTTCTTGTGGAATTGCTAAAGGGATATTTGGAAGCCCATAGAGGGCTATGGTGAAAAAGGAAATATCTTCCGTTCCAAACTGGGAAGAAGCTTTCTGAGAAACTGCTCTGTGTTCTGTTAATTCATCTCAAGGAGTTATATCTTTCCCTTCAAGAAGCCTTTCGCTAAGGCTGTTCTTGTGGAATTGGCAAAGGGATATTTGGAATCCCATAGAGGGCTAAGGTGAAAAAGGATATATCTTTCGTTCAAAACTGGAAAGAAGCTTTCTGAGAAACTGCTCTGTGTTCTGTTAATTCATCTCACAGAGTTACATCTTTCCTTTCAGGAAGCCTTTCGCTAAGGCTGTTCTTGAGGAATTGGCAAAGTGCTATTTGGAAGCCCATAGAGGGCTATGGTGAAAAAGGAAATATCTTCCGTTCAAAACTGGAAAGAAACTTTCTGAGAAACTGCTCTGTGTTCTGTTAATTCATCTCACAGAGTTACATCTTTCCCTTCCAGAAGCCTTTCGCTAAGGCTGTTCTTGTGAAATTGGCAAAGGGGTATTTGGAAGCCCATAGAGGGCTATGGTGAAAAAGGAAATATCTTCCGTTCAAAACTGGAAAGAAGCTTTCTGAGAAACTGCTCTGTGTTCTCTTAACTCATCTCACAGAGTTTCATCTTTCTTTTCAGGAAGCCTTTCGCTAAAGCTGTTCTTGTGGAATTGGCAAAGGGATATTTGGAAGCCCATAGAGGGCTATGGTGAAAAAGGAAATATCTTCCGTTCAAAACTGGAAAGAAGCTTTCTGAGAAACTGCTCTGTGTTCTGTTAATTCATCTCATAGAGTTACATCTTTCCCTACAAGAAGCCTTTCGCTAAGGCTGTTCTTGTGGAATTGGCAAAGGGATATTTGGAAGCCCATAGAGGGCTAAGGTGAAAAAGGAAATATATTCCTTTCAAAACTGGAAAGAATCTTTCTGAGAAACTGCTCTGTGTTCTCTTAATTCATCTCACAGAGTTACATCTTTCTTTTCAGGAAGCCTTTCGCTAACGCTGTTCTTGTGGAATTGGCAAAGGGATATTTGGAAGCCCATAGAGGGCTATGGTGAAAAAGGAAATATCTTCCGTTCAAAACTGGAAAGAAGCTTTCTGAGAAACTGCTCTGTGTTCTGTTAATTCATCTCACAGAGTTACATCTTTCCCTTCCAGAAGCCTTTCGCTAAGGCTGTTCTTGTGGAATTGGCAAAGGGATATTTGGAAGCCCATTGAGGGCTATGGTGAAAAAGGAAATATCTTCCGTTCAAAACTGGAAAGAAGCTTTCTGAGAAAATGCTCTGTGTTCTGTTAATTCATCTCACAGAGTTATATCTTACCCTTCCAGAAGCCTTTCGCTAAGGCTGTTCTTGTGGAATTGGCAAAGGGATATTTGGAAGCCCATAAAGGGCTATGGTGAAAAAGGAAATATCTTCCGTTCAAAACTGGAAAGAAGCTTTCTGAGAAACTGCTCAGTGTCCTGTTAATTCATCTCACAGAGTTACATCTTTCCCTTCAAGAAGCCTTTCGCTAAGGCTGTTCTTGTGGAATTGGCAAAGGGATATTTGGAAGCCCATAGAGGGCTATGGTGAAAAAGGAAATATCTTCCGTTCAAAACTGGAAAGAAGCTTTCTGAGAAACTGCTCTGTGTTCTGTTAATTCATCTCACAGAGTTACATCATTCCCTTCAAGAAGCCTTTTGCTAACGCTGTTCTTGTGGAATTGGCAAAGGGATACTTGGAAGCCCATAGAGGGCTATGGTGAAAAAGGAAATATCTTCCGTTCCAAACTGGAAAGAAGCTTTCGGAGAAACTGCTCTGTGTTCTGTTAATTCATCTCAAGGAGTTATATCTTTCCCTTCAAGAAGCCTTTCGCTAAGGCTGTTCTTGTGGAATTGGCAAAGTGATATTTGGAATCCCATAGAGGGCTAAGGTGAAAATGGATATATATTCCGTTCAAAACTGGAAAGAAGCTTTCTGAGAAACTGCTCTGTGTTCTGTTATTTCATCTCACAGAGTTACATCTTTCTTTTCAGGAAGCCTTTCGCTAAGGCTGTTCTTGTGGAATTGGCAAAGTGATATTTGGAAGCCCATAGAGGGCTATGGTGAAAAAGGAAATATCTTCCGTTCAAAACTGGAAAGAAGCTTTCTGAGAAACTGCTCTGTGTTCTTTTAATTCATCTCACAGAGTTACATCTTTCCTTCAAGAAGCCTTTTGCTAAGGCTGTTCATGTGGAATTGGCAAAGGGGTATTTGGAAGCCCATAGAGGGCTATGGTGAAAAAGGAAATATCTTCCGTTCAAAACTGGAAAGAAGCTTTCTGAGAAACTGCTCTGTGTCCTCTTAATTCATCTCACAGAGTTTCATCTTTCTTTTCAGGAAGCCTTTCGCTAAGGCTGTTCTGGTGGAATTGGCAAAGGGATATTTGGAAGCCCATAGAGGGCTATGGTGAAAAAGGAAATATCTTCCGTTCAAAACTGGAAAGAAGCTTTCTGAGAAACTGCTCTGTGTTCTGTTAATTCATCTCACAGAGTTACATCTTTCCCTTCAAGAAGCCTTTCGCTAAGGCTGTTCTTGTGAAATTGGCAAAGGGGTATTTGGAAGCCCATAGAGGGCTATGGTGAAAAAGGAAATATCTTCCGTTCAAAACTGGAAAGAAGCTTTCTGAGAATCTGCTCTGTGTTCTCTTAATTCATCTCACAGAGTTTCATCTTTCTTTTCAGGAAGCCTTTCGCTAAGGCTGTTCTTGTGGAATTGGCAAAGATATATTTTTAAGCCCATAGAGGGCTATGGTGAAAAAGGAAATATCTTCCGTTCAAAACTGGAAAGAAGCTTTTTGAGAAACTGCTCTGTGTTCTGTTAATTCATCTCACAGAGTTACATCTTTCCCTTCAAGAAGCCTTTCGCTAAGGCTGTTCTTGTGGAATTGGCAAAGGGATATTTGGAAGCCCATAGAGGGCTAAGGTGAAAAAGGAAATATCTTCCGTTCAAAACTGGAAAGAAGCTTTCTGAGAAACTGCTCTGTGTTCTCTTAATTCATCTCACAGAGTTACATCTTTCTTTTCAGGAAGCCTTTCGCTAAGGCTGTTCTTGTGGAATTGGCAAAGGGATATTTGGAAGCCCATAGAGGGCTATGGTGAAAAAGGAAATATCTTCCGTTTAAAACTGGAAAGAAGCTTTCTGAGAAACTGCTCTGTGTTCTGTTAATTCATCTCACAGAGTTACATCTTTCCCTTCAAGAAGCCATTCGCTAAGGCTGTTCTTGTGGAATTGGCAAAGGGATATTTGGAAGCCCATAGAGGGCTATGGTGAAAAAGGAAATATCTTCCGTTCAAAACTGGAAAGAAGCTTTCTGAGAAACTGCTCAGTGTTCTGTTAATTCGTCTCACAGAGTTACATCTTTCCCTTCAAGAAGCCTTTCGCTAAGGCTGTTCTTGTGGAATTGGCAAAGGGATATTTGGAAGCCCATAGAGGGCTATGGTGAAAAAGGAAATATCTTCCGTTCAAAACTGGAAAGAAGCTTTCTGAGAAACTGCTCTGTGTTCTGTTAATTCATCTCACAGAGTTACATCATTCCCTTCAAGAAGCCTTTTGCTAACGCTGTTCTTGTGGAATTGCTAAAGGGATATTTGGAAGCCCATAGAGGGCTATGGTGAAAAAGGAAATATCTTCCGTTCCAAACTGGAAAGAAGCTTTCTGAGAAACTGCTCTGTGTTCTGTTAATTCATCTCAAGGAGTTATATCTTTCCCTTCAAGAAGCCTTTCGCTAAGGCTGTTCTTGTGGAATTGGCAAAGGGATATTTGGAATCCCATAGAGGGCTAAGGTGAAAAAGGATATATCTTCCGTTCAAAACTGGAAAGAAGCTTTCTGAGAAACTGCTCTGTGTTCTGTTAATTCATCTCACAGAGTTACATCTTTCTTTTCAGGAAGCCTTTCGCTAAGGCTGTTCTTGTGGAATTGGCAAAGTGATATTTGGAAGCCCATAGAGGGCTATGGTGAAAAAGGAAATATCTTCCGTTCAAACCTGGAAAGAAGCTTTCTGAGAAACTGCTCTGTGTTCTGTTAATTCATCTCACAGAGTTACATCTTTCCCTTCAAGAAGCCTTTCGCTAAGGCTGTTCTTGTGAAATTGGCAAAGGGGTATTTGGAAGCCCATAGAGGGCTATGGTGAAAAAGGAAATATCTTCCGTTCAAAACTGGAAAGAAGCTTTCTGAGAAACTGCTCTGTGTTCTCTTAATTCATCTCACAGAGTTTCATCTTTCTTTTCAGGAAGCCTTTCGCTAACGCTGTTCTTGTGGAACTGGCAAAGTGATATTTGGAAGCCCATAGAGGGCTATGGTGAAAAAGGAAATATCTTCCGTTCAAAACTGGAAAGAAGCTTTCTGAGAAACTGCTCTGTGTTCTGTTAATTCATCTCACAGAGTTACATCTTTCCCTTCCAGAAGCCTTTCGCTAATGCTGTTCTTGTGGAATTGGCAAAGGGATATTTGGAAGCCCATAGAGGGCTATGGTGAAAAAGGAAATATCTTCCGTTCAAAACTGGAAAGAAGCTTTCTGAGAAACTGCTCTGTGTTCTGTTAATTCATCTCACAGAGTTACATCTTTCCCTTCCAGAAGCCTTTCGCTAAGGCTGTTCTTGTGGAATTGGCAAAGGGATATTTGGAAGCCCATAGAGGGCTATGGTGAAAAAGGAAATATCTTCCGTTCAAAACTGGAAAGAAGCTTTCTGAGAAACTGCTCTTTGTTCTGTTAATTCATCTCACAGAGTTACATCATTCCCTTCAAGAAGCCTTTTGCTAACGCTGTTCTTGAGGAATTGGCAAAGGGATATTTGGAAGCCCATAGAGGGCTATGATGAAAAAGGAAATATCTTCCGTTCCAAACTGGAAAGAAGCTTTCTGAGAAACTGCTCTGAGTTCTGTTAATTCACCTCAAGGAGTTATATCTTTCCCTTCAAGAAGCCTTTCGCTAAGGCTCTTCTTGTGGAACTGGCAAAGGGATATTTGGAATCCCATAGAGGTCTAAGGTGAAAAAGGATATATCTTCCGTTCAAAACTGGAAAGAAGCTTTCTGAGAAACTGCTCTGTGTTCTGTTACTTCATCTCACAGAGTTACATCTTTCTTTTCAGGAAGCCTTTCGCTAAGGCTGTTCTTGTGGAATTGGCAAAGTGATATTTGGAATCCCATAGAGGGCTATGGTGAAAAAGGAAATATCTTCCGTTCAAAACTGGAAAGAAGCTTTCGGAGAAACTGCTCTGTGTTCTGTTAATTCATCTCACAGAGTTGCATCTTTCCTTCAAGAAGCCTTTCGCTAAGGCTGTTCTTGTGGAATTGGCAAAGGGGTATTTGGAAGCCCATAGAGGGCTATGGTGAAAAAGGAAATATCTTCCGTTCCAAACTTGAAAGAAGCTTTCTGAGAAACTGCTCTGTGTTCTCTTAATTCATCTCACAGAGTTTCATCTTTCTTTTCAGGAATCCTTTCGCTAAGGCTGTTCTTGTGGAATTGGCAAAGGGATATTTGGAAGCCCAAAGAGGGCTATGGTGAAAAAGGAAATATCTTCCGTTCAAAACTGGAAAGAAGCTTTCTGAGAAACTGCTCTGTGTTCTGTTAATTCATCTCACAGAGTTACATCTTTCCCTTCAAGAAGCCTTTCGCTAAGGCTGTTCTTGTGAAATTGGCAAAGGGGTATTTGGAAGCCCATAGAGGGCTATGGTGAAAAAGGAAATATCTTCCGTTCAAAACTGGAAAGAAGCTTTCTGAGAAACTGCTCTGTGTTCTCTTAATTCATCCCACAGAGTTTCATCTTTCTTTTCAGGAAGCCTTTCACTAACGCTGTTCTTGTGGAATTGGCAAAGGGATATTTGGAAGCCCATAGAGGGCTATGGTGAAAAAGGAAATATTTTCTGTTCAAAACTGGAAAGAAGCTTTCGGAGAAACTGCTCTGTGTTCTCTTAATTCATCTCACAGAGTTGCATCTTTCCTTCAAGAAGCCTTTCGCTAAGGCTGTTCTTGTGGAATTGGCAAAGGGGTATTTGGAAGCCCATAGAGGGCTATGGTGAAAAAGGAAATATCTTCCGTTCCAAACTTGAAAGAAGCTTTCTGAGAAACTGCTCTGTGTTCTCTTAATTCATCTCACAGAGTTTCATCTTTCTTTTCAGGAAGCCTTTCGCTAAGGCTGTTCTTGTGGAATTGGCAAAGGGATATTTGGAAGCCCATAGAGGGCTATGGTGAAAAAGGAAATATCTTCCGTTCAAAACTGGAAAGAAGCTTTCTGAGAAACTGCTCTGTGTTCTGTTAATTCATCTCACAGAGTTACATCTTTCCCTTCAAGAAGCCTTTTGCTAAGGCTGTTCTTGTGGAATTGGCAAAGGGATATTTGGAAGCCCATAGAGGGCTATGGTGAAAAAGGAAATATCTTCCGTTCAAAACTGGAAAGAAGCTTTCTGAGAAACTGCTCTGTGTTCTGTTAATTCATCTCATAGAGTTACATCTTTCCCTACAAGAAGCCTTTCGCTAAGGCTGTTCTTGTGGAATTGGCAAAGGGATATTTGGAAGCCCATAGAGGGCTAAGGTGAAAAAGGAAATATATTCCTTTCAAAACTGGAAAGAATCTTTCTGAGAAACTGCTCTGTGTTCTCTTAATTCGTCTCACAGTGTTACATCTTCCCTTTCAAGAAACCTTTCGCTAAAGCTGTTCTTGTGGAATTGGCAAGGGGATACTTGGAAGCCCATAGAGGGCTATGGTGAAAAAGGAAATATCTTCCGTTCAAAACTGGAAAGAAGCTTTCTGAGAAACTCCTCTGTGTTCTGTTAATTCATCTCACAGAGTTACATCTTTCTCTTCAGGAAGCCTTTCGCTAAGGCTGTTCTTGTGGAATTGGCAAAGGGATATTTGGAAGCCCATAGAGGGCTATGTTGAAAAAGGAAATATCTTCCGTTCAAAACCGGAAAGAAGCTTTCTGAGAAACTGCTCTGTGTTCTGTTAATTCATCTCACAGAGTTACATCTTTCTTTTCAGGAAGCCTTTCGCTAAGGCTGTTCTTGTGGAATTGGCAAAGGGATATTTGGAAGCCCCTAGAGGGCTATGGTGAAAAAGGAAATATCTTCCGTTCAAAACTGGAAAGAAGGTTTCTGAGAAACTGTTCTGTGTTCTGTTAATTCATCTCAAAGAGTTACATCTTTCCCTTCAGGAAGCCTTTCGCTAAGGCTGTTCTTGTGGAATTGGCAAAGGGGTATTTGGAAGCCCATAGAGGGCTATGGTGAAAAAGGAAATATCTTCCGTTCAAAACTGGAAAGAAGCTTTCTGAGAAACTGCTCTGTGTTCTCTTAATTCATCTCACAGAGTTACATCTTTCTTTTCAGGAAGCCTTTCGCTAACGCTGTTCTTGTGGAATTGGCAAAGGGATATTTGGAAGCCCATAGAGGGCTATGGTGAAAAAGGAAATATCTTCCGTTCAAAACTGGAAAGAAGCTTTCTGAGAAACTGCTCTGTGTTCCGTTAATTCATCTCACAGAGTTACATCTTTCCCTTCCAGAAGCCGTTCGCTAAGGCTGTTCTTGTGGAATTGGCAAAGGGATATTTCGAAGCACATAGAGGGCTATGGTGAAAAAGGAAATATCTTCCGTTCAAAACTGGAAAGAAGCTTTCTGAGAAACTGCTCTGTGTTCTGTTAATTCATCTCACAGAGTTATATCTTTCACTTCCAGAAGCCTTTCGCTAAGGCTGTTCTTGTGGAATTGGCAAAGGTATACTTGGAAGCCCATAGTGGGCTATGGTGAATAAGGAAATATCTTCCGTTCAAAACTGGAAAGAAGCTTTCTGAGAAACTGCTCTGTGTTCTGTTAATTCATCTCACAGAGTTACATCTTTCCGTTCAAGAAACCTTTCGCTAAGGCTGTTCTTGTGGAATTGGCAAAGGGATATTTGGAAGCCCATAGAGGGCTATGGTGAAAAAGGAAATATCTTCCCTTCAAAACTGGAAAGAAGCTTTCTGAGAAACTGCTCTGTGTTCTGTTAATTCATCTCACAGAGTTACATCTTTCCCTTCAAGAAGCCTTTCGATAAGGCTGTTCTTGTGGAATTGGCAAAGGGATATTTGAAAGCCCATAGAGGGCTATGGTGAAAAAGGAAATATCTTCCGTTCAAAATTGGAAAGAAGCTTTCTGAGAAACTGCTCTGTGTTCTGCTAATTCATCTCACAGAGTTACATCTTTCCCTTCAGGAAGCCTTTCGCTAAGGCTGTTCTTGTGGAATTGGCAAAGGGATATTTGAAAGCCCATAGAGGGCTATGGTGAAAAAGGAAATATCTTCCGTTCAAAACTGGAAAGAAGCTTTCTGAGAAACTGCTCTGTGTTCTGTTAATTCATGTCACAGAGTTACATCTTTCCCTTCAGGAAGCCTTTCGCTAAGGCTGTTCTTGTGGAATTGGCAAAGGGATATTTGGAAGCCCATAGAGGGCTATGGTGAAAAAGGAAATATCTTCCGTTCAAAACTGGAAAGAAGCTTTCTGAGAAACTGCTCTGTGTTCTGTTAATTCATCTCACAGAGTTACATCTTTCCCTTCAAGAAGCCTTTCGCTAAGGCTGTTCTTGTGGAATTTTCAAAGGGATATTTGGAAGCCCACAGAGGGCTATGGTGAAAAAGGAAATATCTTCCGTTCAAAACTGGAAAGAAACGTTCTGAGAAACAGCTCTGCGTTCTGTTAATTCATCTCACAGAGTTACATCTTTCCCTTCAAGAAGCCTTTCGCTAAGGCTGTTCTTGTGGAATTGGCAAAGGGATATTTGGAAACCCATAGAGGGCTATGGTGAAAAAGGAAATCTCTTCCGTTAAAAACTGGAAAGAAGCTTTCTGAGAAACTGCTCTGTGTTCTGTTAATTCATCTCACAGAGTTACATCATTCCCTTCAAGAAGCCTTTTGCTAACGCTGTTCTTGTGGAATTGGCAAAGGGATATTTGGAAGCCCATAGAGGGCTATGGTGAAAATGGAAATATCTTCCGTTCCAAACTGGAAAGAAGCTTTCTGAGAAACTGCTCTGTGTTCTGTTAATTCATCTCAAGGAGTTATATCTTTCCCTTCAAGAAGCCTTTCGCTAAGGCTGTTCTTGTGGAATTGGCAAAGGGATATTTGGAATCCCATAGAGGGCTAAGGTGAAAAAGGAAATATCTTCCGTTCAAAACTGGAAAGAAGCTTTCTGAGAAACTGCTCTGTGTTCTGTTAATTCATCTCAAGGAGTTATATCTTTCCCTTCAAGAAGCCTTTCGCTAAGGCTGTTCTTGTGGAATTGGCAAAGGGATATTTGGAAGCCCATAGAGGGCTAAGGTGAAAAAGGAAATATCTTCCGTTCAAAACTGGAAAGAAGCTTTCTGAGAAACTGCTCTGTGTTCTGTTAATTCATCTCACCGAGTTACGTCTTTCTTTTCAGGAAGCCTTTCGCTAAGGCTGTTCTTGTGGAATTGGCAAAGGGATATTTGGAAGCCCATAGAGGGCTATGGTGAAAAAGGAAATATTTTCCGTTCAAAACTGGAAAGAATCTTTCTGAGAAACTGCTCTGCGTTCTGTTAATACATCTCACAGAGTTACATCTTTCCCTTCAAGAAGCCTTTCGCTAAGGCTGTTCTGGTGGAAGTGGCAAAGGGGTATTTGGAAGCCCATAGAGGGCTATGGTGAAAAAGGAAATATCTTCCATTCAAAACTGGAAAGATGCTTTCTGAGAAACTGCTCTGTGTTCCGTTTATTCATCTCACAGAGTTACATCTTTCCCTTCCAGAAGCCTTTCGCTAAGGCTGTTCTTGTGGAATTGGCAAAGGGATATTTGGAAGCCCATAGAGGGCTATGGTGAAAAAGGAACTATCTTCCGTTCAAAACTGGAAAGAAGCTCTCTGAGAAACGGCTCTGTGTTCTGTTAATTCATCTGACAGAGTTACATCTTTCCCTTCAAGAAGCCTTTCGCTAAGGCTGTTCTTGTGGAATTGGCTAAGAGATATTTGGAAGCCCATGGAGGGCTATGGTGAAAAAGGAAACATCTTCCGTTCAAAACTGGAAAGAAGCTTTCTGAGAAACTGCTCTGTGTTCTGTTAATTCCTCTCACAGAGCTACATCATTCCTTTCAAGAAGCCTTTTGCTAACGCTATTCTTGTGGAATTGGCAAAGGGATATTTGGAAGCCCATAGTGGGCTATGGTGAAAATGGAAATATCTTCCGTTCCAAACTGGAAAGAAGCTTTCTGAGAAACTGCTCTGTGTTCTGTTAATTGATCTCAAGGAGTTATATCTTTCCCTTCAAGAAGCCTTTCGCTAAGGCTGTTCTTGTGGAATTGGCAAAGGGATATTTGGAATCCCATAGAGGGCTAAGGTGAAAAAGGAATTATCTTCCGTTCAAAACTGGAAAGAAGCTTTCTGAGAAACTGCTCTGTGTTCTGTTAATTCATCTCACAGAGTTACATCTTTCTTTTCAGGAAGCCTTTCGCTAAGGCTGTTCTTGTGGAATTGGCTAAGGGATATTTGGAATCCCATAGAGGGCTATCGTGAAAAAGGAAATATCTTCCGTTCAAAACTGGAAAGAAGCTTTCTGAGAAACTGCTCTGTGTTCTGTTAATTCATCTCACAGAGTTACATCTTTCCCTTCAAGAAGCCTTTCGCTAAGGCTGTTCTTGTGGAATTGGCAAAGGTGTATTTGGAAGCCCATAGAGGGCTATGGTGAAAAAGGAAATATCTTCCGTTCAAAACTGGAAAGAAGCTTTCTGAGAAACTGCTCTGTGTTCTCTTAATTCATCTCACAGAGTTACATCTTTCCCTTCAAGAAGCCTTTCGCTAAGGCTGTTCTTGTGGAATTGGCAAAGAGATATTTCGAAGCCCATAGAGGGCTATGGTGAAAAAGGAAATATCTTCCGTTCAAAACTGGAAAGAAGCTTTCTGAGAAACTGCTCTGTGTTCTGTTAATTCATCTCACAGAGTTACATCTTTCCCTTCAAGAAGCCTTTCGCTAAGGCTGTTCTTGTGGAATTGGCAAAGGGATATTTGGAAGCCCATAGAGAGCTATGGTGAAAAAGGAAATATCTTCCGTTCAAAACTGGAAAGAAGCTTTCTGAGAAACTGCTCTGTGTTCTGTTAATTCATCTCACAGAGTTACATCTTTCCCTTCAAGAAGCCTTTCGCTAAGGCTGTTCTTGTGGAATTGGCAAAGGGATATTTGAAAGCCCCTAGAGGGCTATGGTGAAAAAGGAAATATCTTCCGTTCAAAACTGGAAAGAAGCTTTCTGAGAAACTGCTGTGTGTTCTGCTAATTCATCTCACAGAGTTAAATCTTTCCCTTCAGGAAGCCTTTCGCTAAGGCTGTTCTTGTGGAATTGGCAAAGGGATATTTGGAAGCTCATAGGGGGCTATGGTGAAAAAGGAAATATCTTCCGTTCAAAACTGGAAAGAAGCTTTCTGAGAAACTGATCGGTGTTCTGTTAATTCATTTCACAGAGTTACATCTTTCCCTTCAGGAAGCCTTTCGCTAAGGCTGTTCTTGTGGAATTGGCAAAGGGATATTTGGAAGCTCATAGAGGGCTATGGTGAAAAAGGAAATATCTTCCGTTCAAAACTGGAAAGAAGCTTTCTGAGAAACTGCTGTGTTCTGTTAATTCATCTCACAGAGTTACATCTTTCCCTTCAAGAAGCCTTTCGCTAAGGCTGTTCTTTTGGAATTGGCAAAGGGATATTTGGAAGCCCATAGAGGGCTATGGTGAAAAAGGAAATATCTTCCGTTTCTAAACTGGAAAGAAGCTTTCTGAGAAACTGCTCTGTGTTCTGTTAATTCATCTCACAGAGTTACATCTTTCCCTTCAAGAAGCCTTTCGCTTAGGCTGTTCTTGTGGAATTGGCAAAGGGATATTTGGAAGCCCATAGAGGGCTATGGTGAAAAAGGAAATATCTTCCGTTCCAAACTGGAAAGAAGCTTTCTGAGAAACTGCTCTGTGTTCTGTTAATTCGTCTCACAGTGTTACATCTTCCCTTTCAAGAAACCTTTCGCTAAGGCTGTTCTTGTGGAATTGGCAAGGGGATACTTGGAAGCCCATAGAGGGCTATGGTGAAAAAGGAAATATCTTCCGTTCAAAACTGGAAAGAAGCTTTCTGAGAAACTCCTCTGTGTTCTGTTAATTCATCTCACAGAGTTACATCTTTCTCTTCAGGAAGCCTTTCGCTGAGGCTGTTCTTGTGGAATTGGCAAAAGGATATTTGGAAGCCCATAGAGGGCTATGTTGAAAAAGGAAATATCTTCCGTTCAAAACCGGAAAGAAGCTTTCTGAGAAACTGCTCTGTGTTCTGTTAATTCATCTCACAGAGTTACATCTTTCTTTTCAGGAAGCCTTTCGCTAAGGCTGTTCTTGTGGAATTGGCAAAGGGATATTTGGAAGCCCCTAGATGGCTATGGTGAAAAAGGAAATATCTTCCGTTCAAAACTGGAAAGAAGGTTTCTGAGAAACTGCTCTGTGTTCTGTTAATTCATCTCACAGAGTTACATCTTTCCCTTCAGGAAGCCTTTCGCTAAGGCTGTTCTTGTGGAATTGGCAAAGGGATATTTGGAAGCCCATAGAGTTCTATGGTGAAAAAGGAAATATCTTCCGATCAAAACTGGAAAGAAGCTTTCTGAGAAACTGCTCTGTGTTCTCTTAATTCATCTCACAGAGTTTCATCTTTCTTTTCAGGAAGCCTTTCGCTAAGGCTGTTCTTGTGGAATTGGCAAAGGGATATTTGGAAGCCCATAGAGGGCTAAGGTGAAAAAGGAAATATCTTCCGTTCAAAACTGGAAAGAAGCTTTCTGAGAAACTGCTCTGTGTTCTGTTAATTCATCTCACAGAGTTACATCTTTCTGTTCAGGAAGCCTTTCGCTAACGCTGTTCTTGTGGAATTGGCAAAGGGATATTTGGAAGCCCATAGAGGGCTATGGTGAAAAAGGAAATACCTTCCGTTCAAAACTGGAAAGAAGCTTTCTGATAAACTGCTCTGTGTTCTGTGAATTCATCTCACAGAGTTACATCTTTCTCTTCAGGAAGCCTTTCGCTAAGGCTGTTCTTGTGGAATTGGCAAAGGGGTATTTGGAAGCCCATAGAGGGCTATGGTGAAAAAGGAAATATCTTCCGTTCAAAACTGGAAAGAAGCTTTCTGAGAAACTGCTCTGTGTTCCGTTTATTCATCTCAAAGAGTTACATCTTTCCCTTCCAGAAGCCTTTCGCTAAGGCTGTTCTTGTGGAATTGGCTAAGAGATATTTGGAAGCCCATGGAGGGCTATGGTGAAAAAGGAAACATCTTCCGTTCAAAACTGGAAAGAAGCTTTCTGAGAAACTGCTCTGTGTTCTGTTAATTCATCTCACAGAGCTACATCATTCCCTTCAAGAAGCCTTTTGCTAACGCTATTCTTGTGGAATTGGCAAAGGGATATTTGGAAGCCCATAGAGGGCTATGGTGAAAATGGAAATATCTTCCGTTCCAAACTGGAAAGAAGCTTTCTGAGAAACTGCTCTGTGTTCTGTTAATTCATCTCAAGGAGTTATATCTTTCCCTTCAAGAAGCCTTTCGCTAAGGCTGTTCTTGTGGAATTGGCAAAGGGATATTTGGAATCCCATAGAGGGCTAAGGTGAAAAAGGAATTATCTTCCGTTCAAAACTGGAAAGAAGCTTTCTGAGAAACTGCTCTGTGTTCTGTTAATTCATCTCACAGAGTTACATCTTTGTTTTCAGGAAGCCTTTCTCTAAGGCTGTTCTTGTGGAATTGGAAAAGGGATATTTGGAATCCCATAGAGGGCTATGGTGAAAAAGGAAATATCTTCCGTTCAAAACTGGAAAGAAGCTTTCTGAGAAACTGCTCTGTGTTCTGTTAATTCATCTCACAGAGTTACATCTTTCCCTTCAAGAAGCCTTTCGCTAAGGCTGTTCTTGTGGAATTGGCAAAGTTGTATTTGGAAGCCCATAGAGGGCTATGGTGAAAAAGGAAATATCTTCCGTTCAAAACTGGAAAGAAGCTTTCTGAGAAACTGCTCTGTGTTCTCTTAATTCATCTCACAGAGTTACATTTTTCCCTTCAAGAAGCCTTTCGCTAAGGCTGTTCTTGTGGAATTGGCAAAGAGATATTTCGAAGCCCATAGAGGGGTATGGTGAAAAAGGAAATATCTTCCGTTCAAAACTGGAAAGAAGCTTTCTGAGAAACTGCTCTGTGTTCTGTTAATTCATCTCACAGAGTTACATCTTTCCCTTCAAGAAGCCTTTCGCTAAGGCTGTTCTTGTGGAATTGGCAAAGGGATATTTGGAAGCCCATAGAGAGCTATGGTGAAAAAGGAAATATCTTCCGTTCAAAACTGGAAAGAAGCTTTCTGAGAAACTGCTCTGTGTTCTGTTAATTCATCTCACAGAGTTACATCTTTCCCTTCAAGAAGCCTTTCGCTAAGGCTGTTCTTGTGGAATTGGCAAAGGGATATTTGAAAGCCCATAGAGGGCTATGGTGAAAAAGGAAATATCTTCCGTTCAAAACTGGAAAGAAGCTTTCTGAGAAACTGCTGTGTGTTCTGCTAATTCATCTCACAGAGTTAAATCTTTCCCTTCAGGAAGCCTTTCGCTAAGGCTGTTCTTGTGGAATTGGCAAAGGGATATTTGGAAGCCCATAGAGGGCTATGGTGAAAAAGGAAATATCTTCCGTTTCTAAACTGGAAAGAAGCTTTCTGAGAAACTGCTCTGTGTTCTGTTAATTCATCTCACAGAGTTACATGTTTCCCTTCAAGAAGCCTTTCGCTAAGGCTGTTCTTGTGGAATTGGCAAAGGGATATTTGGAAGCCCATAGAGGGCTATGGTGAAAAAGGAAATATCTTCCGTTTTTAAACTGGAAAGAAGCTTTCTGAGAAACTGCTCTGTGTTCTGTTAATTCATCTCACAGAGTTACATCTTTCCCTTCAAGAAGCCTTTCGCTAAGGCTGTTCTTGTGGAATTGGCAAAGGGATATTTGGAAGCCCATAGAGGGCTATGGTGAAAAAGGAAATATCTTCCATTCCAAACTGGAAAGAAGCTTTCTGAGAAACTGCTCTGTGTTCTGTTAATTCGTCTCACAGTGTTACATCTTCCCTTTCAAGAAACCTTTCGCTAAGGCTGTTCTTGTGGAATTGGCAAGGGGATACTTGGAAGCCCATAGAGGGCTATGGTGAAAAAGGAAATATCTTCCGTTCAAAACTGGAAAGAAGCTTTCTGAGAAACTCCTCTGTGTTCTGTTAATTCATCTCACAGAGTTACATCTTTCTCTTCAGGAAGCCTTTCGCTGAGGCTGTTCTTGTGGAATTGGCAAAGGGATATTTGGAAGCCCATAGAGGGCTATGTTGAAAAAGGAAATATCTTCCGTTCAAAACCGGAAAGAAGCTTTCTGAGAAACTGCTCTGTGTTCTGTTAATTCATCTCACAGAGTTACATCTTTCTTTTCAGGAAGCCTTTCGCTAAGGCTGTTCTTGTGGAATTGGCAAAGGGATATTTGGAAGCCCCTAGATGGCTATGGTGAAAAAGGAAATATCTTCCGTTCAAAACTGGAAAGAAGGTTTCTGAGAAACTGCTCTGTGTTCTGTTAATTCATCTCACAGAGTTACATCTTTCCCTTCAGGAAGCCTTTCGCTAAGGCTGTTCTTGTGGAATTGGCAAAGGGATACTTGGAAGCCCATAGAGGGCTATGGTGAAAAAGGAAATATCTTCCGATCAAAACTGGAAAGAAGCTTTCTGAGAAACTGCTCTGTGTTCTCTTAATTCATCTCACAGAGTTTCATCTTTCTTTTCAGGAAGCCTTTCGCTAAGGCTGTTCTTGTGGAATTGGCAAAGGGATATTTGGAAGCCCATAGAGGGCTAAGGTGAAAAAGGAAATATCTTCCGTTCAAAACTGGAAAGAAGCTTTCTGAGAAACTGCTCTGTGTTCTGTTAATTCATCTCACAGAGTTACATCTTTCTGTTCAGGAAGCCTTTCGCTAACGCTGTTCTTGTGGAATTGGCAAAGGGATATTTGGAAGCCCATAGAGGGCTATGGTGAAAAAGGAAATATCTTCCGTTCAAAACTGGAAAGAAGCTTTCTGAGAAACTGCTCTGTGTTCTGTTAATTCATCTCACAGAGTTACATCTTTCCCTTCAAGAAGCCTTTCGCTAAGGCTGTTCTTGTGGAATTGGCAAAGGGATATTTGGAAGCCCATAGAGGGCTAAGGTGAAAAAGGAAATATCTTCCGTTCAAAACTGGAAAGAAGCTTTCTGAGAAACTGCTCTGTGTTCTGTTAATTCATCTCACAGAGTTACATCTTTCCCTTCAAGAAGCCTTTCTCTAAGGCTGTTCTTGTGGAATTGGCAAAGGGATATTTGAAAGCCCATAGAGGGCTATGGTGAAAAAGGAAATATCTTCCGTTCAAAACTGGAAAGAAGCTTTCTGAGAAACTGCTGTGTGTTCTGCTAATTCATCTCACAGAGTTAAATCTTTCCCTTCAGGAAGCCTTTCGCTAAGGCTGTTCTTGTGGAATTGGCAAAGGGATATTTGGAAGCCCATAGAGGGCTATGGTGAAAAAGGAAATATCTTCCGTTCAAAACTGGAAAGAAGCTTTCTGAGAAACTGATCGGTGTTCTGTTAATTCATTTCACAGAGTTACATCTTTCCCTTCAGGAAGCCTTTCGCTAAGGCTGTTCTTGTGGAATTGGCAAAGGGATATTTGGAAGCTCATAGAGGGCTATGGTGAAAAAGGAAATATCTTCCGTTCAAAACTGGAAAGAAGCTTTCTGAGAAACTTCTGTGTTCTGTTAATTCATCTCACAGAGTTACATCTTTCCCTTCAAGAAGCCTTTCGCTAAGGCTGTTCTTTTGGAATTGGCAAAGGGATATTTGGAAGCCCATAGAGGGCTATGGTGAAAAAGGAAATATCTTCCGTTTCTAAACTGGAAAGAAGCTTTCTGAGAAACTGCTCTGTGTTCTGTTAATTCATCTCACAGAGTTACATCTTTCCCTTCAAGAAGCCTTTCGCTAAGGCTGTTCTTGTGGAATTGGCAAAGGGATATTTGGAAGCCCATAGAGGGCTATGGTGAAAAAGGAAATATCTTCCATTCCAAACTGGAAAGAAGCTTTCTGAGAAACTGCTCTGTGTTCTGTTAATTCGTCTCACAGTGTTACATCTTCCCTTTCAAGAAACCTTTCGCTAAAGCTGTTCTTGTGGAATTGGCAAGGGGATACTTGGAAGCCCATAGAGGGCTATGGTGAAAAAGGAAATATCTTCCGTTCAAAACTGGAAAGAAGCTTTCTGATAAACTGCTCTGTGTTCAGTGAATTCATCTCACAGAGTTACATCTTTCTCTTCAGGAAGCCTTTCGCTAAGGCTGTTCTTGTGGAATTGGCAAAGGGGTATTTGGAAGCCCATAGAGGGCTATGGTGAAAAAGGAAATATCTTCCGTTCAAAACTGGAAAGAAGCTTTCTGAGAAACTGCTCTGTGTTCCGTTTATTCATCTCAAAGAGTTACATCTTTCCCTTCCAGAAGCCTTTCGCTAAGGCTGTTCTTGTGGAATTTTCAAAGGGATATTTGGAAGCCCATAGAGGGCTATGGTGAAAAAGGAAATATCTTCCGTTCAAAACTGGAAAGAAGCATTCTGAGAAACTGCTCTGTGTTCCGTTAATTCATCTCACAGAGTTACATCTTTCTTTTCAGGAAGCCTTTCGCTAACGCTGTTCTTGTGGAATTGGCAAAGGGATATTTGGAAGCCCATAGAGGGCTATGGTGAAAAAGGAACTATCTTCCGTTCAAAACTGGAAAGAAGCTTTCTGAGAAACTGCTCTGTGTTCTGTTAATTCATCTCACAGAGTTACATCTTTCCCTTCCAGAAGCCTTTCGCTAAGGCTGTTCTTGTGGAATTGGCAAAGGGATATTTGGAAGCCCATAGAGGGATATGGTGAAAAAGGAAATATCTTCCGTTCAAAACTGGAAAGAAGCTTTCTGAGAAACTGCTCTGTGTTCTGTTAATTCATCTCACAGAGTTACATCTTTCCCTTCCAGAAGCCTTTCGCTAAGGCTGTTCTTGTGGAATTGGCAAAGGGATATTTGGAAGCCCATAGAGGGCTATGGTGAAAAAGGAAATATCTTCCGTTCAAAACTGGAAAGAAGCTTTCTGAGAAACTGCTCTGTGTTCTGTTAATTCATCTCACAGAGTTACATCTTTCCCTTCAAGAAGCCTTTCGCTAAGGCTGTTCTTGTGGAATTGGCAAAGGGATATTTGGAAGGTCATAGAGGGCTATGGTGAAAAAGGAAATATCTTCCGTTCAAAACTGGAAAGAAGCTCTCTGAGAAACGGCTCTGTGTTCTGTTAATTCATCTCACAGAGTTACATCTTTCCCTTCAAGAAGCCTTTCGCTAAGGCTGTTCTTGTGGAATTGGCTAAGAGATATTTGGAAGCCCATGGAGGGCTATGGTGAAAAAGGAAACATCTTCCGTTCAAAACTGGAAAGAAGCTTTCTGAGAAACTGCTCTGTGTTCTGTTAATTCATCTCACAGAGCTACATCATTCCCTTCAAGAAGCCTTTTGCTAACGCTATTCTTGTGGAATTGGCAAAGGGATATTTGGAAGCCCATAGAGGGCTATGGTGAAAATGGAAATATCTTCCGTTCCAAACTGGAAAGAAGCTTTCTGAGAAACTGCTCTGTGTTCTGTTAATTCATCTCAAGGAGTTATATCTTTCCCTTTAAGAAGCCTTTCGCTAAGGCTGTTCTTGTGGAATTGGCAAAGGGATATTTGGAATCCCATAGAGGGCTAAGGTGAAAAAGGAATTATCTTCCGTTCAAAACTGGAAAGAAGCTTTCTGAGAAACTGCTCTGTGTTCTGTTAATTCATCTCACAGAGTTACATCTTTCTTTTCAGGAAGCCTTTCTCTAAGGCTGTTCTTGTGGAATTGGCAAAGGGATATTTGGAATCCCATAGAGGGCTATGGTGAAAAAGGAAATATCTTCCGTTCAAAACTGGAAAGAAGCTTTCTGAGAAACTGCTCTGTGTTCTGTTAATTCATCTCACAGAGTTACATCTTTCCCTTCAAGAAGCCTTTCGCTAAGGCTGTTCTTTTGGAATTGGCAAAGGTGTATTTGGAAGCCCATAGAGGGCTATGGTGAAAAAGGAAATATCTTCCGTTCAAAACTGGAAAGAAGCTTTCTGAGAAACTGCTCTGTGTTCTCTTAATTCATCTCACAGAGTTACATCTTTCCCTTCAAGAAGCCTTTCGCTAAGGCTGTTCTTGTGGAATTGGCAAAGAGATATTTCGAAGCCCATAGAGGGCTATGGTGAAAAAGGAAATATCTTCCGTTCAAAACTGGAAAGAAGCTTTCTGAGAAACTGCTCTGTGTTCTGTTAATTCATCTCACAGAGTTACATCTTTCTTTTCAGGAAGCCTTTCGCTAAGGCTGTTCTTGTGGAATTGGCAAAGGGATATTTGGAAGCCCCTAGATGGCTATGGTGAAAAAGGAAATATCTTCCGTTCAAAACTGGAAAGAAGGTTTCTGAGAAACTGCTCTGTGTTCTGTTAATTCATCTCACAGAGTTACATCTTTCCCTTCAGGAAGCCTTTCGCTAAGGCTGTTCTTGTGGAATTGGCAAAGGGATATTTGGAAGCCCATAGAGGGCTATGGTGAAAAAGGAAATATCTTCCGATCAAAACTGGAAAGAAGCTTTCTGAGAAACTGCTCTGTGTTCTCTTAATTCATCTCACAGAGTTTCATCTTTCTTTTCAGGAAGCCTTTCGCTAAGGCTGTTCTTGTGGAATTGGCAAAGGGATATTTGGAAGCCCATAGAGGGCTAAGGTGAAAAAGGAAATATCTTCCGTTCAAAACTGGAAAGAAGCTTTCTGAGAAACTGCTCTGTGTTCTGTTAATTCATCTCACAGAGTTACATCTTTCTTTTCAGGAAGCCTTTCGCTAACGCTGTTCTTGTGGAATTGGCAAAGGGGTATTTGGAAGCCCATAGAGGGCTATGGTGAAAAAGGAAATATCTTCCGTTCAAAACTTGAAAGAAGCTTTCTGAGAAACTGCTCTGTGTTCTGTTAATTCATCTCACAGAGTTACATCTTTCCCTTCAAGAAGCCTTTCGCTAAGGCTGTTCTTGTGGAATTGGCAAAGGGATATTTGGAAGCCCATAGAGGGCTATGGTGAAAAAGGAAATATCTTCCGATCAAAACTGGAAAGAAGCTTTCTGAGAAACTGCTCTGTGTTCTCTTAATTCATCTCACAGAGTTTCATCTTTCTTTTCAGGAAGCCTTTCGCTAAGGCTGTTCTTGTGGAATTGGCAAAGGGATATTTGGAAGCCCATAGAGGGCTAAGGTGAAAAAGGAAATATCTTCCGTTCAAAACTGGAAAGAAGCTTTCTGAGAAACTGCTCTGTGTTCTGTTAATTCATCTCACAGAGTTACATCTTTCTTTTCAGGAAGCCTTTCGCTAACGCTGTTCTTGTGGAATTGGCAAAGGGGTATTTGGAAGCCCATAGAGGGCTATGGTGAAAAAGGAAATATCTTCCGTTCAAAACTGGAAAGAAGCTTTCTGATAAACTGCTCTGTGTTCTGTTAATTCATCTCACAGAGTTACATCTTTCCCTTCAAGAAGCCTTTCGCTAAGGCTGTTCTTGTGGAATTGGCAAAGGGATATTTGGAAGCCCATAGATGGCTATGGTAAAAAAGGAAATATCTTTCGTTCAAAACTGGAAAGAAGCTTTCTGAGAAACTGCTCTGTGTTCTGTTAATTCATCTCACAGAGTTACATCTTTCCCTTCAAGAAGCCTTTCGCTAAGGCTGTTCTTGTGGAATTGGCAAAGGGATATTTGGAAGCCCATAGAGGGCTAAGGTGAAAAAGGAAATATCTTCCGTTCAAAACTGGAAAGAAGCTTTCTGAGAAACTGCTCTGTGTTCTGTTAATTCATCTCACAGAGTTACATCTTTCCCTTCAAGAAGCCTTTCGCTAAGGCTGTTCTTGTGGAATTGGCAAAGGGATATTTGAAAGCCCATAGAGGGCTATGGTGAAAAAGGAAATATCTTCCGATCAAAACTGGAAAGAAGCTTTCTGAGAAACTGCTCTGTGTTCTCTTAATTCATCTCACAGAGTTTCATCTTTCTTTTCAGGAAGCCTTTCGCTAAGGCTGTTCTTGTGGAATTGGCAAAGGGATATTTGGAAGCCCATAGAGGGCTAAGGTGAAAAAGGAAATATCTTCCGTTCAAAACTGGAAAGAAGCTTTCTGAGAAACTGCTCTGTGTTCTGTTAATTCATCTCACAGAGTTACATCTTTCTTTTCAGGAAGCCTTTCGCTAACGCTGTTCTTGTGGAATTGGCAAAGGGGTATTTGGAAGCCCATAGAGGGCTATGGTGAAAAAGGAAATATCTTCCGTTCAAAACTGGAAAGAAGCTTTCTGAGAAACTGCTCTGTGTTCTGTTAATTCATCTCACAGAGTTACATCTTTCCCTTCAAGAAGCCTTTCGCTAAGGCTGTTCTTGTGGAATTGGCAAAGGGATATTTGGAAGCCCATAGATGGCTATGGTAAAAAAGGAAATATCTTTCGTTCAAAACTGGAAAGAAGCTTTCTGAGAAACTGCTCTGTGTTCTGTTAATTCATCTCACAGAGTTACATCTTTCCCTTCAAGAAGCCTTTCGCTAAGGCTGTTCTTGTGGAATTGGCAAAGGGATATTTGGAAGCCCATAGAGGGCTAAGGTGAAAAAGGAAATATCTTCCGTTCAAAACTGGAAAGAAGCTTTCTGAGAAACTGCTCTGTGTTCTGTTAATTCATCTCACAGAGTTACATCTTTCCCTTCAAGAAGCCTTTCGCTAAGGCTGTTCTTGTGGAATTGGCAAAGGGATATTTGAAAGCCCATAGAGGGCTATGGTGAAAAAGGAAATATCTTCCGTTCAAAACTGGAAAGAAGCTTTCTGAGAAACTGCTGTGTGTTCTGCTAATTCATCTCACAGAGTTAAATCTTTCCCTTCAGGAAGCCTTTCGCTAAGGCTGTTCTTGTGGAATTGGCAAAGGGATATTTGGAAGCCCATAGAGGGCTATGGTGAAAAAGGAAATATCTTCCGTTCAAAACTGGAAAGAAGCTTTCTGAGAAACTGATCGGTGTTCTGTTAATTCATTTCACAGAGTTACATCTTTCCCTTCAGGAAGCCTTTCGCTAAGGCTGTTCTTGTGGAATTGGCAAAGGGATATTTGGAAGCTCATAGAGGGCTATGGTGAAAAAGGAAATATCTTCCGTTCAAAACTGGAAAGAAGCTTTCTGAGAAACTTCTGTGTTCTGTTAATTCATCTCACAGAGTTACATCTTTCCCTTCAAGAAGCCTTTCGCTAAGGCTGTTCTTTTGGAATTGGCAAAGGGATATTTGGAAGCCCATAGAGGGCTATGGTGAAAAGGAAATATCTTCCGTTTCTAAACTGGAAAGAAGCTTTCTGAGAAACTGCTCTGTGTTCTGTTAATTCATCTCACAGAGTTACATCTTTCCCTTCAAGAAGCCTTTCGCTAAGGCTGTTCTTGTGGAATTGGCAAAGGGATATTTGGAAGCCCATAGAGGGCTATGTTGAAAAAGGAAATATCTTCCATTCCAAACTGGAAAGAAGCTTTCTGAGAAACTGCTCTGTGTTCTGTTAATTCGTCTCACAGTGTTACATCTTCCCTTTCAAGAAACCTTTCGCTAAAGCTGTTCTTGTGGAATTGGCAAGGGGATACTTGGAAGCCCATAGAGGGCTATGGTGAAAAAGGAAATATCTTCCGTTCAAAACTGGAAAGAAGCTTTCTGAGAAACTGCTCTGTGTTCTGTTAATTCATCTCACAGAGTTACATCTTTCTTTTCAGGAAGCCTTTCGCTAAGGCTGTTCTTGTGGAATTGGCAAAGGGATATTTGGAAGCCCATAGAGGGCTATGGTGAAAAAGGAAATATCTTCCGTTCAAAACTGGAAAGAAGCTTTCTGAGAAACTGCTCTGTGTTCTGTTAATTCATCTCACAGAGTTACATCTTTCCCTTCAAGAAGCCTTTCGCTAAGGCTGTTCTTGTGGAATTGGCAAAGGTGTATTTGGAAGCCCATAGAGGGCTATGGTGAAAAAGGAAATATCTTCCGTTCAAAACTGGAAAGAAGCTTTCTGAGAAACTGTTCTGTGTTCTCTTAATTCATCTCACAGAGTTACATCTTTCCCTTCAAGAAGCCTTTCGCTAAGGCTGTTCTTGTGGAATTGGCAAAGAGATATTTCGAAGCCCATAGAGGGCTATGGTGAAAAAGGAAACATCTTCCGTTCAAAACTGGAAAGAAGCTTTCTGAGAAACTGCTCTGTGTTCTGCTAATTCATCTCACAGAGTTACATCTTTCCCTTCAGGAAGCCTTTCGCTAAGGCTGTTCTTGTGGAATTGGCAAAGGGGTATTTGGAAGCCCATAGAGGGCTATGGTGAAAAAGGAAATATCTTCCGTTCAAAACTTGAAAGAAGCTTTCTGAGAAACTGCTCTGTGTTCTGTTAATTCATCTCACAGAGTTACATCTTTCCCTTCAAGAAGCCTTTCGCTAAGGCTGTTCTTGTGGAATTGGCAAAGGGATATTTGGAAGCCCATAGATGGCTATGGTAAAAAAGGAAATATCTTTCGTTCAAAACTGGAAAGAAGCTTTCTGAGAAACTGCTCTGTGTTCTGTTAATTCATCTCACAGAGTTACATCTTTCCCTTCAAGAAGCCTTTCGCTAAGGCTGTTCTTGTGGAATTGGCAAAGGGATATTTGGAAGCCCATAGAGGGCTAAGGTGAAAAAGGAAATATCTTCCGTTCAAAACTGGAAAGAAGCTTTCTGAGAAACTGCTCTGTGTTCTGTTAATTCATCTCACAGAGTTACATCTTTCCCTTCAAGAAGCCTTTCGCTAAGGCTGTTCTTGTGGAATTGGCAAAGGGATATTTGAAAGCCCATAGAGGGCTATGGTGAAAAAGGAAATATCTTCCGTTCAAAACTGGAAAGAAGCTTTCTGAGAAACTGCTGTGTGTTCTGCTAATTCATCTCACAGAGTTAAATCTTTCCCTTCAGGAAGCCTTTCGCTAAGGCTGTTCTTGTGGAATTGGCAAAGGGATATTTGGAAGCCCATAGAGGGCTATGGTGAAAAAGGAAATATCTTCCGTTCAAAACTGGAAAGAAGCTTTCTGAGAAACTGATCGGTGTTCTGTTAATTCATTTCACAGAGTTACATCTTTCCCTTCAGGAAGCCTTTCGCTAAGGCTGTTCTTGTGGAATTGGCAAAGGGATATTTGGAAGCCCCTAGATGGCTATGGTGAAAAAGGAAATATCTTCCGTTCAAAACTGGAAAGAAGGTTTCTGAGAAACTGCTCTGTGTTCTGTTAATTCATCTCACAGAGTTACATCTTTCCCTTCAGGAAGCCTTTCGCTAAGGCTGTTCTTGTGGAATTGGCAAAGGGATATTTGGAAGCCCATAGAGGGCTATGGTGAAAAAGGAAATATCTTCCGATCAAAACTGGAAAGAAGCTTTCTGAGAAACTGCTCTGTGTTCTCTTAATTCATCTCACAGAGTTTCATCTTTCTTTTCAGGAAGCCTTTCGCTAAGGCTGTTCTTGTGGAATTGGCAAAGGGATATTTGGAAGCCCATAGAGGGCTAAGGTGAAAAAGGAAATATCTTCCGTTCAAAACTGGAAAGAAGCTTTCTGAGAAACTGCTCTGTGTTCTGTTAATTCATCTCACAGAGTTACATCTTTCTTTTCAGGAAGCCTTTCGCTAACGCTGTTCTTGTGGAATTGGCAAAGGGGTATTTGGAAGCCCATAGAGGGCTATGGTGAAAAAGGAAATATCTTCCGTTCAAAACTGGAAAGAAGCTTTCTGATAAACTGCTCTGTGTTCTGTTAATTCATCTCACAGAGTTACATCTTTCCCTTCAAGAAGCCTTTCGCTAAGGCTGTTCTTGTGGAATTGGCAAAGGGATATTTGGAAGCCCATAGATGGCTATGGTAAAAAAGGAAATATCTTTCGTTCAAAACTGGAAAGAAGCTTTCTGAGAAACTGCTCTGTGTTCTGTTAATTCATCTCACAGAGTTACATCTTTCCCTTCAAGAAGCCTTTCGCTAAGGCTGTTCTTGTGGAATTGGCAAAGGGATATTTGGAAGCCCATAGAGGGCTAAGGTGAAAAAGGAAATATCTTCCGTTCAAAACTGGAAAGAAGCTTTCTGAGAAACTGCTCTGTGTTCTGTTAATTCATCTCACAGAGTTACATCTTTCCCTTCAAGAAGCCTTTCGCTAAGGCTGTTCTTGTGGAATTGGCAAAGGGATATTTGAAAGCCCATAGAGGGCTATGGTGAAAAAGGAAATATCTTCCGTTCAAAACTGGAAAGAAGCTTTCTGAGAAACTGCTGTGTGTTCTGCTAATTCATCTCACAGAGTTAAATCTTTCCCTTCAGGAAGCCTTTCGCTAAGGCTGTTCTTGTGGAATTGGCAAAGGGATATTTGGAAGCCCATAGAGGGCTATGGTGAAAAAGGAAATATCTTCCGTTCAAAACTGGAAAGAAGCTTTCTGAGAAACTGATCGGTGTTCTGTTAATTCATTTCACAGAGTTACATCTTTCCCTTCAGGAAGCCTTTCGCTAAGGCTGTTCTTGTGGAATTGGCAAAGGGATATTTGGAAGCTCATAGAGGGCTATGGTGAAAAAGGAAATATCTTCCGTTCAAAACTGGAAAGAAGCTTTCTGAGAAACTGCTCTGTGTTCTGTTAATTCATCTCACAGAGTTACATCTTTCCCTTCAAGAAGCCTTTCGCTAAGGCTGTTCTTTTGGAATTGGCAAAGGGATATTTGGAAGCCCATAGAGGGCTATGGTGAAAAGGAAATATCTTCCGTTTCTAAACTGGAAAGAAGCTTTCTGAGAAACTGCTCTGTGTTCTGTTAATTCATCTCACAGAGTTACATCTTTCCCTTCAAGAAGCCTTTCGCTAAGGCTGTTCTTGTGGAATTGGCAAAGGGATATTTGGAAGCCCATAGAGGGCTATGTTGAAAAAGGAAATATCTTCCATTCCAAACTGGAAAGAAGCTTTCTGAGAAACTGCTCTGTGTTCTGTTAATTCGTCTCACAGTGTTACATCTTCCCTTTCAAGAAACCTTTCGCTAAAGCTGTTCTTGTGGAATTGGCAAGGGGATACTTGGAAGCCCATAGAGGGCTATGGTGAAAAAGGAAATATCTTCCGTTCAAAACTGGAAAGAAGCTTTCTGAGAAACTGCTCTGTGTTCTGTTAATTCATCTCACAGAGTTACATCTTTCTTTTCAGGAAGCCTTTCGCTAAGGCTGTTCTTGTGGAATTGGCAAAGGGATATTTGGAAGCCCATAGAGGGCTATGGTGAAAAAGGAAATATCTTCCGTTCAAAACTGGAAAGAAGCTTTCTGAGAAACTGCTCTGTGTTCTGTTAATTCATCTCACAGAGTTACATCTTTCCCTTCAAGAAGCCTTTCGCTAAGGCTGTTCTTGTGGAATTGGCAAAGGTGTATTTGGAAGCCCATAGAGGGCTATGGTGAAAAAGGAAATATCTTCCGTTCAAAACTGGAAAGAAGCTTTCTGAGAAACTGTTCTGTGTTCTCTTAATTCATCTCACAGAGTTACATCTTTCCCTTCAAGAAGCCTTTCGCTAAGGCTGTTCTTGTGGAATTGGCAAAGAGATATTTCGAAGCCCATAGAGGGCTATGGTGAAAAAGGAAACATCTTCCGTTCAAAACTGGAAAGAAGCTTTCTGAGAAACTGCTCTGTGTTCTGCTAATTCATCTCACAGAGTTACATCTTTCCCTTCAGGAAGCCTTTCGCTAAGGCTGTTCTTGTGGAATTGGCAAAGGGATATTTGGAAGCCCATAGAGGGCTATGGTGAAAAAGGAAATATCTTCCGTTCAAAACTGGAAAGAAGCTTTCTGAGAAACTGATCTGTGTTCTGTTAATTCATTTCACAGAGTTACATCTTTCCGTTCAGGAAGCCTTTCGCTAAGGCTGTTCTTGTGGAATTGGCAAAGGGATATTTGGAAGCCCATAGAGGGCTATGGTGAAAAAGGAAATATCTTCCGTTCAAAACTGGAAAGAAGCTTTCTGAGAAACTGCTGTGTTCTGTTAATTCATCTCACAGAGTTACATCCTTCCGTTCAAGAAGCCTTTCGCTAAGGCTGTTCTTGTGAAATTGGCAAGGGGATATTTGGAAGCCTATAGAGGGCTAGGGTGAAAAAGGAAATATCTTCCGTTCAAAACTGGAAAGAAGCTTTCTGAGAAACTGCTCTGTGTTCTGTTAATTCATCTCACAGATTTACATCTTTCCCTTCACGAAGCCTTTCGCTAAGGCTGTTCTTGTGTAATTGGCGAAGGGATATTTGGAAGCCCTTAGAGGGCTATGGTGAAAAAGGAAATACCTTCCGTTCAAAACTGGAAAGAAGCTTTCTGAGAAACTGCTCTGTGTTCTGTTAATTCATCTCACAGAGTTACATCTTTGCCTTCAAGAAGCCTTTCACTAAGGCTGTTCTTGTGGAATTGGCAAAGGGATATTTGGAAGCCCTTAGAGGGCTATGGTGAAAAAGGAAATATCTTCCGTTCAAAACTGGAAAGAAGCTTTCTGAGAAACTGCTCCGTGTTCTGCTAATTCATCTCACAGAGTTACATCTTTCCCTTAAAGAAGCGTTTCGCTAAGGCTGTTCTTGTGGAATTGGCAAAGGGATATTTGGAAGCGCATAGAGGGCTATGGTGAAAAAGGAAATATCTTCCGTTCAAAACTGGAAAGAAGCTTTCTGAGAAACTGCTGTGTGTTCTGCTAATTCATCTCACAGAGTTAAATCTTTCCCTTCAGGAAGCCTTTCCCTAAGGCTGTTCTTGTGGAATTGGCAAAGGGATATTTGGAAGCCCATAGAGGGCTATGGTGAAAAAGGAAATATCTTCCGTTCAAAACTGGAAAGAAGCTTTCTGAGAAACTGATCGGTGTTCTGTTAATTCATTTCACAGAGTTACATCTTTCCCTTCAGGAAGCCTTTCGCTAAGGCTGTTCTTGTGGAATTGGCAAAGGGATATTTGGAAGCTCATAGAGGGCTATGGTGAAAAAGGAAATATCTTCCGTTCAAAACTGAAAGAAGCTTTCTGAGAAACTTCTGTGTTCTGTTAATTCATCTCACAGAGTTACATCTTTCCCTTCAAGAAGCCTTTCGCTAAGGCTGTTCTTTTGGAATTGGCAAAGGGATATTTGGAAGCCCATAGAGGGCTATGGTGAAAAAGGAAATATCTTCCGTTTCTAAACTGGAAAGAAGCTTTCTGAGAAACTGCTCTGTGTTCTGTTAATTCATCTCACAGAGTTACATCTTTCCCTTCAAGAAGCCTTTCGCTAAGGCTGTTCTTGTGGAATTGGCAAAGGGATATTAGGAAGCCCATAGAGGGCTATGTTGAAAAAGGAAATATCTTCCATTCCAAACTGGAAAGAAGCTTTCTGAGAAACTGCTCTGTGTTCTGTTAATTCGTCTCACAGTGTTACATCTTCCCTTTCAAGAAACCTTTCGCTAAAGCTGTTCTTGTGGAATTGGCAAGGGGATTCTTGGAAGCCCATAGAGGGCTATGGTGAAAAAGGAAATATCTTCCGTTCAAAACTGGAAAGAAGCTTTCTGAGAAACTGCTCTGTGTTCTGTTAATTCATCTCACAGAGTTACATCTTTCTTTTCAGGAAGCCTTTCGCTAAGGCTGTTCTTGTGGAATTGGCAAAGGGATATTTGGAAGCCCATAGAGGGCTATGGTGAAAAAGGAAATATCTTCCGTTCAAAACTGGAAAGAAGCTTTCTGAGAAACTGCTCTGTGTTCTGTTAATTCATCTCACAGAGTTACATCTTTCCCTTCAAGAAGCCTTTCGCTAAGGCTATTCTTGTGGAATTGGCAAAGGTGTATTTGGAAGCCCATAGAGGGCTATGGTGAAAAAGGAAATATCTTCCGTTCAAAACTGGAAAGAAGCTTTCTGAGAAACTGTTCTGTGTTCTCTTAATTCATCTCACAGAGTTACATCTTTCCCTTCAAGAAGCCTTTCGCTAAGGCTGTTCTTGTGGAATTGGCAAAGAGATATTTCGAAGCCCATAGAGGGCTATGGTGAAAAAGGAAATATCTTCCGTTCAAAACTGGAAAGAAGCTTTCTGAGAAACTGCTCTGTGTTCTGCTAATTCATCTCACAGAGTTACATCTTTCCGTTCAGGAAGCCTTTCGCTAAGGCTGTTCTTGTGGAATTGGCAAAGGGATATTTGGAAGCCCATAGAGGGCTATGGTGAAAAAGGAAATATCTTCCGTTCAAAACTGGAAAGAAGCTTTCTGAGAAACTGATCTGTGTTCTGTTAATTCATTTCACGGAGTTACATCTTTCCGTTCAGGAAGCCTTTCGCTAAGGCTGTTCTTGTGGAATTGGCAAAGGGATATTTGGAAGCCCATAGAGGGCTATGGTGAAAAAGGAAATATCTTCCGTTCAAAACTGGAAAGAAGCTTTCTGAGAAACTGCTGTGTTCTGTTAATTCATCTCACAGAGTTACATCCTTCCGTTCAAGAAGCCTTTCGCTAAGGCTGTTCTTGTGAAATTGGCAAGGGGATATTTGGAAGCCTATAGAGGGCTAGGGTGAAAAAGGAAATATCTTCCGTTCAAAACTGGAAAGAAGCTTTCTGAGAAACTGCTCTGTGTTCTGTTAATTCATCTCACAGATTTACATCTTTCCCTTCACGAAGCCTTTCGCTAAGGCTGTTCTTGTGTAATTGGCGAAGGGATATTTGGAAGCCCTTAGAGGGCTATGGTGAAAAAGGAAATACCTTCCGTTCAAAACTGGAAAGAAGCTTTCTGAGAAACTGCTCTGTGTTCTGTTAATTCATCTCACAGAGTTACATCTTTGCCTTCAAGAAGCCTTTCACTAAGGCTGTTCTTGTGGAATTGGCAAAGGGATATTTGGAAGCCCTTAGAGGGCTATGGTGAAAAAGGAAATATCTTCCGTTCAAAACTGGAAAGAAGCTTTCTGAGAAACTGCTCTGTGTTCTGCTAATTCATCTCACAGAGTTACATCTTTCCCTTAAAGAAGCGTTTCGCTAAGGCTGTTCTTGTGGAATTGGCAAAGGGATATTTGGAAGCCCATAGAGGGCTATGGTGAAAAAGGAAATATCTTCCGTTCAAAACTGGAAAGAAGCTTTCTGAGAAACTGCTCTGTGTTCTGTTAATTCATCTCACAGAGTTACATCTTTCCCTTCAAGAAGCCTTTCGCTAAGGCTGTTCTTGTGGAATTGGCAAAGGGATATTTGGAAGCCCATAGAGGGCTATAGTGAAAAAGGAAATATCTTCCGTTCAAAACTGGAAAGAAGCTTTCTGAGAAACTGTTCTGTGTTCTGTTAATACGTCTCACAGTGTTACATCTTTCCTTTCAAGAAACCTTTCGCTAAAGCTGTTTCTGTGGAATAAGAAAGGGGATACTTGGAAGCCCCTAGAGGGCTATGGTGAAAAAGGAAATATCTTCCGTTCAAAACTGGAAAGAAGCTTTCTGAGAAACTGATTTGTGTTCTGTTAATTCATCTCACAGAGTTACATCTTTCCCTTCCAGAAGCCTTTCGCTAAGGCTGTTCTTGTGGAATTGGCAAAGGGATATTTGGAAGCCCATAGAGGGCTATGGTGAAAAAGGAAATATCTTCCGTTCAAAACTGGAAAGAAGCTTTCTGAGAAACTGCTCTGTGTTCTGTTAATTCATCTCACAGAGTTACATCTTTCCCTTCAAGAAGCTTTTCGCTAAGGCTGTTCTTGTGGAATTGGCAAAGGGATATTTGGAAGCCCATAGAGGGCCATGGTGAAAAAGGAAATATCTTCCGTTCAAAACTGGAAAGAAGCTTTCTGAGAAACTGCTCTGTGTTCTGTTAATTCATCTCACAGAGTTACATCTTTCCCTTCCAGAAGCCTTTCGCTAAGGCTGTTCTTGTGGAATTGGCAAAGGGATATTTGGAAGCCCGTAGAGGGCTATGGTGAAAAAGGAAATATCTTCCGTTCAAAAGTGGAAAGAAGCTTTCTGAGAAACTGCTCTGTGTTCTGTTAATTCATCTCACAGAGTTACATCTTTCCCTTCAAGAAGCCTTTCGCTAAGGCTGTTCTTGTGGAATTGGCAAAGGGATATTTGGAAGCCCATAGAGTTCTATGGTGAAAAAGAAAATATCTTCCGTTCAAAACTGGAAAGAAGCTTTCTGAGAAACTGCTCTGTGTTCTGTTAATTCATCTCACAGAGTTACATCTTTCCCTTCAAGAAGCCTTTCGCTAAGGCTGTTCTTGTGGAATTGGCAAAGGGATATTTAAAAGCCCATAGAGGGCTATGGTGAAAAAGGAAATATCTTCCGTTCAAAATTGGAAAGAAGCTTTCTGAGAAACTGCTCTGTGTTCTGCTAATTCATCTCACAGAGTTACATCTTTCCCTTCAGGAAGCCTTTCGCTAAGGCTGTTCTTGTGGAATAGGCAAAGGGATATTTGGAAGCCCATAGAGGGCTATGGTGAAAAAGGAAATATCTTCCGTTCAAAACTGGAAAGAAGCTTTCTGAGAAACTGCTCTGTGTTCCGTTAATTCATCTCACAGAGTTACATCTTTCCCTTCCAGAAGCCTTTCGCTAAGGCTGTTCTTGTGGAATTGGCAAAGGGATATTTGGAAGCCCATAGAGGGCTATGGTGAAAAAGGAAATATCTTCCGTTCAAAACCGGAAAGAAGCTTTCTGAGAAACTGCTCTGTGTTCTGTTAATTCATCTCACAGAGTTACATCTTTCCCTTCAAGAAGCCTTTCGCTAAGGCTGTTCTTGTGGAATTGGCAAAGGGATATTTGGAAGCCCATAGAGGGCTATGGTGAAAAAGGAAATATCTTCCGTTCAAAACTGGAAAGAAGCTTTCTGAGAAACTGCTCTGTGTTCTGTTAATTCATCTCACAGAGTTACATCTTTCCCTTCAGGAAGCCTTTCGCTAAGGCTGTTCTTGTGGAATTGGCAAAGGGATATTTGGAAGCCCATAGAGGGCTATGGTGAAAAAGGAAATATCTTCCGTTCCAAACTGGAAAGAAGCTTTCTGAGAAACTGCTCTGTGTTCTGTTAATTCATCTGACAGAGTTACATCTTTCCCTTCAAGAAGCCTTTCGCTAAGGCTGTTCTTGTGGAATTGGCAAAGGGATATTTGGAAGCCCATAGAGGGCTATGGTGAAAAAGGAAATATCTTCCGTTCAAAACTGGAAAGAAACGTTCTGAGAAACAGCTCTGTGTTCTGTTAATTCATCTCACAGAGTTACATCTTTCCCTTCAAGAAGCCTTTCGCTAACGCTGTTCTTGTGGAATTGGCAAAGGGATATTTGGAAGCCCATAGAGGGCTATGGTGAAGATGGAAATATCTTACGTTCCAAACTGGAAAGAAGCTTTCTGAGAAACTGCTCTGTGTTCTGTTAATTCATCTCACAGAGTTACATCTTTCCCTCCAGGAAGCCTTTCGCTAAGGCTGTTCTTGTGGAATTGGCAAAGGGATATTTGGAAGCCCATAGAGGGCTATGGTGAAAAAGGAAATATCTTCCGTTCAAAACTGGAAAGAAGCTTTCTGAGAAACTGCTCTTTGTTCTGTTAATTCATCTCACAGAGTTACATCATTCCCTTCAAGAAGCCTTTTGCTAACGCTGTTCTTGTGGAATTGGCAAAGGGATACTTGGAAGCCCATAGAGGGCTATGGTGAAAAAGGAAATATCTTCCGTTCCAAACTGGAAAGAAGCTTTCTGAGAAACTGCTCTGTGTTCTGTTAATTCATCTCAACGAGTTATATCTTTCCCTTCAAGAAGCCTTTCGCTAAGGCTGTTCTTGTGGAATTGGCAAAGGGATATTTGGAATCCCATAGAGGGCTAAGGTGAAAAAGGATATATCTTCCGTTCAAAACTGGAAAGAAGCTTTCTGAGAAACTGCTCTGTGTTCTGTTACTTCATCTCACAGAGTTACATCTTTCTTTTCAGGAAGCCTTTCGCTAAGGCTGTTCTTGTGGAATTGGCAAAGGGATATTTGGAAGCCCATAGAGGGCTATGGTGAAAAAGGAAATATCTTCCGTTCAAAACTGGAAAGAAGCTTTCTGATAAACTGCTCTGTGTTCTGTGAATTCATCTCACAGAGTTATATCTTTCCTTCAAGAAGCCTTTCGCTAAGGCTGTTCTTGTGGAATTGGCAAAGGGGTATTTGGAAGCCCATAGAGGGCTATGGTGAAAAAGGAAATATCTTCCGTTCAAAACTGGAAAGAAGCTTTCTGAGAAACTGCTCTGTGTCCTCTTAATTCATCTCACAGAGTTTCATCTTTCTTTTCAGGAAGCCTTTCGCTAAGGCTGTTCTGGTGGAATTGGCAAAGGGATATTTGGAAGCCCATAGAGGGCTATGGTGAAAAAGGATATATCTTCCGTTCAAAACTGGAAAGAAGCTTTCTGAGAAACTGCTCTGTGTTCTGTTAATTCATCTCACAGAGTTACATCTTTATTTTCAGGAAGCCTTTCGCTAAGGCTGTTCTTGTGGAATTGGCAAAGGGATATTTGGAAGCCCATAGAGGGCTGTGGTGAAAAAGGAAATATCTTACGTTCAAAACTGGAAAGAAGCTTTCTGAGAAACTGCTCTGTGTTCTGTTAATTCATCTCACAGAGTTACATCTTTCCCTTCCAGAAGCCTTTCGCTAAGGCTGTTCTTGTGGAATTGGCAAAGGGATATTTGGAAGCCCATAGAGGGCTATGGTGAAAAAGGAAATATCTTCCGTTCAAAACTGGAAAGAAGCTTTCTGAGAAACTGCTCTGTGTTCTGTTAATTCATCTCACAGAGTTACATCTTTCCCTTCCAGAAGCCTTTCCCTAAGGCTGTTCTTGTGGAATTGGCAAAAGGATATTTGGAAGCCCATAGAGGGCTATGGTGAAAATGGAAATATCTTCCGTTCCAAACTGGAAAGAAGCTTTCTGAGAAACTGCTCTGTGTTCTGTTAATTCATCTCAAGGAGTTATATCTTTCCCTTCAAGAAGCCTTTCGCTAAGGCTGTTCTTGTGGAATTGGCAAAGGGATATTTGGAATCCCATAGAGGGCTAAGGTGAAAAAGGTATTATCTTCCGTTCAAAACTGGAAAGAAGCTTTATGAGAAACTGCTCTGTGTTCTGTTAATTCATCTCACAGAGTTACATCTTTCTTTTCAGGAAGCCTTTCGCTAAGGCTGTTCTTGTGGAATTGGCAAAGGGATATTTGGAAGCCCATAGAGGGCTATGGTGAAAAAGGAAATATCTTCCGTTCAAAACTGGAAAGAAGCTTTCTGAGAAACTGCTCTGTGTTCTGTTAATTCATCTCACAGAGTTACATCTTTCCCTTCAAGAAGCCTTTCGCTAAGGCTGTTCTTGTGGAATTGGCAAAGGTGTATTTGGAACCCCATAGAGGGCTATGGTGAAAAAGGAAATATCTTCCGTTCAAAACTGGAAAGAAGCTTTCTGAGAAACTGTTCTGTGTTCTCTTAATTCATCTCACAGAGTTACATCTTTCCCTTCAAGAAGCCTTTCGCTAAGGCTGTTCTTGTGGAATTGGCAAAGAGATATTTCGAAGCCCATAGAGGGCTATGGTGAAAAAGGAAATATCTTCCGTTCAAAACTGGAAAGAAGCTTTCTGAGAAACTGTTCTGTGTTCTGTTAATACGTCTCACAGTGTTACATCTTTCATTTCAAGAAACCTTTCGCTAAAGCTGTTTCTGTGGAATTGGAAAGGGGATACTTGGAAGCCCCTAGAGGGCTATGGTGAAAAAGGAAATATCTTCCGTTCAAAACTGGAAAGAAGCTTTCTGAGAAACTGATCTGTGTTCTGTTAATTCATCTCACAGAGTTACATCTTTCCCTTCAAGAAGCCTTTCGCTAAGGCTGTTCTTGTGGAATTGGTAAAGGGATATTTGGAAGCCCATAGAGGGCTATGGTGAAAAAGGAAATATCTTCCGTTCAAAACTGGAAAGAAGCTTTCTGAGAAACTGCTCTGTGTTCCGTTTATTCATCTCACAGAGTTACATCTTTCCCTTCCAGAAGCCTTTCGCTAAGGCTGTTCTTGTGGAATTGGCAAAGGGATATTTGGAAGCCCATAGAGGGCTATGGTGAAAAAGGAAATATCTTCCGTTCAAAACTGGAAAGAAGCTTTCTGAGAAACTGCTCTGTGTTCCGTTTATTCATCTCACAGAGTTACATCTTTCCCTTCCAGAAGCCTTTCGCTAAGGCTGTTCTTGTGGAATTGGCAAAGGGATATTTGGAAGCCCATAGAGGGCTATAGTGAAAAAGGAAATATCTTCCGTTCAAAACTGGAAAGAAGCTTTCTGAGAAACTGCTCTGTGTTCTGTTAATTCATCTCACAGAGTTACATCTTTCCCTTCAAGAAGCTTTTCGCTAAGGCTGTTCTTGTGGAATTGGCAAAGCGATATTTGGAAGCCCATAGAGGGCTATGGTGAAAAAGGAAATATCTTCCGTTCAAAACAGGAAAGAAGGTTTCTGAGAAACTGCTCTGTGTTCTGTTAATTCATCTCACAGAGTTACATCTTTCCCTTCCAGAAGCCTTTCGCTAAGGCTGTTCTTGTGGAATTGGCAAAGGGATATTTGGAAGCCCGTAGAGGGCTATGGTGAAAAAGGAAATATCTTCCGTTCAAAAGTGGAAAGAAGCTTTCTGAGAAACTGCTCTGTGTTCTGTTAATTCATCTCACAGAGTTACATCTTTCCCTTCAAGAAGCCTTTCGCTAAGGCTGTTCTTGTGGAATTGGCAAAGGGATACTTGGAAGCCCATAGAGGGCTATGGTGAAAAAGGAAATATCTTCCGTTCAAAACTGGAAAGAAGCTTTCTGAGAAACTGCTCTGTGTTCTGTTAATTCATCTCACAGAGTTACATCTTTCCCTTCAAGAAGCCTTTCGCTAAGGCTGTTCTTGTGGAATTGGCAAAGGGATATTTAAAAGCCCATAGAGGGCTATGGTGAAAAAGGAAATATCTTCCGTTCAAAATTGGAAAGAAGCTTTCTGAGAAACTTCTCTGTGTTCTGCTAATTCATCTCACAGAGTTACATCTTTCCCTTCAGGAAGCCTTTCGCTAAGGCTGTTCTTGTGGAATAGGCAAAGGGATATTTGGAAGCCCATAGAGGGCTATGGTGAAAAAGGAAATATCTTCCGTTCAAAACTGGAAAGAATCTTTCTGAGAAACTGCTCTGTGTTCCGTTAATTCATCTCACAGAGTTACATCTTTCCCTTCCAGAAGCCTTTCGCTAAGGCTGTTCTTGTGGAATTGGCAAAGGGATATTTGGAAGCCCATAGAGGGCTATGGTGAAAAAGGAAATATCTTCCGTTCAAAACCGGAAAGAAGCTTTCTGAGAAACTGCTCTGTGTTCTGTTAATTCATCTCACAGAGTTACATCTTTCCCTTCAAGAAGCCTTTCGCTAAGGCTGTTCTTGTGGAATTGGCAAAGGGATATTTGGAAGCCCATAGAGGGCTATGGTGAAAAAGGAAATATCTTCCGTTCAAAACTGGAAAGAAGCTTTCTGAGAAACTGCTCTGTGTTCTGTTAATTCATCTCACAGAGTTACATCTTTCCCTTCAGGAAGCCTTTCGCTAAGGCTGTTCTTGTGGAATTGGCAAAGGGATATTTGGAAGCCCATAGAGGGCTATGGTGAAAAAGGAAATATCTTCCGTTCCAAACTGGAAAGAAGCATTCTGAGAAACTGCTCTGTGTTCTGTTAATTCATCTGACAGAGTTACATCTTTCCCTTCAAGAAGCCTTTCGCTAAGGCTGTTCTTGTGGAATTGGCAAAGGGATATTTGGAAGCCCATAGAGGGCTATGGTGAAAAAGGAAATATCTTCCGTTCAAAACTGGAAAGAAACTTTCTGAGAAACAGCTCTGTGTTCTGTTAATTCATCTCACAGAGTTATATCTTTCCCTTCAAGAAGCCTTTCGCTAACGCTGTTCTTGTGGAATTGGCAAAGGGATATTTGGAAGCCCATAGAGGGCTATGGTGAAAATGGAAATATCTTACGTTCCAAACTGGAAAGAAGCTTTCTGAGAAACTGCTCTGTGTTCTTTTAATTCATCTCAAGGAGTTATATCTTTCCCTTCAAGAAGCCTTTCGCTAAGGCTGTTCTTGTGGAATTGGCAAAGGGATATTTGGAATCCCATAGAGGGCTAAGGTGAAAAAGGAAATATCTTCCGTTCAAAACTGGAAAGAAGCTTTCTGAGAAACTGCTCGGTGTTCTGTTAATTCATCTCACAGAGTTACATCTTTCTTTTCAGGAAGCCTTTCGCTAAGGCTGTTCTTGTGGAATTGGCAAAGGGATATTTGGAAGCCCATAGAGGGCTATGGTGAAAAAGGAAATATCTTCCTTTCAAAACTGGAAAGAAGCTTTCTGAGAAACTGCTCTGTGTTCTGTTAATTCATCTCACAGAGCTATATCTTTCCCTTCCAGAAGCCTTTCGCTAAGGCTGTTCTTGTGGAATTGGCAAAGGGATATTTGGAAGCCCATAGAGGGCTATGGTGAAAAAGGAAATATCTTCCGTTCAAAACTGGAAAGAAGCTTTCTGAGAAACTGCTCTGTGTTCTGTTAATTCATCTGACAGAGTTACATCTTTCCCTTGAAGAAGCCTTTCGCTAAGGCTGTTCTTGTGGAATTGGCAAAGGGATATTTGGAAGCCCATAGAGGGCTATGGTGAAAAAGGAAATATCTTCCGTTCAAAACTGGAAAGAAACGTTCTGAGAAACAGCTCTGTGTTCTGTTAATTCATCTCACAGAGTTACATCTTTCCCTTCAAGAAGCCTTTCGCTAACGCTGTTCTTGTGGAATTGGCAAAGGGATATTTGGAAGCCCATAGAGGGCTATGGTGAAAATGGAAATATCTTCCGTTCTAAACTGGAAAGAAGCTTTCTGAGAAACTGCTCTGTGTTCTGTTAATTCATCTCACAGAGTTACATCTTTCCCTTCAAGAAGCCTTTCGCTAAGGCTGTTCTTGTGGAATTGGCAATGCGATATTTGGAAGCCCATAGAGGGCTATGGTGAAAAAGGAAATATCTTCCGTTCAAAACTGGAAAGAAGCTTTCTGAGAAACTGCTCTGTGTTCTGTTAATTCATCTCACAGAGTTACATCTCTCCCTTCAAGAAGCCTTTCGCTAAGGCTGTTCTTGTGGAATTGGCAAAGGGATATTTGGAAGCCCATAGAGGGCTATGGTGAAAAAGGAAATATCTTCCGTTTAAAACTGGAAAGAAGCTTTCTGAGAAACTGCTCTGTGTTCTGTTAATTCATCTCACAGAGTTACATCTTTCCCTTCAAGAAGCCTTTCGCTAATTCTGTTCTTGTGGAATTGGCAAAGGGATATTTGGAAGCCCATAGAGGGCTATGTTGAAAAAGGAAATATCTTCCGTTCAAAACTGGAAAGAAGCTTTCTGAGAAACTGCTCTGTGTTCGGTTAATTCATCTCACAGAGTTACATCTTTCCCTTCAAGAAACCTTTCGCTAAGGCTGTTCTTGTGGAATTCGAAAAGGGATATTTGGAAGCCCATAGAGGGCTATGGTGAAAAAGGAAATATCTTCCGTTCAAAACTGGAAAGAAGCTTTCTGAGAAACTGCTCTGTGTTCTGTTAATGCATCTCACAGAGTTACATCTTTCCCTTCACGAAGCCTTTCGCTAAGGCTGTTCTTGTGGAATTGGCGAAGGGATATTTGGAAGCCCTTAGAGGGCTATGGTGAAAAAGGAAATATCTTCCGTTCAAAACTGGAAAGAAGCTTTCTGAGAAACTGCTCTGTGTTGTGTTAATTCGTCTCACAGTGTTACATCTTTCCTTTCAAGAAACCTTTCGCTAAAGCTGTTTCTGTGGTATTGGCAAGGGGATACTTGGAAGCCCCTAGAGGGCTATGGTGAAAAAGGAAATATCTTCCGTTCAAAACTGGAAAGAAGCTTTCTGAGAAACTGCTCTGTGTTCTGGTAATTCATCTCACAGGGTTACATCTTTCCCTTCAAGAAGCCTTTCGCTAAGGCTGTTCTTGTGGAATTGGCAAAGGGATATTTGGAAGCCCATAGAGGGCTATGGTGAAAAAGGAAATATCTTCCTTTCAAAACTGGAAAGAAGCTTTCTGAGAAACTGCTCTGTGTTCTGTTAATTCATCTCAGAGAGTTATATCTTTCCCTTCAAGAAGCCTTTCGCTAAGGCTGTTCTTGTGGAATTGGCAAAGGGATATTTGGAAGCCCATAGAGGGCTATGGTGAAAAAGGAAATATCTTCCGTTCAAAACTGGAAAGAAGCTTTCTGAGAAACTGCTCTGTGTTCTGTTAATTCATCTCACAGAGTTACATCTTTCCCTTCAAGAAGCCTTTCGCTAAGGCTGTTCTTTTGGAATTGGCAAAGGGATATTTGGAAGCCCATAGAGGGCTATGGTGAAAAAGGAAATATCTTCCGTTCAAAACTGGAAAGAAGCTTTCTGAGAAACTGCTCTGTGTTCTGTTAATTCATCTCACAGAGTTATATCTTTCCCTTCAAGAAGCCTTTCGCTGAGGCTGTTCTTGTGAAATTGGCAAGGGGATATTTGGAAGCCTATAGAGGGCTATGGTGAAAAAGGAAATATCTTCCGTTCAAAACTGGAAAGAAGCTTTCTAAGAAACTACTATGTGTTCTGTTAATTCATCTCACAGATTTACATCTTTCCCTTCAAGAAACCTTTCGCTAAGGCTGTTCTTGTGGAATTGGCAAAGGGATATTTGGAAGCCCATAGAGGGCTATGGTGAAAAAGGAAATATCTTCCGTTCAAAACTGGAAAGAAGCTTTCTGAGAAACTGATCTGTGTTCTGTTAATTCATTTCACAGAGTTACATCTTTCCCTTCAGGAAGCCTTTCGCTAAGGCTGTTCTTGTGGAATTGACAAAGGGATATTTGGAAGCCCATAGAGGGCTATGGTGAAAAAGGAAATATCTTCCGTTCAAAACTGGAAAGAAGCTTTCTGAGAAATTGCTGTGTTCTGTTAATTCATCTCACAGAGTTACATCTTTCCGTTCAAGAAGCCTTTCGCTAAGGCTGTTCTTGTGAAATTGGCAAGGGGATATTTGGAAGCCTATAGAGGGCTATGGTGAAAAAGGAAATATCTTCCGTTCCAAACTGGAAAGAAGCTTTCTGAGAAACTGCTCTGTGTTCTGTTAATTCATCTCAAGGAGTTATATCTTTCCCTTCAAGAAGCCTTTCGCTAAGGCTGTTCTTGTGGAATTGGCAAAGGGATATTTGGAATCCCTTAGAGGGCTAAGGTGAAAAAGGAATTATCTTCCGTTCAAAACTGGAAAGAAGCTTTCTGAGAAACTGCTCTGTGTTCTGTTAATTCATCTCACAGAGTTACATCTTTCTTTTCAGGAAGCCTTTCGCTAAGGCTGTTCTTGTGGAATTGGCACAGGGATATTTGGAAGCCCATAGAGGGCTATGGTGAAAAAGGAAATACCTTCCGTTCAAAACTGGAAAGAAGCTTTCTGAGAAACTGCTCTGTGTTCTGTTAATTCATCTCACAGAGTTACATCTTTCCCTTCAAGAAGCCTTTCGCTAAGGCGGTTCTTGTGGAATTGGCAAAGGTGTATTTGGAAGCCCATAGAGGGCTATGGTGAAAAAGGAAATATCTTCCGTTCAAAACTGGAAAGAAGCTTTCTGAGAAACTGTTCTGTGTTCTCTTAATTCATCTCACAGAGTTACATCTTTCCCTTCAAGAAGCCTTTCGCTAAGGCTGTTCTTGTGGAATTGGCAAAGAGATATTTCGAAGCCCATAGAGGGCTATGGTGAAAAAGGAAATATCTTCCGTTCAAAAATGGAAAGAAGCTTTCTGAGAAACTGCTCTGTGTTCTGCTAATTCATCTCACAGAGTTACATCTTTCCCTTCAGGAAGCCTTTCGCTAAGGCTGTTCTTGTGGAATTGGCAAAGGGATATTTGGAAGCCCATAGAGGGCTATGGTGAAAAAGGAAATATCTTCCGTTCAAAACTGGAAAGAAGCTTTCTGAGAAACTGATCTGTGTTCTGTTAATTCATTTCACAGAGTTACATCTTTCCCTTCAGGAAGCCTTTCGCTAAGGCTGTTCTTGTGGAATTGGCAAAGGGATATTTGGAACCCCTAGAGGGCTATGGTGAAAAAGGAAATATCTTCCGTTCAAAACTGGAAAGAAGCTTTCTGAGAAACTGCTGTGTTCTGTTAATTCATCTCACAGAGTTACATCTTTCCGTTCAAGAAGCCTTTCGCTAAGGCTGTTCTTGTGAAATTGGCAAGGGGATATTTGGAAGCCTATAGAGGGCTATGGTGAAAAAGGAAATATCTTCCGTTCAAAACTGGAAAGAAGCTTTCTGAGAAACTGCTCTGTGTTCTGTTAATTCATCTCACAGATTTACATCTTTCCCTTCAAGAAACCTTTCGCTAAGGCTGTTCTTGTGGAATTCGCAAAGGGATATTTGGAAGCCCTTAGAGGGCTATGGTGAAAAAGGAAATATCTTCCGTTCAAAACTGGAAAGAAGCTTTCTGAGAAACTGCTCTGTGTTCTGTTAATGCATCTCACAGAGTTACATCTTTCCCTTCACGAAGCCTTTCGCTAAGGCTGTTCTTGTGGAATTGGCGAAGGGATATTTGGAAGCCCTTAGAGGGCTATGGTGAAAAAGGAAATACCTTCCGTTCAAAACTGGAAAGAAGCTTTCTGAGAAACTGCTCTGTGTTCTGTTAATTCATCTCACAGAGTTACATCTTTGCCTTCAAGAAGCCTTTCACTAAGGCTGTTCTTGTGGAATTGGCAAAGGGATATTTGGAAGCCCTTAGAGGGCTATGGTGAAAAAGGAAATAACTTCCGTTCAAAACTGGAAAGAAGCTTTCTGAGAAACTGCTCTGTGTTCTGCTAATTCATCTCACAGAGTTACATCTTTCCCTTAAAGAAGCCTTTCGCTAAGGCTGTTCTTGTGGAATTGGCAAAGGGATATTTGGAAGCCCATAGAGGGCTATGGTGAAAAAGGAAATATCTTCCGTTCAAAACTGGAAAGAAGCTTTCTGAGAAACTGCTCTGTGTTCTGTTAATTCATCTCACAGAGTTACATCTTTCCCTTCAAGAAGCCTTTCGCTAAGGCTGTTCTTGTGGAATTGGCAAAGGGATATTTGGAAGCCCATAGAGGGCTATAGTGAAAAAGGAAATATCTTCCGTTCAAAACTGGAAAGAAGCTTTCTGAGAAACTGTTCTGTGTTCTGTTAATACGTCTCACAGTGTTACATCTTTCCTTTCAAGAAACCTTTCGCTAAAGCTGTTTCTGTGGAATTGGAAAGGGGATACTTGGAAGCCCCTAGAGGGCTATGGTGAAAAAGGAAATATCTTCCGTTCAAAACTGGAAAGAAGCTTTCTGAGAAACTGATCTGTGTTCTGTTAATTCATCTCACAGAGTTACATCTTTCCCTTCAAGAAGCCTTTCGCTAAGGCTGTTCTTGTGGAATTGGTAAAGGGATATTTGGAAGCCCATAGAGGGCTATGGTGAAAAAGGAAATATCTTCCGTTCAAAACTGGAAAGAAGCTTTCTGAGAAACTGCTCTGTGTTCTGTTAATTCATCTCACAGAGTTACATCTTTCCCTTCAAGAAGCCTTTCGCTAAGGCTGTTCTTGTGGAATTGGCAATGCGATATTTGGAAGCCCATAGAGGGCTATGGTGAAAAAGGAAATATCTTCCGTTCAAAACTGGAAAGAAGCTTTCTGAGAAACTGCTCTGTGTTCTGTTAATTCATCTCACAGAGTTACATCTCTCCCTTCAAGAAGCCTTTCGCTAAGGCTGTTCTTGTGGAATTGGCAAAGGGATATTTGGAAGCCCATAAAGGGCTATTTTGAAAAAGGAAATATCTTCCGTTTAAAACTGGAAAGAAGCTTTCTGAGAAACTGCTCTGTGTTCTGTTAATTCATCTCACAGAGTTACATCTTTCCCTTCAAGAAGCCTTTCGCTAAGGCTGTTCTTGTGGAATTGGCAAAGGGATATTTGGAAGCCCATAGAGGGCTATGTTGAAAAAGGAAATATCTTCCGTTCAAAACTGGAAAGAAGCTTTCTGAGAAACTGCTCTGTGTTCTGTTAATTCATCTCACAGAGTTACATCTTTCCCTTCAAGAAACCTTTCGCTAAGGCTGTTCTTGTGGAATTCGAAAAGGGATATTTGGAAGCCCATAGAGGGCTATGGTGAAAAAGGAAATATCTTCCGTTCAAAACTGGAAAGAAGCTTTCTGAGAAACTGCTCTGTGTTCTGTTAATGCATCTCACAGAGTTACATCTTTCCCTTCACGAAGCCTTTCGCTAAGGCTGTTCTTGTGGAATTGGCGAAGGGATATTTGGAAGCCCTTAGAGGGCTATGGTGAAAAAGGAAATATCTTCCGTTCAAAACTGGAAAGAAGCTTTCTGAGAAACTGCTCTGTGTTGTGTTAATTCGTCTCACAGTGTTACATCTTTCCTTTCAAGAAACCTTTCGCTAAAGCTGTTTCTGTGGTATTGGCAAGGGGATACTTGGAAGCCCCTAGAGGGCTATGGTGAAAAAGGAAATATCTTCCGTTCAAAACTGGAAAGAAGCTTTCTGAGAAACTGCTCTGTGTTCTGGTAATTCATCTCACAGGGTTACATCTTTCCCTTCAAGAAGCCTTTCGCTAAGGCTGTTCTTGTGGAATTGGCAAAGGGATATTTGGAAGCCCATAGAGGGCTATGGTGAAAAAGGAAATATCTTCCTTTCAAAACTGGAAAGAAGCTTTCTGAGAAACTGCTCTGTGTTCTGTTAATTCATCTCAGAGAGTTATATCTTTCCCTTCAAGAAGCCTTTCGCTAAGGCTGTTCTTGTGGAATTGGCAAAGGGATATTTGGAAGCCCATAGAGGTCTATGGTGAAAAAGGAAATATCTTCCGTTCAAAACTGGAAAGAAGCTTTCTGAGAAACTGCTCTGTGTTCTGTTAATTCATCTCACAGAGTTACATCTTTCCCTTCAAGAAGCCTTTCGCTAAGGCTGTTCTTTTGGAATTGGCAAAGGGATATTTGGAAGCCCATAGAGGGCTATGGTGAAAAAGGAAATATCTCCCGTTCAAAACTGGAAAGAAGCTTTCTGAGAAACTGCTCTGTGTTCTGTTAATTCATCTCACAGAGTTATATCTTTCCCTTCAAGAAGCCTTTCGCTGAGGCTGTTCTTGTGAAATTGGCAAGGGGATATTTGGAAGCCTATAGAGGGCTATGGTGAAAAAGGAAATATCTTCCGTTCAAAACTGGAAAGAAGCTTTCTAAGAAACTACTATGTGTTCTGTTAATTCATCTCACAGATTTACATCTTTCCCTTCAAGAAACCTTTCGCTAAGGCTGTTCTTGTGGAATTGGCAAAGGGATATTTGGAAGCCCATAGAGGGCTATGGTGAAAAAGGAAATATCTTCCGTTCAAAACTGGAAAGAAGCTTTCTGAGAAACTGATCTGTGTTCTGTTAATTCATTTCACAGAGTTACATCTTTCCCTTCAGGAAGCCTTTCGCTAAGGCTGTTCTTGTGGAATTGACAAAGGGATATTTGGAAGCCCATAGAGGGCTATGGTGAAAAAGGAAATATCTTCCGTTCAAAACTGGAAAGAAGCTTTCTGAGAAATTGCTGTGTTCTGTTAATTCATCTCACAGAGTTACATCTTTCCGTTCAAGAAGCCTTTCGCTAAGGCTGTTCTTGTGAAATTGGCAAGGGGATATTTGGAAGCCTATAGAGGGCTATGGTGAAAAAGGAAATATCTTCCGTTCAAAACTGGAAAGAAGCTTTCTGAGAAACTGCTCTGTGTTCTGTTAATTCATCTCACAGATTTACATCTTTCCCTTCAAGAAACCTTTCGCTAAGGCTGTTCTTGTGGAATTCGCAAAGGGATATTTGGAAGCCCTTAGAGGGCTATGGTGAAAAAGGAAATATCTTCCGTTCAAAATTGGAAAGAAGCTTTCTGAGAAACTGCTCTGTGTTCTGTTAATGCATCTCACAGAGTTACATCTTTCCCTTCACGAAGCCTTTCGCTAAGGCTGTTCTTGTGGAATTGGCGAAGGGATATTTGGAAGCCCATAGAGGGCTATGTTGAAAAAGGAAATACCTTCCGTTCAAAACTGGAAAGAAGCTTTCTGAGAAACTGCTCTGTGTTCTGTTAATTCATCTCACAGAGTTACATCTTTGCCTTCAAGAAGCCTTTCACTAAGGCTGTTCTTGTGGAATTGGCAAAGGGATATTTGGAAGCCCTTAGAGGGCTATGGTGAAAAAGGAAATATCTTCCGTTCAAAACTGGAAAGAAGCTTTCTGAGAAACTGCTCTGTGTTCTGCTAATTCATCTCACAGAGTTACATCTTTCCCTTAAAGAAGCCTTTCGCTAAGGCTGTTCTTGTGTAATTGGCAAAGGGATATTTGGAAGCCCATAGAGGGCTATGGTGAAAAAGGAAATATCTTCCGTTCAAAACTGGAAAGAAGCTTTCTGAGAAACTGCTCTGTGTTCTGTTAATTCATCTCACAGAGTTACATCTTTCCCTTCAAGAAGCCTTTCGCTAAGGCTGTTCTTGTGGAATTGGCAAAGGGATATTTGGAAGCCCATAGAGGGCTATAGTGAAAAAGGAAATATCTTCCGTTCAAAACTGGAAAGAAGCTTTCTGAGAAACTGTTCTGTGTTCTGTTAATACGTCTCACAGTGTTACATCTTTCCTTTCAAGAAACCTTTCGCTAAAGCTGTTTCTGTGGAATTGGAAAGGGGATACTTGGAAGCCCCTAGAGGGCTATGGTGAAAAAGGAAATATCTTCCGTTCAAAACTGGAAAGAAGCTTTCTGAGAAACTGATCTGTGTTCTGTTAATTCATCTCACAGAGTTACATCTTTCCCTTCAAGAAGCCTTTCGCTAAGGCTGTTCTTGTGGAATTGGTAAAGGGATATTTGGAAGCCCATAGAGGGCTATGGTGAAAAAGGAAATATCTTCCGTTCAAAACTGGAAAGAAGCTTTCTGAGAAACTGCTCTGTGTTCTGTTAATTCATCTCACAGAGTTACATCTTTCCCTTCAAGAAGCCTTTCGCTAAGGCTGTTCTTGTGGAATTGGCAAGGCGATATTTGGAAGCCCATAGAGGGCTATGGTGAAAAAGGAAATATCTTCCGTTCAAAACTGGAAAGAAGCTTTCTGAGAAACTGCTCTGTGTTCTGTTAATTCATCTCACAGAGTTACATCTTTCCCTTCAAGAAGCCTTTCGCTAAGGCTGTTCTTGTGGAATTGGCAAAGGGATATTTGGAAGCCCATAGAGGGCTATGGTGAAAAAGGAAATATCTTCCGTTTAAAACTGGAAAGAAGCTTTCTGAGAAACTGCTCTGTGTTCTGTTAATTCATCTCACAGAGTTACATCTTTCCCTTCAAGAAGCCTTTCGCTAAGGCTGTTCTTGTGGAATTGGCAAAGGGATATTTGGAAGCCCATAGAGGGCTATGGTGAAAAAGGAAATATCTTCCTTTCAAAACTGGAAAGAAGCTTTCTGAGAAACTGCTCTGTGTTCTGTTAATTCATCTCAGAGAGTTATATCTTTCCCTTCAAGAAGCCTTTCGCTAAGGCTGTTCTTGTGGAATTGGCAAAGGGATATTTGGAAGCCCATAGATGGCTTTGGTGAAAAAGGAAATATCTTCCGTTCAAAACTGGAAAGAAGCTTTCTGAGAAACTGCTCTGTGTTCTGTTAATTCATCTCACAGAGTTACATCTTTCCCTTCAAGAAGCCTTTCGCTAAGGCTGTTCTTTTGGAATTGGCAAAGGGATATTTGGAAGCCCATAGAGGGCTATGGTGAAAAAGGAAATATCTTCCGTTCAAAACTGGAAAGAAGCTTTCTGAGAAACTGCTCTGTGTTCTGTTAATTCATCTCACAGAGTTATATCTTTCCCTTCAAGAAGCCTTTCGCTGAGGCTGTTCTTGTGAAATTGGCAAGGGGATATTTGGAAGCCTATAGAGGGCTATGGTGAAAAAGGAAATATCTTCCGTTCAAAACTGGAAAGAAGCTTTCTAAGAAACTACTATGTGTTCTGTTAATTCATCTCACAGATTTACATCTTTCCCTTCAAGAAACCTTTCGCTAAGGCTGTTCTTGTGGAATTGGCAAAGGGATATTTGGAAGCCCATAGAGGGCTATGGTGAAAAAGGAAATATCTTCCGTTCAAAACTGGAAAGAAGCTTTCTGAGAAACTGATCTGTGTTCTGTTAATTCATTTCACAGAGTTACATCTTTCCCTTCAGGAAGCCTTTCGCTAAGGCTGTTCTTGTGGAATTGGCAAAGGGATATTTGGAAGCCCATAGAGGGCTATGGTGAAAAAGGAAATATCTTCCGTTCAAAACTGGAAAGAAGCTTTCTGAGAAACTGCTGTGTTCTGTTAATTCATCTCACAGAGTTACATCTTTCCGTTCAAGAAGCCTTTCGCTAAGGCTGTTCTTGTGAAATTGGCAAGGGGATATTTGGAAGCCTATAGAGGGCTATGGTGAAAAAGGAAATATCTTCCGTTCAAAACTGGAAAGAAGCTTTCTGAGAAACTGCTCTGTGTTCTGTTAATTCATCTCACAGATTTACATCTTTCCCTTCAAGAAACCTTTCGCTAAGGCTGTTCTTGTGGAATTCGCAAAGGGATATTTGGAAGCCCTTAGAGGGCTATGGTGAAAAAGGAAATATCTTCCGTTCAAAACAGGAAAGAAGCTTTCTGAGAAACTGCTCTGTGTTCTGTTAATGCATCTCACAGAGTTACATCTTTCCCTTCACGAAGCCTTTCGCTAAGGCTGTTCTTGTGGAATTGGCGAAGGGATATTTGGAAGCCCATAGAGGGCTATGGTGAAAAAGGAAATACCTTCCGTTCAAAACTGGAAAGAAGCTTTCTGAGAAACTGCTCTGTGTTCTGTTAATTCATCTCACAGAGTTACATCTTTGCCTTCAAGAAGCCTTTCACTAAGGCTGTTCTTGTGGAATTGGCAAGGGGATATTTGGAAGCCCTTAGAGGGCTATGGTGAAAAAGGAAATATCTTCCGTTCAAAACTGGAAAGAAGCTTTCTGAGAAACTGCTCTGTGTTCTGCTAATTCATCTCACAGAGTTACATCTTTCCCTTAAAGAAGCCTTTCGCTAAGGCTGTTCTTGTGGAATTGGCAAAGGGATATTTGGAAGCCCATAGAGGGCTATGGTGAAAAAGGAAATATCTTCCGTTCAAAACTGGAGAGAAGCTTTCTGAGAAACTGCTCTGTGTTCTGTTAATTCATCTCACAGAGTTACATCTTTCCCTTCAAGAAGCCTTTCGCTAAGGCTGTTCTTGTGGAATTGGCAAAGGGATATTTGGAAGCCCATAGAGGGCTATAGTGAAAAAGGAAATATCTTCCGTTCAAAACTGGAAAGAAGCTTTCTGAGAAACTGTTCTGTGTTCTGTTAATACGTCTCACAGTGTTATATCTTTCCTTTCAAGAAACCTTTCGCTAAAGCTGTTTCTGTGGAATTGGAAAGGGGATATTTGGAAGCCCATAGAGGGCTATGGTGAAAAAGGAAATATCTTCCGTTCAAAACTGGAAAGAAGCTTTCTGAGAAACTAATCTGTGTTCTGTTAATTCATCTCACAGAGTTACATCTTTCCCTTCAAGAAGCCTTTCGCTAAGGCTGTTCTTGTGGAATTGGTAAAGGGATATTTGGAAGCCCATAGAGGGCTATGGTGAAAAAGGAAATATCTTCCGTTCAAAACTGGAAAGAAGCTTTCTGAGAAACTGCTCTGTGTTCTGTTAATTCATCTCACAGAGTTACATCTTTCCCTTCAAGAAGCCTTTCGCTAAGGCTGTTCTTGTGGAATTGGCAAGGCGATATTTGGAAGCCCATAGAGGGCTATGGTGAAAAAGGAAATATCTTCCGTTCAAAACTGGAAAGAAGCTTTCTGAGAAACTGCTCTGTGTTCTGTTAATTCATCTCACAGAGTTACATCTTTCCCTTCAAGAAGCCTTTCACTAAGGCTGTTCTTGTGGAATTGGCAAAGGGATATTTGGAAGCCCATAGAGGGCTACGGTGAAAAAGGAAATATCTTCCGTTTAAAACTGGAAAGAAGCTTTCTGAGAAACTGCTCTGTGTTCTGTTAATTCATCTCACAGAGTTACATCTTTCCCTTCAAGAAGCCTTTCGCTAAGGCTGTTCTTGTGGAATTGGCAAAGGGATATTTGGAAGCCCATAGAGGGCTATGTTGAAAAAGGAAATATCTTCCGTTCAAAACTGGAAAGAAGCTTTCTGAGAAACTGCTCTGTGTTCTGTTAATTCATCTCACAGTGTTACATCTTTCCTTTCAAGAAACCTTTCGATAAAGCTGTTTCTGTGGTATTGGCAAGGGGATACTTGGAAGCCCCTAGAGGGCTATGGTGAAAAAGGAAATATCTTCCGTTCAAAACTGGAAAGAAGCTTTCTGAGAAACTGCTCTGTGTTCTGGTAATTCATCTCACAGGGTTACATCTTTCCCTTCAAGAAGCCTTTCGCTAAGGCTGTTCTTGTGGAATTGGCAAAGGGATATTTGGAAGCCCATAGAGGGCTATGGTGAAAAAGGAAATATCTTCCTTTCAAAACTGGAAAGAAGCTTTCTGAGAAACTGCTCTGTGTTCTGTTAATTCATCTCAGAGAGTTATATCTTTCCCTTCAAGAAGCCTTTCGCTAAGGCTGTTCTTGTGGAATTGGCAAAGGGATATTTGGAAGCCCATAGAGGGCTATGGTGAAAAAGGAAATATCTTCCGTTCAAAACTGGAAAGAAGCTTTCTGAGGAACTGCTCTGTGTTCTGTTAATGCATCTCACAGAGTTACATCTTTCCTTTCAAGAAACCTTTCGCTAAAGCTGTTTCTGTGGAATTGGAAAGGGGATACTTGGAAGCCCCTAGAGGGCTATGGTGAAAAAGGAAATATCTTCCGTTCAAAACTGGAAAGAAGCTTTCTGAGAAACTGATCTGTGTTCTGTTAATTCATCTCACAGAGTTACATCTTTCCCTTCAAGAAGCCTTTCGCTAAGGCTGTTCTTGTGGAATTGGTAAAGGGATATTTGGAAGCCCTTAGAGGGCTATGGTGAAAAAGGAAATATCTTCCGTTCAAAACTGGAAAGAAGCTTTCTGAGAAACTGCTCTGTGTTCTGTTAATTCATCTCACAGAGTTACATCTTTCCCTTCAAGAAGCCTTTCGCTAAGGCTGTTCTTGTGGAATTGGCAAGGCGATATTTGGAAGCCCATAGAGGGCTATGGTGAAAAAGGAAATATCTTCCGTTCAAAACTGGAAAGAAGCTTTCTGAGAAACTGCTCTGTGTTCTGTTAATTCATCTCACAGATTTACATCTTTCCCTTCAAGAAACCTTTCGCTAAGGCTGTTCTTGTGGAATTCGCAAAGGGATATTTGGAAGCCCTTAGAGGGCTATGGTGAAAAAGGAAATATCTTCCGTTCAAAACTGGAAAGAAGCTTTCTGAGAAACTGCTCTGTGTTCTGTTAATGCATCTCACAGAGTTACATCTTTCCCTTCACGAAGCCTTTCGCTAAGGCTGTTCTTGTGGAATTGGCGAAGGGATATTTGGAAGCCCTTAGAGGGCTATGGTGAAAAAGGAAATACCTTCCGTTCAAAACTGGAAAGAAGCTTTCTGAGAAACTGCTCTGTGTTCTGTTAATTCATCTCACAGAGTTACATCTTTGCCTTCAAGAAGCCTTTCACTAAGGCTGTTCTTGTGGAATTGGCAAAGGGATATTTGGAAGCCCTTAGAGGGCTATGGTGAAAAAGGAAATATCTTCCGTTCAAAACTGGAAAGAAGCTTTCTGAGAAACTGCTCTGTGTTCTGCTAATTCATCTCACAGAGTTACATCTTTCCCTTAAAGAAGCCTTTCGCTAAGGCTGTTCTTGTGGAATTGGCAAAGGGATATTTGGAAGCCCATAGAGGGCTATGGTGAAAAAGGAAATATCTTCCGTTCAAAACTGGAAAGAAGCTTTCTGAGAAACTGCTCTGTGTTCTGTTAATTCATCTCACAGAGTTACATCTTTCCCTTCAAGAAGCCTTTCGCTAAGGCTGTTCTTGTGGAATTGGCAAAGGGATATTTGGAAGCCCATAGAGGGCTATAGTGAAAAAGGAAATATCTTCCGTTCAAAACTGGAAAGAAGCTTTCTGAGAAACTGTTCTGTGTTCTGTTAATACGTCTCACAGTGTTACATCTTTCCTTTCAAGAAACCTTTCGCTAAAGCTGTTTCTGTGGAATTGGAAAGGGGATACTTGGAAGCCCCTAGAGGGCTATGGTGAAAAAGGAAATATCTTCCGTTCAAAACTGGAAAGAAGCTTTCTGAGAAACTGATCTGTGTTCTGTTAATTCATCTCACAGAGTTACATCTTTCCCTTCAAGAAGCCTTTCGCTAAGGCTGTTCTTGTGGAATTGGTAAAGGGATATTTGGAAGCCCATAGAGGGCTATGGTGAAAAAGGAAATATCTTCCGTTCAAAACTGGAAAGAAGCTTTCTGAGAAACTGCTCTGTGTTCTGTTAATTCATCTCACAGAGTTACATCTTTCCCTTCAAGAAGCCTTTCGCTAAGGCTGTTCTTGTGGAATTGGCAATGCGATATTTGGAAGCCCATAGAGGGCTATGGTGAAAAAGGAAATATCTTCCGTTCAAAACTGGAAAGAAGCTTTCTGAGAAACTGCTCTGTGTTCTGTTAATTCATCTCACAGAGTTACATCTCTCCCTTCAAGAAGCCTTTCGCTAAGGCTGTTCTTGTGGAATTGGCAAAGGGATATTTGGAAGCCCATAGAGGGCTATGGTGAAAAAGGAAATATCTTCCGTTTAAAACTGGAAAGAAGCTTTCTGAGAAACTGCTCTGTGTTCTGTTAATTCATCTCACAGAGTTACATCTTTCCCTTCAAGAAGCCTTTCGCTAATTCTGTTCTTGTGGAATTGGCAAAGGGATATTTGGAAGCCCATAGAGGGCTATGTTGAAAAAGGAAATATCTTCCGTTCAAAACTGGAAAGAAGCTTTCTGAGAAACTGCTCTGTGTTCTGTTAATTCATCTCACAGAGTTACATCTTTCCCTTCAAGAAACCTTTCGCTAAGGCTGTTCTTGTGGAATTCGAAAAGGGATATTTGGAAGCCCATAGAGGGCTATGGTGAAAAAGGAAATATCTTCCGTTCAAAACTGGAAAGAAGCTTTCTGAGAAACTGCTCTGTGTTCTGTTAATGCATCTCACAGAGTTACATCTTTCCCTTCACGAAGCCTTTCGCTAAGGCTGTTCTTGTGGAATTGGCGAAGGGATATTTGGAAGCCCTTAGAGGGCTATGGTGAAAAAGGAAATATCTTCCGTTCAAAACTGGAAAGAAGCTTTCTGAGAAACTGCTCTGTGTTGTGTTAATTCGTCTCACAGTGTTACATCTTTCCTTTCAAGAAACCTTTCGCTAAAGCTGTTTCTGTGGTATTGGCAAGGGGATACTTGGAAGCCCCTAGAGGGCTATGCTGAAAAAGGAAATATCTTCCGTTCAAAACTGGAAAGAAGCTTTCTGAGAAACTGCTCTGTGTTCTGGTAATTCATCTCACAGGGTTACATCTTTCCCTTCAAGAAGCCTTTCGCTAAGGCTGTTCTTGTGGAATTGGCAAAGGGATATTTGGAAGCCCATAGAGGGCTATGGTGAAAAAGGAAATATCTTCCTTTCAAAACTGGAAAGAAGCTTTCTGAGAAACTGCTCTGTGTTCTGTTAATTCATCTCAGAGAGTTATATCTTTCCCTTCAAGAAGCCTTTCGCTAAGGCTGTTCTTGTGGAATTGGCAAAGGGATATTTGGAAGCCCATAGAATGCTATGGTGAAAAAGGAAATATCTTCCGTTCAAAATTGGAAAGAAGCTTTCTGAGAAACTGCTCTGTGTTCTGTTAATTCATCTCACAGAGTTACATCTTTCCCTTCAAGAAGCCTTTCGCTAAGGCTGTTCTTTTGGAATTGGCAAAGGGATATTTGGAAGCCCATAGAGGGCTATGGTGAAAAAGGAAATATCTTCCGTTCAAAACTGGAAAGAAGCTTTCTGAGAAACTGCTCTGTGTTCTGTTAATTCATCTCACAGAGTTATATCTTTCCCTTCAAGAAGCCTTTCGCTGAGGCTGTTCTTGTGAAATTGGCAAGGGGATATTTGGAAGCCTATAGAGGGCTATGGTGAAAAAGGAAATATCTTCCGTTCAAAACTGGAAAGAAGCTTTCTAAGAAACTACTATGTGTTCTGTTAATTCATCTCACAGATTTACATCTTTCCCTTCAAGAAACCTTTCGCTAAGGCTGTTCTTGTGGAATTGGCAAAGGGATATTTGGAAGCCCATAGAGGGCTATGGTGAAAAAGGAAATATCTTCCGTTCAAAACTGGAAAGAAGCTTTCTGAGAAACTGATCTGTGTTCTGTTAATTCATTTCACAGAGTTACATCTTTCCCTTCAGGAAGCCTTTCGCTAAGGCTGTTCTTGTGGAATTGACAAAGGGATATTTGGAAGCCCATAGAGGGCTATGGTGAAAAAGGAAATATCTTCCGTTCAAAACTGGAAAGAAGCTTTCTGAGAAATTGCTGTGTTCTGTTAATTCATCTCACAGAGTTACATCTTTCCGTTCAAGAAGCCTTTCGCTAAGGCTGTTCTTGTGAAATTGGCAAGGGGATATTTGGAAGCCTATAGAGGGCTATGGTGAAAAAGGAAATATCTTCCGTTCCAAACTGGAAAGAAGCTTTCTGAGAAACTGCTCTGTGTTCTGTTAATTCATCTCAAGGAGTTATATCTTTCCCTTCAAGAAGCCTTTCGCTAAGGCTGTTCTTGTGGAATTGGCAAAGGGATATTTGGAATCCCTTAGAGGGATAAGGTGAAAAAGGAATTATCTTCCGTTCAAAACTGGAAAGAAGCTTTCTGAGAAACTGCTCTGTGTTCTCTAATTCATCTCACAGAGTTACATCTTTCTTTTCAGGAAGCCTTTCGCTAAGGCTGTTCTTGTGGAATTGGCACAGGGATATTTGGAAGCCCATAGAGGGCTATGGTGAAAAAGGAAATACCTTCCGTTCAAAACTGGAAAGAAGCTTTCTGAGAAACTGCTCTGTGTTCTGTTAATTCATCTCACAGAGTTACATCTTTCCCTTCAAGAAGCCTTTCGCTAAGGCGGTTCTTGTGGAATTGGCAAAGGTGTATTTGGAAGCCCATAGAGGGCTATGGTGAAAAAGGAAATATCTTCCGTTCAAAACTGGAAAGAAGCTTTCTGAGAAACTGTTCTGTGTTCTCTTAATTCATCTCACAGAGTTACATCTTTCCCTTCAAGAAGCCTTTCGCTAAGGCTGTTCTTGTGGAATTGGCAAAGAGATATTTCGAAGCCCATAGAGGGCTATGGTGAAAAAGGAAATATCTTCCGTTCAAAAATGGAAAGAAGCTTTCTGAGAAACTGCTCTGTGTTCTGCTAATTCATCTCACAGAGTTACATCTTTCCCTTCAGGAAGCCTTTCGCTAAGGCTGTTCTTGTGGAATTGGCAAAGGGATATTTGGAAGCCCATAGAGGGCTATGGTGAAAAAGGAAATATCTTCCGTTCAAAACTGGAAAGAAGCTTTCTGAGAAACTGATCTGTGTTCTGTTAATTCATTTCACAGAGTTACATCTTTCCCTTCAGGAAGCCTTTCGCTAAGGCTGTTCTTGTGGAATTGGCAAAGGGATATTTGGAACCCCTAGAGGGCTATGGTGAAAAAGGAAATATCTTCCGTTCAAAACTGGAAAGAAGCTTTCTGAGAAACTGCTGTGTTCTGTTAATTCATCTCACAGAGTTACATCTTTCCGTTCAAGAAGCCTTTCGCTAAGGCTGTTCTTGTGAAATTGGCAAGGGGATATTTGGAAGCCTATGGAGGGCTATGGTGAAAAAGGAAATATCTTCCGTTCAAAACTGGAAAGAAGCTTTCTGAGAAACTGCTCTGTGTTCTGTTAATTCATCTCACAGATTTACATCTTTCCCTTCAAGAAACCTTTCGCTAAGGCTGTTCTTGTGGAATTCGCAAAGGGATATTTGGAAGCCCTTAGAGGGCTATGGTGAAAAAGGAAATATCTTCCGTTCAAAACTGGAAAGAAGCTTTCTGAGAAACTGCTCTGTGTTCTGTTAATGCATCTCACAGAGTTACATCTTTCCCTTCACGAAGCCTTTCGCTAAGGCTGTTCTTGTGGAATTGGCGAAGGGATATTTGGAAGCCCTTAGAGGGCTATGGGGAAAAAGGAAATACCTTCCGTTCAAAACTGGAAAGAAGCTTTCTGAGAAACTGCTCTGTGTTCTGTTAATTCATCTCACAGAGTTACATCTTTGCCTTCAAGAAGCCTTTCACTAAGGCTGTTCTTGTGGAATTGGCAAAGGGATATTTGGAAGCCCTTAGAGGGCTATGGTGAAAAAGGAAATATCTTCCGTTCAAAACTGGAAAGAAGCTTTCTGAGAAACTGCTCTGTGTTCTGCTAATTCATCTCACAGAGTTACATCTTTCCCTTAAAGAAGCCTTTCGCTAAGGCTGTTCTTGTGGAATTGGCAAAGGGATATTTGGAAGCCCATAGAGGGCTATGGTGAAAAAGGAAATATCTTCCGTTCAAAACTGGAAAGAAGCTTTCTGAGAAACTGCTCTGTGTTCTGTTAATTCATCTCACAGAGTTACATCTTTCCCTTCAAGAAGCCTTTCGCTAAGGCTGTTCTTGTGGAATTGGCAAAGGGATATTTGGAAGCCCATAGAGGGCTATAGTGAAAAAGGAAATATCTTCCGTTCAAAACTGGAAAGAAGCTTTCTGAGAAACTGTTCTGTGTTCTGTTAATACGTCTCACAGTGTTACATCTTTCCTTTCAAGAAACCTTTCGCTAAAGCTGTTTCTGTGGAATTGGAAAGGGGATACTTGGAAGCCCCTAGAGGGCTATGGTGAAAAAGGAAATATCTTCCGTTCAAAACTGGAAAGAAGCTTTCTGAGAAACTGATCTGTGTTCTGTTAATTCATCTCACAGAGTTACATCTTTCCCTTCAAGAAGCCTTTCGCTAAGGCTGTTCTTGTGGAATTGGTAAAGGGATATTTGGAAGCCCATAGAGGGCTATGGTGAAAAAGGAAATATCTTCCGTTCAAAACTGGAAAGAAGCTTTCTGAGAAACTGCTCTGTGTTCTGTTAATTCATCTCACAGAGTTACATCTTTCCCTTCAAGAAGCCTTTCGCTAAGGCTGTTCTTGTGGAATTGGCAATGCGATATTTGGAAGCCCATAGAGGGCTATGGTGAAAAAGGAAATATCTTCCGTTCAAAACTGGAAAGAAGCTTTCTGAGAAACTGCTCTGTGTTCTGTTAATTCATCTCACAGAGTTACATCTTTCCCTTCAAGAAGCCTTTCGCTAAGGCTGTTCTTGTGGAATTGGCAAAGGGATATTTGGAAGCCCATAGAGGGCTATGTTGAAAAAGGAAATATCTTCCGTTCAAAACTGGAAAGAAGCTTTCTGAGAAACTGCTCTGTGTTCTGTTAATTCATCTCACAGAGTTACATCTTTCCCTTCAAGAAACCTTTCGCTAAGGCTGTTCTTGTGGAATTCGAAAAGGGATATTTGGAAGCCCATAGAGGGCTATGGTGAAAAAGGAAATATCTTCCGTTCAAAACTGGAAAGAAGCTTTCTGAGAAACTGCTCTGTGTTCTGTTAATGCATCTCACAGAGTTACATCTTTCCCTTCACGAAGCCTTTCGCTAAGGCTGTTCTTGTGGAATTGGCGAAGGGATATTTGGAAGCCCTTAGAGGGCTATGGTGAAAAAGGAAATATCTTCCGTTCAAAACTGGAAAGAAGCTTTCTGAGAAACTGCTCTGTGTTGTGTTAATTCGTCTCACAGTGTTACATCTTTCCTTTCAAGAAACCTTTCGCTAAAGCTGTTTCTGTGGTATTGGCAAGGGGATACTTGGAAGCCCCTAGAGGGCTATGGTGAAAAAGGAAATATCTTCCGTTCAAAACTGGAAAGAAGCTTTCTGAGAAACTGCTCTGTGTTCTGGTAATTCATCTCACAGGGTTACATCTTTCCCTTCAAGAAGCCTTTCGCTAAGGCTGTTCTTGTGGAATTGGCAAAGGGATATTTGGAAGCCCATAGAGGGCTATGGTGAAAAAGGAAATATCTTCCTTTCAAAACTGGAAAGAAGCTTTCTGAGAAACTGCTCTGTGTTCTGTTAATTCATCTCAGAGAGTTATATCTTTCCCTTCAAGAAGCCTTTCGCTAAGGCTGTTCTTGTGGAATTGGCAAAGGGATATTTGGAAGCCCATAGAGGGCTATGGTGAAAAAGGAAATATCTTCCGTTCAAAACTGGAAAGAAGCTTTCTGAGAAACTGCTCTGTGTTCTGTTAATTCATCTCACAGAGTTACATCTTTCCCTTCAAGAAGCCTTTCGCTAAGGCTGTTCTTTTGGAATTGGCAAAGGGATATTTGGAAGCCCATAGAGGGCTATGGTGAAAAAGGAAATATCTTCCGTTCAAAACTGGAAAGAAGCTTTCTGAGAAACTGCTCTGTGTTCTGTTAATTCATCTCACAGAGTTATATCTTTCCCTTCAAGAAGCCTTTCGCTGAGGCTGTTCTTGTGAAATTGGCAAGGGGATATTTGGAAGCCTATAGAGGGCTATGGTGAAAAAGGAAATATCTTCCGTTCAAAACTGGAAAGAAGCTTTCTAAGAAACTACTATGTGTTCTGTTAATTCATCTCACAGATTTACATCTTTCCCTTCAAGAAACCTTTCGCTAAGGCTGTTCTTGTGGAATTGGCAAAGGGATATTTGGAAGCCCATAGAGGGCTATGGTGAAAAAGGAAATATCTTCCGTTCAAAACTGGAAAGAAGCTTTCTGAGAAACTGATCTGTGTTCTGTTAATTCATTTCACAGAGTTACATCTTTCCCTTCAGGAAGCCTTTCGCTAAGGCTGTTCTTGTGGAATTGACAAAGGGATATTTGGAAGCCCATAGAGGGCTATGGTGAAAAAGGAAATATCTTCCGTTCAAAACTGGAAAGAAGCTTTCTGAGAAATTGCTGTGTTCTGTTAATTCATCTCACAGAGTTACGTCTTTCCGTTCAAGAAGCCTTTCGCTAAGGCTGTTCTTGTGAAATTGGCAAGGGGATATTTGGAAGCCTATAGAGGGCTATGGTGAAAAAGGAAATATCTTCCGTTCAAAACTGGAAAGAAGCTTTCTGAGAAACTGCTCTGTGTTCTGTTAATTCATCTCACAGATTTACATCTTTCCCTTCAAGAAACCTTTCGCTAAGGCTGTTCTTGTGGAATTCGCAAAGGGATATTTGGAAGCCCTTAGAGGGCTACGGTGAAAAAGGAAATATCTTCCGTTCAAAATTGGAAAGAAGCTTTCTGAGAAACTGCTCTGTGTTCTGTTAATGCATCTCACAGAGTTACATCTTTCCCTTCACGAAGCCTTTCGCTAAGGCTGTTCTTGTGGAATTGGCGAAGGGATATTTGGAAGCCCATAGAGGGCTATGTTGAAAAAGGAAATACCTTCCGTTCAAAACTGGAAAGAAGCTTTCTGAGAAACTGCTCTGTGTTCTGTTAATTCATCTCACAGAGTTACATCTTTGCCTTCAAGAAGCCTTTCACTAAGGCTGTTCTTGTGGAATTGGCAAAGGGATATTTGGAAGCCCTTAGAGGGCTATGGTGAAAAAGGAAATATCTTCCGTTCAAAACTGGAAAGAAGCTTTCTGAGAAACTGCTCTGTGTTCTGCTAATTCATCTCACAGAGTTACATCTTTCCCTTAAAGAAGCCTTTCGCTAAGGCTGTTCTTGTGTAATTGGCAAAGGGATATTTGGAAGCCCATAGAGGGCTATGGTGAAAAAGGAAATATCTTCCGTTCAAAACTGGAAAGAAGCTTTCTGAGAAACTGCTCTGTGTTCTGTTAATTCATCTCACAGAGTTACATCTTTCCCTTCAAGAAGCCTTTCGCTAAGGCTGTTTTTGTGGAATTGGCAAAGGGATATTTGGAAGCCCATAGAGGGCTATAGTGAAAAAGGAAATATCTTCCGTTCAAAACTGGAAAGAAGCTTTCTGAGAAACTGTTCTGTGTTCTGTTAATACGTCTCACAGTGTTACATCTTTCCTTTCAAGAAACCTTTCGCTAAAGCTGTTTCTGTGGAATTGGAAAGGGGATACTTGGAAGCCCCTAGAGGGCTATGGTGAAAAAGGAAATATCTTCCGTTCAAAACTGGAAAGAAGCTTTCTGAGAAACTGATCTGTGTTCTGTTAATTCATCTCACAGAGTTACATCTTTCCCTTCAAGAAGCCTTTCGCTAAGGCTGTTCTTGTGGAATTGGTAAAGGGATATTTGGAAGCCCATAGAGCTCTATGGTGAAAAAGGAAATATCTTCCGTTCAAAACTGGAAAGAAGCTTTCTGAGAAACTGCTCTGTGTTCTGTTAATTCATCTCACAGAGTTACATCTTTCCCTTCAAGAAGCCTTTCGCTAAGGCTGTTCTTGTGGAATTGGCAAGGCGATATTTGGAAGCCCATAGAGGGCTATGGTGAAAAAGGAAATATCTTCCGTTCAAAACTGGAAAGAAGCTTTCTGAGAAACTGCTCTGTGTTCTGTTAATTCATCTCACAGAGTTACATCTTTCCCTTCAAGAAGCCTTTCGCTAAGGCTGTTCTTGTGGAATTGGCAAAGGGATATTTGGAAGCCCATAGAGGGCTATGGTGAAAAAGGAAATATCTTCCGTTTAAAACTGGAAAGAAGCTTTCTGAGAAACTGCTCTGAGTTCTGTTAATTCATCTCACAGAGTTACATCTTTCCCTTCAAGAAGCCTTTCGCTAAGGCTGTTCTTGTGGAATTGGCAAAGGGATATTTGGAAGCCCATAGAGGGCTATGGTGAAAAAGGAAATATCTTCCTTTCAAAACTGGAAAGAAGCTTTCTGAGAAACTGCTCTGTGTTCTGTTAATTCATCTCAGAGAGTTATATCTTTCCCTTCAAGAAGCCTTTCGCTAAGGCTGTTCTTGTGGAATTGGCAAAGGGATATTTGGAAGCCCATAGATGGCTTTGGTGAAAAAGGAAATATCTTCCGTTCAAAACTGGAAAGAAGCTTTCTGAGAAACTGCTCTGTGTTCTGTTAATTCATCTCACAGAGTTACATCTTTCCCTTCAAGAAGCCTTTCGCTAAGGCTGTTCTTTTGGAATTGGCAAAGGGATATTTGGAAGCCCATAGAGGGCTATGGTGAAAAAGGAAATATCTTCCGTTCAAAACTGGAAAGAAGCTTTCTGAGAAACTGCTCTGTGTTCTGTTAATTCATCTCACAGAGTTATATCTTTCCCTTCAAGAAGCCTTTCGCTGAGGCTGTTCTTGTGAAATTGGCAAGGGGATATTTGGAAGCCTATAGAGGGCTATGGTGAAAAAGGAAATATCTTCCGTTCAAAACTGGAAAGAAGCTTTCTAAGAAACTACTATGTGTTCTGTTAATTCATCTCACAGATTTACATCTTTCCCTTCAAGAAACCTTTCGCTAAGGCTGTTCTTGTGGAATTGGCAAAGGGATATTTGGTAGCCCATAGAGGGCTATGGTGAAAAAGGAAATATCTTCCGTTCAAAACTGGAAAGAAGCTTTCTGAGAAACTGATCTGTGTTCTGTTAATTCATTTCACAGAGTTACATCTTTCCCTTCAGGAAGCCTTTCGCTAAGGCTGTTCTTGTGGAATTGGCAAAGGGATATTTGGAAGCCCATAGAGGGCTATGGTGAAAAAGGAAATATCTTCCGTTCAAAACTGGAAAGAAGCTTTCTGAGAAACTGCTGTGTTCTGTTAATTCATCTCACAGAGTTACATCTTTCCGTTCAAGAAGCCTTTCGCTAAGGCTGTTCTTGTAAAATTGGCAAGGGGATATTTGGAAGCCTATAGAGGGCTATGGTGAAAAAGGAAATATCTTCCGTTCAAAACTGGAAAGAAGCTTTCTGAGAAACTGCTCTGTGTTCTGTTAATTCATCTCACAGATTTACATCTTTCCCTTCAAGAAACCTTTCGCTAAGGCTGTTCTTGTGGAATTCGCAAAGGGATATTTGGAAGCCCTTAGAGGGCTATGGTGAAAAAGGAAATATCTTCCGTTCAAAACTGGAAAGAAGCTTTCTGAGAAACTGCTCTGTGTTCTGTTAATGCATCTCACAGAGTTACATCTTTCCCTTCACGAAGCCTTTCGCTAAGGCTGTTCTTGTGGAATTGGCGAAGGGATATTTGGAAGCCCATAGAGGGCTATGGTGAAAAAGGAAATACCTTCCGTTCAAAACTGGAAAGAAGCTTTCTGAGAAACTGCTCTGTGTTCTGTTAATTCATCTCACAGAGTTACATCTTTGCCTTCAAGAAGCCTTTCACTAAGGCTGTTCTTGTGGAATTGGCAAGGGGATATTTGGAAGCCCTTAGAGGGCTATGGTGAAAAAGGAAATATCTTCCGTTCAAAACTGGAAAGAAGCTTTCTGAGAAACTGCTCTGTGTTCTGCTAATTCATCTCACAGAGTTACATCTTTCCCTTAAAGAAGCCTTTCGCTAAGGCTGTTCTTGTGGAATTGGCAAAGGGATATTTGGAAGCCCATAGAGGGCTATGGTGAAAAAGGAAATATCTTCCGTTCAAAACTGGAGAGAAGCTTTCTGAGAAACTGCTCTGTGTTCTGTTAATTCATCTCACAGAGTTACATCTTTCCCTTCAAGAAGCCTTTCGCTAAGGCTGTTCTTGTGGAATTGGCAAAGGGATATTTGGAAGCCCATAGAGGGCTATAGTGAAAAAGGAAATATCTTCCGTTCAAAACTGGAAAGAAGCTTTCTGAGAAACTGTTCTGTGTTCTGTTAATACGTCTCACAGTGTTATATCTTTCCTTTCAAGAAACCTTTCGCTAAAGCTGTTTCTGTGGAATTGGAAAGGGGATATTTGGAAGCCCATAGAGGGCTATGGTGAAAAAGGAAATATCTTCCGTTCAAAACTGGAAAGAAGCTTTCTGAGAAACTAATCTGTGTTCTGTTAATTCATCTCACAGAGTTACATCTTTCCCTTCAAGAAGCCTTTCGCTAAGGCTGTTCTTGTGGAATTGGTAAAGGGATATTTGGAAGCCCATAGAGGGCTATGGTGAAAAAGGAAATATCTTCCGTTCAAAACTGGAAAGAAGCTTTCTGAGAAACTGCTCTGTGTTCTGTTAATTCATCTCACAGAGTTACATCTTTCCCTTCAAGAAGCCTTTCGCTAAGGCTGTTCTTGTGGAATTGGCAAGGCGATATTTGGAAGCCCATAGAGGGCTATGGTGAAAAAGGAAATATCTTCCGTTCAAAACTGGAAAGAAGCTTTCTGAGAAACTGCTCTGTGTTCTGTTAATTCATCTCACAGAGTTACATCTTTCCCTTCAAGAAGCCTTTCACTAAGGCTGTTCTTGTGGAATTGGCAAAGGGATATTTGGAAGCCCATAGAGGGCTACGGTGAAAAAGGAAATATCTTCCGTTTAAAACTGGAAAGAAGCTTTCTGAGAAACTGCTCTGTGTTCTGTTAATTCATCTCACAGAGTTACATCTTTCCCTTCAAGAAGCCTTTCGCTAAGGCTGTTCTTGTGGAATTGGCAAAGGGATATTTGGAAGCCCATAGAGGGCTATGTTGAAAAAGGAAATATCTTCCGTTCAAAACTGGAAAGAAGCTTTCTGAGAAACTGCTCTGTGTTCTGTTAATTCATCTCACAGAGTTACATCTTTCCCTTCAAGAAACCTTTCGCTAAGGCTGTTCTTGTGGAATTCGAAAAGGGATATTTGGAAGCCCATAGAGGGCTATGGTGAAAAAGGAAATATCTTCCGTTCAAAACTGGAAAGAAGCTTTCTGAGGAACTGCTCTGTGTTCTGTTAATGCATCTCACAGAGTTACATCTTTCCCTTCACGAAGCCTTTCGCTAAGGCTGTTCTTGTGGAATTGGCGAAGGGATATTTGGAAGCCCTTAGAGGGCTATGGTGAAAAAGGAAATATCTTCCGTTCAAAACTGGAAAGAAGCTTTCTGAGAAACTGCTCTGTGTTGTGTTAATTCGTCTCACAGTGTTACATCTTTCCTTTCAAGAAACCTTTCGATAAAGCTGTTTCTGTGGTATTGGCAAGGGGATACTTGGAAGCCCCTAGAGGGCTATGGTGAAAAAGGAAATATCTTCCGTTCAAAACTGGAAAGAAGCTTTCTGAGAAACTGCTCTGTGTTCTGGTAATTCATCTCACAGGGTTACATCTTTCCCTTCAAGAAGCCTTTCTCTAAGGCTGTTCTTGTGGAATTGGCAAAGGGATATTTGGAAGCCCATAGAGGGCTATGGTGAAAAAGGAAATATCTTCCTTTCAAAACTGGAAAGAAGCTTTCTGAGAAACTGCTCTGTGTTCTGTTAATTCATCTCAGAGAGTTATATCTTTCCCTTCAAGAAGCCTTTCGCTAAGGCTGTTCTTGTGGAATTGGCAAAGGGATATTTGGAAGCCCATAGAGGGCTATGGTGAAAAAGGAAATATCTGCCGTTCAAAACTGGAAAGAAGCTTTCTGAGGAACTGCTCTGTGTTCTGTTAATGCATCTCACAGAGTTACATCTTTCCCTTCACGAAGCCTTTCGCTAAGGCTGTTCTTGTGGAATTGGCGAAGGGATATTTGGAAGCCCTTAGAGGGCTATGGTGAAAAAGGAAATATCTTCCGTTCAAAACTGGAAAGAAGCTTTCTGAGAAACTGCTCTGTGTTCTGTTAATTCATCTCACAGATTTACATCTTTCCCTTCAAGAAACCTTTCGCTAAGGCTGTTCTTGTGGAATTCGCAAAGGGATATTTGGAAGCCCTTAGAGGGCTATGGTGAAAAAGGAAATATCTTCCGTTCAAAACTGGAAAGAAGCTCTCTGAGAAACTGCTCTGTGTTCTGTTAATGCATCTCACAGAGTTACATCTTTCCCTTCACGAAGCCTTTCGCTAAGGATGTTCTTGTGGAATTGGCGAAGGGATATTTGGAAGCCCTTAGAGGGCTATGGTGAAAAAGGAAATACCTTCCGTTCAAAACTGGAAAGAAGCTTTCTGAGAAACTGCTCTGTGTTCTGTTAATCCATCTCACAGAGTTACATCTTTCCCTTCAAGAAGCCTTTCACTAATGCTGTTCTTGTGGAATTGGCAAAGGGATATTTGGAAGCCCATAGAGGGCTATAGTGAAAAAGGAAATATCTTCCGTTCAAAACTGGAAAGAAGCTTTCTGAGAAACTGTTCTGTGTTCTGTTAATACGTCTCACAGTGTTACATCTTTCCTTTCAAGAAACCTTTCGCTAAAGCTGTTTCTGTGGAATTGGCAAGGGGATACTTGGAAGCCCCTAGAGGGCTATGGTGAAAAAGGAAATATCTTCCGTTCAAAACTGGAAAGAAGCTTTCTGAGAAACTGATCTGTGTTCTGTTAATTCATCTCACAGAGTTACATCTTGCCCTTCAAGAAGCCTTTCGCTAAGGCTGTTCTTGTGGAATTGGTAAAGGGATATTTGGAAGCCCATAGAGGGCTATGGTGAAAAAGGAAATATCTTCCGTTCAAAACTGGAAAGAAGCTTTCTGAGAAACTGCTCTGTGTTCTGTTAATTCATCTCACAGAGTTACATCTTTCCCTTCAAGAAACCTTTCGCTAAGGCTGTTCTTGTGGAATTGGCAAGGCGATATTTGGAAGCCCATAGAGGGCTATGGTGAAAAAGGAAATATCTTCCGTTCAAAACTGGAAAGAAGCTTTCTGAGAAACTGCTCTGTGTTCTGTTAATTCATCTCACAGAGTTACATCTTTCCCTTCAAGAAGCCTTTCACTAAGGCTGTTCTTGTGGAATTGGCAAAGGGATATTTGGAAGCCCATAGAGGGCTATGGTGAAAAAGGAAATATCTTCCGTTTAAAACTGGAAAGAAGCTTTCTGAGAAACTGCTCTGTGTTCTGTTAATTCATCTCACAGAGTTACATCTTTCCCTTCAAGAAGCCTTTCGCTAAGGCTGTTCTTGTGGAATTGGCAAAGGGATATTTGGAAGCCCATAGAGGGCTATGTTGAAAAAGGAAATATCTTCCGTTCAAAACTGGAAAGAAGCTTTCTGAGAAACTGCTCTGTGTTCTGTTAATTCATCTCACAGAGTTACATCTTTCCCTTCAAGAAACCTTTCGCTAAGGCTGTTCTTGTGGAATTCGAAAAGGGATATTTGGAAGCCCATAGAGGGCTATGGTGAAAAAGGAAATATCTTCCGTTCAAAACTGGAAAGAAGCTTTCTGAGGAACTGCTCTGTGTTCTGTTAATGCATCTCACAGAGTTACATCTTTCCCTTCACGAAGCCTTTCGCTAAGGCTGTTCTTGTGGAATTGGCGAAGGGATATTTGGAAGCCCTTAGAGGGCTATGGTGAAAAAGGAAATATCTTCCGTTCAAAACTGGAAAGAAGCTTTCTGAGAAACTGCTCTGTGTTGTGTTAATTCGTCTCACAGTGTTACATCTTTCCTTTCAAGAAACCTTTCGATAAAGCTGTTTCTGTGGTATTGGCAAGGGGATACTTGGAAGCCCCTAGAGGGCTATGGTGAAAAAGGAAATATCTTCCGTTCAAAACTGGAAAGAAGCTTTCTGAGAAACTGCTCTGTTTTCTGGTAATTCATCTCACAGGGTTACATCTTTCCCTTCAAGAAGCCTTTCGCTAAGGCTGTTCTTGTGGAATTGGCAAAGGGATATTTGGAAGCCCATAGAGGGCTATGGTGAAAAAGGAAATATCTTCCTTTCAAAACTGGAAAGAAGCTTTCTGAGAAACTGCTCTGTGTTCTGTTAATTCATCTCAGAGAGTTATATCTTTCCCTTCAAGAAGCCTTTCGCTAAGGCTGTTCTTGTGGAATTGGCAAAGGGATATTTGGAAGCCCATAGAGGGCTATGGTGAAAAAGGAAATATCTTCCGTTCAAAACTGGAAAGAAGCTTTCTGAGAAACTGCTCTGTGTTCTGTTAATTCATCTCACAGAGTTACATCTTTCCCTTCAAGAAGCCTTTCGCTAAGGCTGTTCTTTTGGAATTGGCAAAGGGATATTTGGAAGCCCATAGAGGGCTATGGTGAAAAAGGAAATATCTTCCGTTCAAAACTGGAAAGAAGCTTTCTGAGAAACTGCTCTGTGTTCTGTTAATTCATCTCACAGAGTTATATCTTTCCCTTCAAGAAGCCTTTCGCTGAGGCTGTTCTTGTGAAATTGGCAAGGGGATATTTGGAAGCCTATAGAGGGCTATGGTGAAAAAGGAAATATCTTCCGTTCAAAACTGGAAAGAAGCTTTCTAAGAAACTGCTATGTGTTCTGTTAATTCATCTCACAGATTTACATCTTTCCCTTCAAGAAACCTTTCGCTAAGGCTGTTCTTGTGGAATTCGCAAAGGGATATTTCGAAGCCCATAGAGGGCTAAGGTGAAAAAGGTAATATCTTCCGTTCAAAACTGGAAAGAAGCTTTCTGAGAAACTGCTCTGTGTTCTGTTAATTCATCTCACAGAGTTACATCTTTCTCTTCAGGAAGCCTTTCGCTAAGGCTGTTCTTGTGGAATTGGCAAAGGGATATTTGGAAGCCCGTAGAGGGCTATGGTGAAAAAGGAAATATCTTCCGTTCACAACTGGAAAGAAGCTTTCTGAGAAACTGCTCTGTGTTCTGGTAATTCATCTCACAGAGTTACATCTTTCCCTTCAAGAAGCCTTTCGCTAAGGCTGTTCTTGTGGAATTGGCAAAGGGATATTTGGAAGCTCATAGAGGGCTATGGTGAAAAAGGAAATATCTTCCGTTCAAAACTGGAAAGAAGCTTTCTGAGAAACTGCTCTGTGTTCTGTTAATTCATCTCACAGAGTTACATCTTTCCCTTCAAGAAGCCTTTCGCTAAGGCTGTTCTTGTGAAATTGGCAAGGGGATATTTGGAAGCCTATAGAGGGCTATGGTGAAAAAGGAAATATCTTCCGTTCAAAACTGGAAAGAAGCTTTCTGAGAAACTGCTCTGTGTTCTGTTAATTCATCTCACAGATTTACATCTTTCCCTTCAAGAAACCTTTCGCTAAGGCTGTTCTTGTGTAATTCGTAAAGGGATATTTGGAAGCCCTTAGAGGGCTATGGTGAAAAAGGAAATATCTTCCGTTCAAAACTGGAAAGAAGCTTTCTGAGAAACTGCTCTGTGTTCTGTTAATGCATCTCACAGAGTTACATCTTTCCCTTCACGAAGCCTTTCGCTAAGGCTGTTCTTGTGGAATTGGCGAAGGGATATTTGGAAGCCCTTAGAGGGCTATGGTGAAAAAGGAAATACCTTCCGTTCAAAACTGGAAAGAAGCTTTCTGAGAAACTGCTCTGTGTTCTGTTAATCCATCTCACAGAGTTACATCTTTCCCTTCAAGAAGCCTTTCACTAATGCTGTTCTTGTTGGATTGGCAAAGGGATATTTGGAAGCCCATAGAGGGCTATAGTGAAAAAGGAAATATCTTCCGTTCAAAACTGGAAAGAAGCTTTCTGAGAAACTGTTCTGTGTTCTGTTAATACGTCTCACAGTGTTACATCTTTCCTTTCAAGAAACCTTTCGCTAAAGCTGTTTCTGTGGAATTGGCAAGGGGATACTTGGAAGCCCCTAGAGGGCTATGGTGAAAAAGGAAATATCTTCCGTTCAAAACTGGAAAGAAGCTTTCTGAGAAACTGATCTGTGTTCTGTTAATTCATCTCACAGAGTTACATCTTTCCCTTCAAGAAGCCTTTCGCTAAGGCTGTTCTTGTGGAATTGGTAAAGGGATATTTGGAAGCCCATAGAGGGCTATGGTGAAAAAGGAAATATCTTCCGTTCAAAACTGGAAAGAAGCTTTCTGAGAAATTGCTCTGTGTTCTCTAATTCATCTCACAGAGTTACATCTTTCCCTTCAAGAAGCCTTTCGCTAAGGCTCTTCTTGTGGAATTGGCAAGGCGATATTTGGAAGCCCATAGAGGGCTATGGTGAAAAAGGAAATATCTTCCGTTCAAAACTGGAAAGAAGCTTTCTGAGAAACTGCTCTGTGTTCTGTTAATCCATCTCACAGAGTTACATCTTTCCCTTCAAGAAACCTTTCGCTAAGGCTGTTCTTGTGGAATTCGCAAAGGGATATTTGGATGCCCTTAGAGGGCTATGGTGAAAAAGGAAATATCTTCCGTTTAAAACAGGAAAGATGCTTTTTGAGAAACTGCTCTGTGTTCTGTTAATTCATCTCACAGAGTTACATCTTTCCCTTCAAGAAGCCTTTCGCTAAGGCTGTTCTTGTGGAATTGGAAAAGTAATATTTGGAAGCCCATAGAGGGCTATGGTGAAAAAGGAAATATCTTCCGTTCAAACCTGGAAAGAAGCTTTCTGAGAAACTGCTCTGTGTTCTGTTAATTCACCTCACAGAGTTACATCTTTCCCCTCAAGAAGCCTTTCGCTAAGGCTGTTCTTGTGGAATTGGCAATGGGATATTTGGAAGCCCTTAGAGGGCTATGGTGAAAAAGGAAATACCTTCCGTTCAAAACTGGAAAGAAGCTTTCTGAGAAACTGCTCTGTGTTCTGTTAATTCATCTCACAGAGTTACATCTTTCCGTTAAAGAAGCCATTCGCTAAGGCTGTTCTTGTGGAATTGGCAAAGGGATATTTGGAAGCCCATAGAGGGCTCTGTTGAAAAAGGAAATATCTTCCGTTCAAAACTGGAAAGAAGCTTTCTGAGAAACTGCTCTGTGTTCTGTTAATTCATCTCACAGAGTTACATCTTTCCCTTCAAGAAGCCTTTCGCTAAGGCTGTTCTTGTGGAATTGGCAAAGGGATATTTGGAAGCCCATACAGGGCTATGGTGAAAAAGGAATATCTTCCGTTCAAAACTGGAAAGAAGCTTTCTGAGAAACTGCTCTGTGTTCTGTTAATTCATCTCACAGAGTTACATCTTTCCCTTCAAGAAGCCTTTCGCTAAGGCTGTTCTTGTGGAATTGGGAAAGGGATATTTGGAAGAACAGAGGGCTAAGGTGAAAAAGGAAATATCTTCCGTTCAAAACTGGAAAGAAGCTTTCTGAGAAACTGCTCTGTGTTCTGTTTATTCATCTCACAGAGTTACATCTTTCCCTTCAAGAAGCCTTTCGCTAAGGCTGTTCTTGTGGAATTGGAAAAGGGATATTTGGAAGCCCATAGAGGGCTATGGTGAAAAAGGAAATATCTTCCGTTCAAAACTGGAAAGAAGCTTTCTGAGAAACTGCTCTGTGTTCTGTTAATTCATCTCACAGAGTTACATCTTTCCCTTCAAGAAGCCTTTCGCTAAGGCTGTTCTTGTGGAATTGGCAAGGCGATATTTGGAAGCCCATAGAGGGCTATGGTGAAAAAGGAAATATCTTCCGTTCAAAACTGGAAAGAAGCTTTCTGAGAAACTGCTCTGTGTTCTGTTAATTCATCTCACAGAGTTACATCTTTCCCTTCAAGAAACCTTTCGCTAAGGCTGTTCTTGTGGAATTCGCAAAGGGATATTTGGAAGCCCATAGAGGGCTATGGTGAAAAAGGAAATATCTTCCGTTTAAAACTGGAAAGATGCTTTTTGAGAAACTGCTCTGTGTTCTGTTAATTCATCTCACAGAGTTACATCTTTCCCTTCAAGAAGCCTTTCGCTAAGGCTGTTCTTGTGGAATTGGCAAGGGGATATTTGGAAGCCCATAGAGGGCTATGGTGAAAAAGGAAATATCTTCCGTTCAAAACTGGAAAGAAGGTTTCTGAGAAACTGCTCTGTGTTCTGTTAATCCATCTCACAGAGTTACATCTTTCCCTTCAAGAAGCCTTTCACTAAGGCTGTTCTTGTGGAATTGGCAAAGGGATATTTGGAAGCCCATAGAGGGCTATAGTGAAAAAGGAAATATCTTCCGTTCAAAACTGGAAAGAAGTTTTCTGAGAAACTGTTCTGTGTTCTGTTAATACGTCTAGCAGTGTTACATCTTTCCTTTCAAGAAAACTTTCGCTAAAGCTGTTTCTGTGGAATTGGCAAGGGGATACTTGGAAGCCCCTAGAGGGCTATGGTGAAAAAGGAAATATCTTCCGTTCAAAACTGGAAAGAAGCTTTCTGAGAAACTGATCAGTGTTCTGTTAATTCATCTCACAGAGTTACATCTTTCCCTTCAAGAAGCCTTTCGCTAAGGCTGTTCTCGTGGAATTGGTAAAGGGATATTTGGAAGCCCATAGAGGGCTATGGTGAAAAAGGAAATATCTTCCGTTCAAAACTGGAAAGAAGCTTTTTGAGAAATTGCTCTGTGTTCTGTTAATTCATCTCACAGAGTTACATCTTTCCCTTCAAGAAGCCTTTCGCTAAGGCTCTTCTTGTGGAATTGGCAAGGCGATATTTGGAAGCCCATAGAGGGCTATGGTGAAAAAGGAAATATCTTCCGTTGAAAACTGGAAAGAAGCTTTCTGAGAAACTGCTCTGTGTTCTGTTAATTCATCTCACAGAGTTACATCTTTCCCTTCAAGAAACCTTTCGCTAAGGCTGTTCTTGTGGAATTCGCAAAGGGATATTTGGATGCCCATAGAGGGCTATGGTGAAAAAGGAAATATCTTCCGTTTAAAACTGGAAAGATGCTTTTTGAGAAACTGCTCTGTGTTCTGTTAATTCATCTCACAGAGTTACATCTTTCCCTTCAAGAAGCCTTTCGCTAAGGCTGTTCTTGTGGAATTGGAAAAGGGATATTTGGAAGCCCATAGAGGGCTAAGGCAAAAAAGGAAATATCTTCCGTTCAAAACTGGAAAGAAGCTTTCTGGGAAACTGCTCTGTGTTCTGTTAATTCATCTCACAGAGTTACATCTTTAACTTCAAGAAGCCTTTCGCTAAGGCTGTTCTTGTGGAATTGTCAAAGGGATATTTGGAAGCCCATAGAGGGCTATGGTGAAAAAGGAAATATCTTCCGTTCAAAACTGGAAAGAAGCTTTCTGAGAAACTGCTCTGTGTTCTGTTAATGCATCTCACAGAGTTACATCTTTCCCTTCAAGAAGCCTTTCGCTAAGGCTGTTCTTGTGGTATTGGCAAGGGGATATTTGGAAGCCCATAGAGGGCTATGGTGAAAAAGGAATTATCTTCCTTTCAAAACTGGAAAGAAGCTTTCTGAGATACTGCTCTGTTTTCTGTTAATTCGTCTCACAGTGTTACATCTTTCCTTTCAAGAAACCTTTCGCTAAAGCTGTTTCTGTGGAATTGGCAAGGGGATACTTGGAAGCCCCTAGAGGGCTATGGTGAAAAAGGAAATATCTTCCGTTCAAAACTGGAAAGAAGCTTTCTGAGAAACTGCTCTGTGTTCTGTTAATTCATCTCAGAGAGTTACATCTTTCCGTTCAAGAAGCCTTTCGCTAAGGCTGTTCTTGTGGAATTGGCAAAGGGATATTTGGAAGCCCATAGAGGGCTCTGGTGAAAAAGGAAATATCTTCCGTTGAAAACTGGAAAGAAGCTTTCTGAGAAACTGCTCTGTGTTCTGTTAATTCATCTCACAGAGTTACATCTTTCCCTTCAAGAAGCCTTTCGCTAAGGCTGTTCTTGTGGAATTGGCAAAGGGATATTTGGAAGCCCATAGAGGGCTAACGTGAAAAAGGAAATATCTTCCGTTCAAAAGTGGAAAGAAGCTTTCTGAGAAACTGCTCTGTGTTCTCTTAATTCATCTCACAGAGTTACATCTTTCTTTTCAGGAAGCCTTTCGCTAACGCTGTTCTTGTGGAATTGGCAAAGGGATATTTGGAAGCCCATAGAGGGCTGTGGTGAAAAAGGAAATATCTTCCGTTCAAAACTGGAAAGAAGCTTTCTGAGAAACTGCTCTGTGTTCTGTTAATTCATCTCACAGAGTTACATCTTTCCCTTCCAGAAGCCTTTCGCTAAGGCTGTTCTTGTGGAATTGGCAAAGGGATATTTGGAAGCCCATAGAGGGCTATGGTGAAAAAGGAAATATCTTCCGTTCAAAACTGGAAAGAAGCTTTCTGAGAAACTGCTCTGTGTTCTGTTAATTCATCTCACAGAGTTACATCTTTCCCTTCCAGAAGCCTTTCGCTAAGGCTGTTCTTGTGGAATTGGCAAAGGGATATTTGGAAGCCCATAGAGGGCTATGGTGAAAAAGGAAATATCTTCCGTTCAAAACTGGAAAGAAGCTTTCTGAGAAACTGCTCTGTGTTCTGTTAATTCATGTCACAGAGTTACATCTTTCCCTTCCAGAAGCCTTTCCCTAAGGCTGTTCTTGTGGAATTGGCAAAAGGATATTTGGAAGCCCATAGAGGGCTATGGTGAAAATGGAAATATCTTCCGTTCCAAACTGGAAAGAAGCTTTCTGAGAAACTGCTCTGTGTTCTGTTAATTCATCTCAAGGAGTTATATCTTTCCCTTCAAGAAGCCTTTCGCTAAGGCTGTTCTTGTGGAATTGGCAAAGGGATATTTGGAATCCCATAGAGGGTTAAGGTGAAAAAGGAATTATCTTCCGTTCAAAACTGGAAAGAAGCTTTCTGAGAAACTGCTCTGTGTTCTGTTAATTCATCTCACAGAGTTACATCTTTCTTTTCAGGAAGCCTTTCGCTAAGGCTGTTCTTGTGGAATTGGCACAGGGATATTTGGAAGCCCATAGAGGGCTATGGTGAAAAAGGAAATACCTTCCGTTCAAAACTGGAAAGAAGCTTTCTGAGAAACTGCTCTGTGTTCTGTTAATTCATCTCACAGAGTTACATCTTTCCCTTCAAGAAGCCTTTCGCTAAGGCTGTTCTTGTGGAATTGGCAAAGGTGTATTTGGAAGCCCATAGAGGGCTATGGTGAAAAAGGAAATATCTTTCGTTCAAAACAGGAAAGAAGCTTTCTGAGAAACTGTTCTGTGTTCTCTTAATTCATCTCACAGAGTTACATCTTTCCCTTCAAGAAGCCTTTCGCTAAGGCTGTTCTTGTGGAATTGGCAAAGAGATATTTCGAAGCCCATAGAGGGCTATGGTGAAAAAGGAAATATCTTCCGTTCAAAACTGGAAAGAAGCTTTCTGAGAAACTGCTCTGTGTTCTGCTAATTCATCTCACAGAGTTACATCTTTCCCTTCAGGAAGCCTTTCGCTAAGGCTGTTCTTGTGGAATTGGCAAAGGGATATTTGGAAGCCCATAGAGGGCTATGGTGAAAAAGGAAATATCTTCCGTTCAAAACTGGAAAGAAGCTTTCTGAGAAACTGATCTGTGTTCTGTTAATTCATTTCACAGAGTTACATCTTTCCCTTCAGGAAGCCTTTCGCTAAGGCTGTTCTTGTGGAATTGGCAAAGGGATATTTGGAACCCCTAGAGGGCTATGGTGAAAAAGGAAATATCTTCCGTTCAAAACTGGAAAGAAGCTTTCTGAGAAACTGCTGTGTTCTGTTAATTCATCTCACAGAGTTACATCTTTCCGTTCAAGAAGCCTTTCGCTAAGGCTGTTCTTGTGAAATTGGCAAGGGGATATTTGGAAGCCTATAGAGGGCTATGGTGAAAAAGGAAATATCTTCCGTTCAAAACTGGAAAGAAGCTTTCTGAGAAACTGCTCTGTGTTCTGTTAATTCATCTCACAGATTTACATCCTTCCCTTCAAGAAACCTTTCGCTAAGGCTGTTCTTGTGGAATTCGCAAAGGGATATATGGAAGCCTTTAGAGGGCTATGGTGAAAAAGGAAATATCTTCCGTTCAAAACTGGAAAGAAGCTTTCTGAGAAACTGCTCTGTGTTCTGTTAATGCATCTCACAGAGTTACATCTTTCCCTTCACGAAGCCTTTCACTAAGGCTGTTCTTGTGGAATTGGCGAAGGGATATTTGGAAGCCCTTAGAGGGCTATGGTGAAAAAGGAAATACCTTCCGTTCAAAACTGGAAAGAAGCTTTCTGAGAAACTGCTCTGTGTTCTGTTAATTCATCTCACAGAGTTACATCTTTCCCTTCAAGAAGCCTTTCGCTAAGGCTGTTCTTGTGGAATTGGCAAAGGGATATTTGGAAGCCCATAGAGGGCTATAGTGAAAAAGGAAATATCTTCCGTTCAAAACTGGAAAGAAGCTTTCTGAGAAACTGTTCTGTGTTCTGTTAATACGTCTCACAGTGTTACATCTTTCCTTTCAAGAAACCTTTCGCTAAAGCTGTTTCTGTGGAATTGGAAAGGGGATACTTGGAAGCCCCTAGAGGGCTATGGTGAAAAAGGAAATATCTTCCGTTCAAAACTGGAAAGAAGCTTTCTGAGAAACTGATCTGTGTTCTGTTAATTCATCTCACAGAGTTACATTTTCCCTTCAAGAAGCCTTTCGCTAAGGCTGTTCTTGTGGAATTGGTAAAGGGATATTTGGAAGCCCATAGAGGGCTATGGTGAAAAAGGAAATATCTTCCGTTCAAAACTGGAAAGAAGCTTTCTGAGAAACTGCTCTGTGTTCTGTTAATTCATCTCACAGAGTTACATCTTTCCCTTCAAGAAGCCTTTCGCTAAGGCTGTTCTTGTGGAATTGGCAAGGCGATATTTGGAAGCCCATAGAGGGCTATGGTGAAAAAGGAAATATCTTCCGTTCAAAACTGGAAAGAAGCTTTCTGAGAAACTGCTCTGTGTTCTGTTAATTCATCTCACAGAGTTACATCTTTCCCTTCAAGAAGCCTTTCGCTAAGGCTGTTCTTGTGGAATTGGCAAAGGGATATTTGGAAGCCCATAGAGGGCTATGGTGAAAAAGGAAATATCTTCCGTTTAAAACTGGAAAGAAGCTTTCTGAGAAACTGCTCTGTGTTCTGTTAATTCATCTCACAGAGTTACATCTTTCCCTTCAAGAAGCCTTTCGCTAAGGCTGTTCTTGTGGAATTGGCAAAGGGATATTTGGAAGCCCATAGAGGGCTATGTTGAAAAAGGAAATATCTTCCGTTCAAAACTGGAAAGAAGCTTTCTGAGAAACTGCTCTGTGTTCTGTTAATTCATCTCACAGAGTTACATCTTTCCCTTCAAGAAACCTTTCGCTAAGGCTGTTCTTGTGGAATTCGAAAAGGGATATTTGGAAGCCCATAGAGGGCTATGGTGAAAAAGGAAATATCTTCCGTTCAAAACTGGAAAGAAGCTTTCTGAGAAACTGCTCTGTGTTCTGTTAATGCATCTCACAGAGTTACATCTTTCCCTTCACGAAGCCTTTCGCTAAGGCAGTTCTTGTGGAAATGGCGAAGGGATATTTGGAAGCCCTTAGAGGGCTATGGTGAAAAAGGAAATATCTTCCGTTCAAAACTGGAAAGAAGCTTTCTGAGAAACTGCTCTGTGTTGTGTTAATTCGTCTCACAGTGTTACATCTTTCCTTTCAAGAAACCTTTCGCTAAAGCTGTTTCTGTGGTATTGGCAAGGGGATACTTGGAAGCCCCTAGAGGGCTATGGTGAAAAAGGAAATATCTTCCGTTCAAAACTGGAAAGAAGCTTTCTGAGAAACTGCTCTGTGTTCTGGTAATTCATCTCACAGGGTTACATCTTTCCCTTCAAGAAGCCTTTCGCTAAGGCTGTTCTTGTGGAATTGGCAAAGGGATATTTGGAAGCCCATAGAGGGCTATGGTGAAAAAGGAAATATCTTCCTTTCAAAACTTGAAAGAAGCTTTCTGAGAAACTGCTCTGTGTTCTGTTAATTCGTCTCAGAGAGTTATATCTTTCCCTTCAAGAAGCCTTTCGCTAAGGCTGTTCTTGTGGAATTGGCAAAGGGATATTTGGAAGCCCATAGAGGGCTATGGTGAAAAAGGAAATATCTTCCGTTCAAAACTGGAAAGAAGCTTTCTGAGAAACTGCTCTGTGTTCTGTTAATTCATCTCACAGAGTTACATCTTTCCCTTCAAGAAGCCTTTCGCTAAGGCTGTTCTTTTGGAATTGGCAAAGGGATATTTGGAAGCCCATAGAGGGCTATGGTGAAAAAGGAAATATCTTCCGTTCAAAACTGGAAAGAAGCTTTCTGAGAAACTGCTCTGTGTTCTGTTAATTCATCTCACAGAGTTATATCTTTCCCTTCAAGAAGCCTTTCGCTGAGGCTGTTCTTGTGAAATTGGCAAGGGGATATTTGGAAGCCTATAGAGGGCTATGGTGAAAAAGGAAATATCTTCCGTTCAAAACTGGAAAGAAGCTTTCTGAGAAACTGCTCTGTGTTCTGTTAATTCATCTCACAGATTTACATCTTTCCCTTCAAGAAACCTTTCGCTAAGGCTGTTCTTGTGGAATTGGCAAAGGGATATTTGGAAGCCCTTAGAGGGCTATGGTGAAAAAGGAAATATCTTCCGTTCAAAACTGGAAAGAAGCTTTCTGAGAAACTGCTCTGTGTTCTGTTAATTCATCTCACAGAGTTACATCTTTCCCTTCACGAAGCCTTTCGCTAAGGCTGTTCTTGTGGAATTGGCGAAGGGATATTTGGAAGCCCTTAGAGGGCTATGGTGAAAAAGGAAATACCTTCCGTTCAAAACTGGAAAGAAGCTTTCTGAGAAACTGCTCTGTGTTCTGTTAATTCATCTCACAGAGTTACATCTTTGCCTTCAAGAAGCCTTTCACTAAGGCTGTTCTTGTGGAATTGGCAAAGGGATATTTGGAAGCCCTTAGAGGGCTATGGTGAAAAAGGAAATATCTTCCGTTCAAAACTGGAAAGAAGCTTTCTGAGAAACTGCTCTGTGTTCTGCTAATTCATCTCACAGAGTTACATCTTTCCCTTAAAGAAGCCTTTCGCTAAGGCTGTTCTTGTGGAATTGGCAAAGGGATATTTGGAAGCCCATAGAGGGCTATGGTGAAAAAGGAAATATCTTCCGTTCAAAACTGGAAAGAAGCTTTCTGAGAAACTGCTCTGTGTTCTGTTAATTCATCTCACAGAGTTACATCTTTCCCTTCAAGAAGCCTTTCGCTAAGGCTGTTCTTGTGGAATTGGCAAAGGGATATTTGGAAGCCCATAGAGGGCTATAGTGAAAAAGGAAATATCTTCCGTTCAAAACTGGAAAGAAGCTTTCTGAGAAACTGTTCTGTGTTCTGTTAATACGTCTCACAGTGTTACATCTTTCCTTTCAAGAAACCTTTCGCTAAAGCTGTTTCTGTGGAATTGGAAAGGGGATACTTGGAAGCCCCTAGAGGGCTATGGTGAAAAAGGAAATATCTTCCGTTCAAAACTGGAAAGAAGCTTTCTGAGAAACTGATCTGTGTTCTGTTAATTCATCTCACAGAGTTACATCTTTCCCTTCAAGAAGCCTTTCGGTAAGGCTGTTCTTGTGGAATTGGTAAAGGGATATTTGGAAGCCCATAGAGGGCTATGGTGAAAAAGGAAATATCTTCCGTTCAAAACTGGAAAGAAGCTTTCTGAGAAAATGCTCTGTGTTCTGTTAATTCATCTCACAGAGTTACATCTTTCCCTTCAAGAAGCCTTTCGCTAAGGCTGTTCTTGTGGAATTGGCAAAGGGATATTTGGAAGCCCATAGAGGGCTATAGTGAAAAAGGAAATATCTTCGGTTCAAAACTGGAAAGAAGCTTTCTGAGAAACTGTTCTGTGTTCTGTTAATACGTCTCACAGTGTTACATCTTTCCTTTCAAGAAACCTTTCGCTAAAGCTGTTTCTGTGGAATTGGAAAGGGGATACTTGGAAGCCCCTAGAGGGCTATGGTGAAAAAGGAAATATCTTCCGTTCAAAACTGGAAAGAAGCTTTCTGAGAAACTGATCTGTGTTCTGTTAATTCATCTCACAGAGTTACATCTTTCCCTTCAAGAAGCCTTTCGCTAAGGCTGTTCTTGTGGAATTGGTAAAGGGATATTTGGAAGCCCATAGAGGGCTATGGTGAAAAAGGAAATATCTTCCGTTCAAAACTGGAAAGAAGCTTTCTGAGAAACTGCTCTGTGTTCTGTTAATTCATCTCACAGAGTTACATCTTTCAATTCAAGAAGCCTTTCGCTAAGGCTGTTCTTGTGGAATTGGCAAAGGGATATTTGGAAGCCCATAGAGGGCTATGTTGAAAAAGGAAATATCTTCCGTTCAAAACTGGAAAGAAGCTTTCTGAGAAACTGCTCTGTGTTCTGTTAATTCATCTCACAGAGTTACATCTTTCCCTTCAAGAAACCTTTCGCTAAGGCTGTTCTTGTGGAATTCGAAAAGGGATATTTGGAAGCCCATAGAGGGCTATGGTGAAAAAGGAAATATCTTCCGTTCAAAACTGGAAAGAAGCTTTCTGAGAAACTGCTCTGTGTTCTGTTAATTCATCTCACAGAGTTACATCTTTCCCTTCAAGAAGCCTTTCGCTAAGGCTGTTCTTTTGGAATTGGCAAAGGGATATTTGGAAGCCCTTAGAGGGCTATGGTGAAAAAGGAAATAACTTCCGTTCAAAACTGGAAAGAAGCTTTCTGAGAAACTGCTCTGTGTTGTGTTAATTCGTCTCACAGTGTTACATCTTTTCTTTCAAGAAACCTTTCGCTAAAGCTGTTTCTGTGGTATTGGCAAGGGGATACTTGGAAGCCCCTAGAGGGCTATGGTGAAAAAGGATATATCTTCCGTTCAAAACTGGAAAGAAGCTTTCTGAGAAACTGCTCTGTGTTCTGGTAATTCATCTCACAGGGTTACATCTTTCCCTTCAAGAAGCCTTTCGCTAAGGCTGTTCTTGTGGAATTGGCAAAGGGATATTTGGAAGCCCATAGAGGGCTATGGTGAAAAAGGAAATATCTTCCTTTCAAAACTGGAAAGAAGCTTTCTGAGAAACTGCTCTGTGTTCTGTTTATTCATCTCAGAGAGTTATATCTTTCCCTTCAAGAAGCCTTTCGCTAAGGCTGTTCTTGTGTAATTGGCAAAGGGATATTTGGAAGCCCATAGAGGGCTATGGTGAAAAAGGAAATATCTTCCGTTCAAAACTGGAAAGAAGCTTTCTGAGAAACTGCTCTGTGTTCTGTTAATTCATCTCACAGAGTTACATCTTTCCCTTCAAGAAGCCTTTCGCTAAGGCTGTTCTTTTGGAATTGGCAAAGGGATATTTGGAAGCCCATAGAGGGCTATGGTGAAAAAGGAAATATCTTCCGTTCAAAACTGGAAAGAAGCTTTCTGAGAAACTGCTCTGTGTTCTGTTAATTCATCTCACAGAGTTATATCTTTCCCTTCAAGAAGCCTTTCGCTGAGGCTGTTCTTGTGAAATTGGCAAGGGGATATTTGGAAGCCTATAGAGGGCTATGGTGAAAAAGGAAATATCTTCCGTTCAAAACTGGAAAGAAGCTTTCTAAGAAACTGCTATGTGTTCTGTTAATTCATCTCACAGATTTACATCTTTCCCTTCAAGAAACCTTTCGCTAAGGCTGTTCTTGTGGAATTCGCAAAGGGATATTTCGAAGCCCATAGAGGGCTAAGGTGAAAAAGGTAATATCTTCCGTTCAAAACTGGAAAGAAGCTTTCTGAGAAACTGCTCTGTGTTCTGTTAATTCATCTCACAGAGTTACATCTTTCTCTTCAGGAAGCCTTTCGCTAAGGCTGTTCTTGTGGAATTGGCAAAGGGATATTTGGAAGCCCGTAGAGGGCTATGGTGAAAAAGGAAATATCTTCCGTTCACAACTGGAAAGAAGCTTTCTGAGAAACTGCTCTGTGTTCTGTTAATTCATCTCACAGAGTTACATCTTTCCCTTCAAGAAACCTTTCGCTAAGGCTGTTCTTGTGGAATTGGCGAAGGGATATTTGGAAGCCCTTAGAGGGCTATAGTGAAAAAGGAAATATCTTCCGTTCAAAACTGGAAAGAAGCTTTCTGAGAAACTGTTCTGCGTTCTGTTAATACGTCTCACAGTGTTACATCTTTCCTTTCAAGAAACCTTTCGCTAAAGCTGTTTCTGTGGAATTGGCAAGGGGATACTTGGAAGCCCCTAGAGGGCTATGGTGAAAAAGGAAATATCTTCCGTTCAAAACTGGAAAGAAGCTTTCTGAGAAACTGATCTGTGTTCTGTTAATTCATCTCACAGAGTTACATCTTTCCCTTCAAGAAGCCTTTCGCTAAGGCTGTTCTTGTGGAATTGGTAAAGGGATATTTGGAAGCCCATAGAGGGCTATGGTGAAAAAGGAAATATCTTCCGTTCAAAACTGGAAAGAAGCTTTCTGAGAAATTGCTCTGTGTTCTCTAATTCATCTCACAGAGTTACATCTTTCCCTTCAAGAAGCCTTTCGCTAAGGCTCTTCTTGTGGAATTGGCAAGGCGATATTTGGAAGCCCATAGAGGGCTATGGTGAAAAAGGAAATATCTTCCGTTCAAAACTGGAAAGAAGCTTTCTGAGAAACTGCTCTGTGTTCTGTTAATTCATCTCACAGAGTTACATCTTTCCCTTCAAGAAACCTTTCGCTAAGGCTGTTCTTGTGGAATTCGCAAAGGGATATTTGGATGCCCATAGAGGGCTATGGTGAAAAAGGAAATATCTTCCGTTTAAAACTGGAAAGATGCTTTTTGAGAAACTGCTCTGTGTTCTGTTAATTCATCTCACAGAGTTACATCTTTCCCTTCAAGAAGCCTTTCGCTAAGGCTGTTCTTGTGGAATTGGAAAAGGGATATTTGGAAGCCCATAGAGGGCTATGGTGAAAAAGGAAATATCTTCCGTTCAAACCTGGAAAGAAGCTTTCTGAGAAACTGCTCTGTGTTCTGTTAATTCACCTCACAGAGTTACATCTTTCCCCTCAAGAAGCCTTTCGCTAAGGCTGTTCTTGTGGAATTGGCAATGGGATATTTGGAAGCCCTTAGAGGGCTATGGTGAAAAAGGAAATACCTTCCGTTCAAAACTGGAAAGAAGCTTTCTGAGAAACTGCTCTGTGTTCTGTTAATTCATCTCACAGAGTTACATCTTTCCGTTCAAGAAGCCTTTCGCTAAGGCTGTTCTTGTGGAATTGGCAAAGGGATATTTGGAAGCCCATAGAGGGCTCTGTTGAAAAAGGAAATATCTTCCGTTCAAAACTGGAAAGAAGCTTTCTGAGAAACTGCTCTGTGTTCTGTTAATTCATCTCACAGAGTTACATCTTTCCCTTCATGAAGCCTTTCGCTAAGGCTGTTCTTGTGGAATTGGCAAAGGGATATTTGGAAGCCCATACAGGGCTATGGTGAAAAAGGAATATCTTCCGTTCAAAACTGGAAAGAAGCTTTCTGAGAAACTGCTCTGTGTTCTGTTAATCCATCTCACAGACTTACATCTTTCCCTTCAAGAAGCCTTTCACTAAGGCTGTTCTTGTGGAATTGGCAAAGGGATATTTGGAAGCCCATAGAGGGCTATAGTGAAAAAGGAAATATCTTCCGTTCAAAACTGGAAAGAAGTTTTCTGAGAAACTGTTCTGTGTTCTGTTAATACGTCTAGCAGTGTTACATCTTTCCTTTCAAGAAACCTTTCGCTAAAGCTGTTTCTGTGGAATTGGCAAGGGGATACTTGGAAGCCCCTAGAGGGCTATGGTGAAAAAGGAAATATCTTCCGTTCAAAACTGGAAAGAAGCTTTCTGAGAAACTGATCAGTGTTCTGTTAATTCATCTCACAGAGTTACATCTTTCCCTTCAAGAAGCCTTTCGCTAAGGCTGTTCTTTTGGAATTGGTAAAGGGATATTTGGAAGCCCATAGAGGGCTATGGTGAAAAAGGAAATAACTTCCGTTCAAAACTGGAAAGAAGCTTTTTGAGAAATTGCTCTGTGTTCTGTTAATTCATCTCACAGAGTTACATCTTTCCCTTCAAGAAGCCTTTCGCTAAGGCTCTTCTTGTGGAATTGGCAAGGCGATATTTGGAAGCCCATAGAGGGCTATGGTGAAAAAGGAAATATCTTCCGTTCAAAACTGGAAAGAAGCTTTCTGAGAAACTGCTCTGTGTTCTGTTAATTCATCAAACACAGTTACATCTTTCCCTTCAAGAAACCTTTCGCTAAGGCTGTTCTTGTGGAATTCGCAAAGGGATATTTGGATGCCCATAGAGGGCTATGGTGAAAAAGGAAATATCTTCCGTTTAAAACTGGAAAGATGCTTTTTGAGAAACTGCTCTGTGTTCTGTTAATTCATCTCACAGAGTTACATCTTTCCCTTCAAGAAGCCTTTCGCTAAGGCTGGTCTTGTGGAATTGGAAAAGGGATATTTGGAAGCCCATAGAGGGCTAAGGCAAAAAAGGAAATATCTTCCGTTCAAAACTGGAAAGAAGCTTTCTGGGAAACTGCTCTGTGTTCTGTTAATTCATCTCACAGAGTTACATCTTTAACTTCAAGAAGCCTTTCGCTAAGGCTGTTCTTGTGGAATTGTCAAAGGGATATTTGGAAGCCCATAGAGGGCTATGGTGAAAAAGGAAATATCTTCCGTTCAAAACTGGAAAGAAGCTTTCTGAGAAACTGCTCTGTGTTCTGTTAATGCATCTCACAGAGTTACATCTTTCCCTTCAAGAAGCCTTTCGCTAAGGCTGTTCTTGTGGTATTGGCAAGGGGATATTTGGAAGCCCATAGAGGGCTATGGTGAAAAAGGAATTCTCTTCCGTTCAAAACTGGAAAGAAGCTTTCTGAGATACTGCTCTGTTTTCTGTTAATTCGTCTCACAGTGTTACATCTTTCCTTTCAAGAAACCTTTCGCTAAAGCTGTTTCTGTGGAATTGGAAAGGGGATACTTGGAAGCCCCTAGAGGGCTAAGGTGAAAAAGGAAATATCTTCCGTTCAAAACTGGAAAGAAGCTTTCTGAGAAACTGATCTGTTTTCTGTTAATTCATCTCACAGAGTTACATCTTTCCGTTCAAGAAGCCTTTCGCTAAGGCTGTTCTTGTGGAATTGGCAAAGGGATATTTGGAAGCCCATAGAGGGCTCTGGTGAAAAAGGAAATATCTTCCGTTCAAAAGTGGAAAGAAGCTTTCTGAGAAACTGCTCTGTGTTCTGTTAATTCATCTCACAGAGTTACATCTTTCCCTTCAAGAAGCCTTTCCCTAAGGCTGTTCTTGTGGAATTGGCAAAGGGATATTTGGAAGCCCATAGAGGGCTATGGTGAAAAAGGAAATATCTTCCGTTCAAAACTGGAAAGAAGCTTTCTGAGAAACTGTTCTGTGTTCTGCTAATTCGTCTCACAGTGTTACATCTTTCCTTTCAAGAAACCTTTCGCTAAAGCTGTTTCTGTGGAATTGGCAAGGGGATACTTGGAAGCCCCTAGAGGGCTATGGTGAAAAAGGAAATATCTTCCGTTCAAAACAGGAAAGAAGCTTTCTGAGAAACTGATCTGTGTTCTGTTACTTCATCTCACAGAGTTACATCTTTCCCTTCAAGAAGCCTTTCGCTAAGGCTGTTCTTGTGGAATTGGAAAAGGGATATTTGGAAGCCCATAGAGGGCTATGGTGAAAAAGGAAATATCTTCCGTTCAAAACTGGAAAGAAGCTTTCTGAGAAACTGCTCTGTGTTCTGTTAATTCATCTCACAGAGTTACATCTTTCCCTTCAAGAAGCCTTTCGCTAAGGCTGTTCTTGTGGAATTGGCAAGGCGATATTTGGAAGCCCATAGAGGGCTATGGTGAAAAAGGAAATATCTTCCGTTCAAAACTGGAAAGAAGCTTTCTGAGAAACTGCTCTGTGTTCTGTTAATTCATCTCACAGAGTTACATCTTTCCCTTCAAGAAACCTTTCGCTAAGGCTGTTCTTGTGGAATTCGCAAAGGGATATTTGGAAGCCCATAGAGGGCTATGGTGAAAAAGGAAATATCTTCCGTTTAAAACTGGAAAGATGCTTTTTGAGAAACTGCTCTGTGTTCTGTTAATTCATCTCACAGAGTTACATCTTCCCCTTCAAGAAGCCTTTCGCTAAGGCTGTTCTTGTGGAATTGGCAAGGGGATATTTGGAAGCCCATAGAGGGCTATGGTGAAAAAGGAAATATCTTCCGTTCAAAACTGGAAAGAAGCTTTCTGAGAAACTGTTCTGTGTTCTGTTAATACGTCTCACTGTGTTACATCTTTCCTTTCAAGAAACCTTTCGCTAAAGCTGTTTCTGTGGAATTGGCAAGGGGATACTTGGAAGCCCCTAGAGGGCTATGGTGAAAAAGGAAATATCTTCCGTTCAAAACTGGAAAGAAGCTTTCTGAGAAACTGATCTGTGTTCTGTTAATTCATCTCACAGAGTTACATCTTTCCCTTCAAGAAGCCTTTCGCTAAGGCTGTTCTTGTGGAATTGGTAAAGGGATATTTGGAAGCCCATAGAGGGCTATGGTGAAAAAGGAAATATCTTCCGTTCAAAACTGGAAAGAAGCTTTCTGAGAAATTGCTCTGTGTTCTGTTAATTCATCTCACAGAGTTACATCTTTCCCTTCAAGAAGCCTTTCGCTAAGGCTCTTCTTGTGGAATTGGCAAGGCGATATTTGGAAGCCCATAGAGGGCTATGGTGAAAAAGGAAATATCTTCCGTTCAAAACTGGAAAGAAGCTTTCTGAGAAACTGCTCTGTGTTCTGTTAATTCATCGCACAGAGTTACATCTTTCCCTTCAAGAAACCTTTCGCTAAGGCTGTTCTTGTGGAATTCGCAAAGGGATATTTGGATGCCCATAGAGGGCTATGGTGAAAAAGGAAATATCTTCCGTTTAAAACTGGAAAGATGCTTTTTGAGAAACTGCTCTGTGTTCTGTTAATTCATCTCACAGAGTTACATCTTTCCGTTCAAGAAGCCTTTCGCTAAGGCTGTTCTTGTGGAATTGGAAAAGGGATATTTGGAAGCCCATAGAGGGCTAAGGTAAAAAAGGAAATATCTTCTGTTCAAAACTGGAAAGAAGCTTTCTGGGAAACTGCTCTGTGTTCTGTTAATTCATCTCACAGAGTTACATCTTTAACTTCAAGAAGCCTTTCGCTAAGGCTGTTCTTGTGGAATTGTCAAAGGGATATTTGGAAGCCCATAGAGGGCTATGGTGAAAAAGGAAATATCTTCCGTTCAAAACTGGAAAGAAGCTTTCTGAGAAACTGCTCTGTGTTCTGTTAATGCATCTCACAGAGTTACATCTTTCCCTTCAAGAAGCCTTTCGCTAAGGCTGTTTTTGTGGAATTGGCAAAGGGATATTTGGAAGCCCATAGAGGGCTATGGTGAAAAAGGAAATATCTTCCGTTCAAAACTGGAAAGAAGCTTTCTGAGAAACTGCTCTGTATTCTGTTAATTCATCTCACAGAGTTACATCTTTCCCTTCAAGAAGCCTTTCGCTAAGGCTGTTCTTGTGGTATTGGCAAGGGGATATTTGAAAGCCCATAGAGGGCTATGGTGAAAAAGGAATTATCTTCCGTTCAAAACTGGAAAGAAGCTTTCTGAGATACTGCTCTGTTTTCTGTTAATTCGTCTCACAGTGTTACATCTTTCCTTTCAAGAAACCTTTCGGTAAAGCTGTTTCTGTGGAATTGGCAAGGGGATATTGGAAGCCCCTAGAGGGCTATGGTGAAAAAGGAAATATCTTCCGTTCAAAACTGGAAAGAAGCTTTCTGAGAAACTGCTCTGTGTTCTGTTAATTCATCTCACAGAGTTACATTTTTCCGTTCAAGAAGCCTTTCGCTAAGGCTGTTCTTGTGGAATTGGCAAAGGGATATTTGGAAGCCCATAGAGGGCTCTGGTGAAAAAGGAAATATCTTCCGTTCAAAACTGGAAAGAAGCTTTCTGAGAAACTGCTCTGTGTTCTGTTAATTCATCTCACAGAGTTACATCTTTCCCTTCAAGAAGCCTTTCGCTAAGGCTGTTCTTGTGGAATTGGCAAAGGGATATTTGGAAGCCCATAGAGGGCTATGGTGAAAAAGGAATATCTTCCGTTCAAAACTGGAAAGAAGCTTTCTGAGAAACTGCTCTGTGTTCTGTTAATTCATCTCACAGAGTTACATCTTTCCCTTCAAGAAGCCTTTCGCTAAGGCTGTTCTTGTGGAATTGGCAAAGGGATATTTGGAAGAACAGAGGGCTAAGGTGAAAAAAAAAATATCTTCCGTTCAAAACTGGAAAGAAGCTTTCTGAGAAACTGCTCTGTGTTCTGTTTATTCATCTCACAGAGTTACATCTTTCCCTTCAAGAAGCCTTTCGCAAAGGCTGTTCTTGTGGAATTGGCAAAGGGATATTTGGAAGCCCATAGAGGGCTAAGGTGAAAAAGGAAGTATCTTCCGTTCAAAACTGGAAAGAAGCTTTCTGAGAAACTGTTCTGTGTTCTGTTAATTCGTCTCACAGTGTTACATCTTTCCTTTCAAGAAACCTTTCGCTAAAGCTGTTTCTGTGGAATTGGCAAGGGGATACTTGGAAGCCCCTAGAGGGCTATGGTGAAAAAGGAAGTATCTTCCGTTCAAAACTGGAAAGAAGCTTTCTGAGAAACTGATCTGTGTTCTGTTACTTCATCTCACAGAGTTACATCTTTCCCTTCAAGAAGCCTTTCGCTAAGGCTGTTCTTGTGGAATTGGAAAAGGGATATTTGGAAGCCCATAGAGGGCTATGGTGAAAAAGGAAATATCTTCCGTTCAAAACTGGAAAGAAGCTTTCTGAGAAACTGATCTGTGTTCTGTTAATTCATCTCACAGAGTTACATCTTTCCCTTCAAGAAGCCTTTCGCTAAGGCTGATCTTGTGGAATTGGCAAAGGGATATTTGGAAGCCCATAGAGGGCTATGGTGAAAAAGGAAATATCTTCCGTTCAAAACTGGAAAGAAGCTTTCTGAGAAACTGCTCTGTGTTCTGTTAATTCATCTCACAGAGTTACATCTTTCCCTTCAAGAAGCCTTTCGCTAAGGCTGTTCTTGTGGAATTGGCAAGGGGATATTTGGAAGCCCATAGAGGGCTATGGTGAAAAAGGAATTATCTTCCGTTCAAAACTGGAAAGAAGCTTTCTGAGAAACTGCTCTGTGTTCTGTTAATTCATCTCACAGAGTTACATCTTTCCCTTCAAGAAGCCTTTCACTAAGGCTGTTCTTGTGGAATTGGCAAAGGGATATTTGGAATCCCATAGAGGGCTATGGTGAAAAAGGAAATATCTTCCGTTCAAACCTGGAAAGAAGCCTTCTGAGAAACTGCTCTGTGTTCTGTTAATTCATCTCACAGAGTTACATCTTTCCCTTCAAGAAGCCTTTCGCTAAGGCTGTTCTTGTGGAATTGGCAAAGGGATATTTGGAAGCCCATTGAGGGTTATGGTGAAAAAGGAAATATCTTCCGTTCAAAACTGGAAAGAAGCTTTCTGAGAAACTGCTCTGTGTTCTGTTAATTCATCTCACAGAGTTACATCTTTCCCTTCAAGAAGCCTTTCGCTAAGGCTGTTCTTGTGGAATTGGCAAGGGGATATTTGGAAGCCCATAGAGGGCTATGGTGAAAAAGGAAATATCTTCCGTTCAAAACTGGAAAGAATCTTTCTGAGAAACTGCTCTGTGTTCTGTGAATTCATCTCACAGAGTTACATCTTTCCCTTCAAGAAGCCTTTCGCTAAGGCTGTTCTTGTGGAATTGGCAAGGCGATATTTGGAAGCCCATAGAGGGCTATGGTGAAAAAGGAAATATCTTCCGTTCAAAACTGGAAAGAAGCTTTCTGAGAAACTGCTCTGTGTTCTGTTAATTCATCTCACAGAGTTACATCTTTCCCTTCAAGAAACCTTTCGCTAAGGCTCTTCTTGTGGAATTCGCAAAGGGATATTTGGAAGCACATAGAGGGCAATGGTGAAAAAGGAAATATCTTCCGTTTAAAACTGGAAAGATGCTTTTTGAGAAACTGCTCTGTGTTCTGTTAATTCATCTCACAGACTTACATCTTTCCCTTCAAGAAGCCTTTCGCTAAGGCTGTTCTTGTGGAATTGGAAAAGGGATATTTGGCAGCCCATAGAGGGCTAAGTTAAAAAAGGAAATATCTTCCGTTCAAAACTGGAAAGAAGCTTTCTGAGAAACTGCTCTGTGTTCTGTTAATTCATCTCACAGAGTTACATCTTTCCCTTCAAGAAACCTTTCGCTAAGGCTGTTCTTGTGGAATTCGCAAAGGGATATTTGGAAGCCCATAGAGGGCTATGGTGAAAAAGGAAATATCTTCCGTTTAAAACTGGAAAGATGCTTTTTGAGAAACTGCTCTGTGTTCTGTTAATTCATCTCACAGACTTACATCTTTCCCTTCAAGAAGCCTTTCGCTAAGGCTGTTCTTGTGGAATTGGAAAAGGGATATTTGGAAGCCCATAGAGGGCTAAGTTAAAAAAGGAAATATCTTCCGTTCAAAACTGGAAAGAAGCTTTCTGGGAAACTGCTCTGTGTTCTGTTAATTCATCTCACAGAGTTACATCTTTCCCTTCAAGAAGCCTTTCGCTAAGGCTGTTCTTGTGGAATTGGCAAAGGGATATTTGGAAGCCCATAGAGGGCTATGGTGAAAAAGGAAATATCTTCCGTTCAAAACTGGAAAGAAGCTTTCTGAGAAACTGCTCTGTGTTCTGTTAATTCATCTCACAGAGTTACATCTTTCCCTTCAAGAAGCCTTTCGCTAAGGCTGTTCTTGTGGAATTGTCAAAGGGATATTTCGAAGCCCATTGAGGGCTAAGGTGAAAAACGAAATATCTTCCGTTCAAAACTGGAAAGAAGCTTTCTGAGAAACTGCTCTGTGTTCTGTTAATTCATCTCACAGAGTTACATCTTTCTCTTCAGGAAGCCTTTCGCTAAGGCTGTTCTTGTGGAATTGGCAAAGGGATATTTGGAAGCCCGTAGAGGGCTATGGTGAAAAAGGAAATATCTTCCGTTCACCACTGGAAGGAAGCTTTCTGAGAAACTGCTCTGTGTTCTGTTAATTCATCTCACAGAGTTACATCTTTCCCTTCAAGAAGCCTTTAGCTAAGGCTGTTCTTGTGGAATTGGCAAAGGGATATTTGGAAGCCCATAGAGGGCTAAGGTGAAAAAGGAAATATCTTCCGTTCAACACTGGAAAGAAGCATTCTGAGAAACTGCTCTGTGTTCTGTTAATTCATCTCACAGAGTTACGTCTTTCCCTTCAAGAAGCCTTTCGCTAAGGCTGTTCTTGTGGAATTGGCAAAGGGATATTTGGAAGCCCATAGAGGGCTCTGGTGAAAAAGGAAATATCTTCCGTTCAAAACTGGAAAGAAGCTTTCTGAGAAACTGCTCTGTGTTCTGTTAATTCATCTCACAGAGTTACATCTTTCCATTCAAGAAGCCTTTCGCTAAGGCTGTTCTTGTGGAATTGGCAAAGGGATATTTGGAAGCCCATAGAGGGCTATGGTGAAAAAGGAAATACCTTCCGTTCAAAACTGGAAAGAAGCTTTCTGAGAAACTGCTCTGTGGTCTGTTAATTCATCTCACAGAGTTACATCTTTCCCTTCAAGAAGCCTTTCGCTAAGTCTGTTCTTGTGGAATTGGCAAAGGGATATTTGGAAGCCCATAGAGGGCTATGGTGTAAAAGGAAATACCTTCCGTTCAAAACTGGAAAGAAGCTTTCTGAGAAACTGCTCTGTGGTCTGTTAATTCATCTCACAGAGTTACATCTTTCCCTTCAAGAAGCCTTTCGCTAAGTCTGTTCTTGTGGAATTGGCAAAGGGATATTTGGAAGCCCATAGAGGGCTACGGTGGAAAAGGAAATATCTTCCGTTCAACACTGGAAAGAAGCTTTCTGAGAAACTGTTCTGTGTTCTGTTAATTCGTCTCACAGTGTTACATCTTTCCTTTCAAGAAACCTTTCGCTAAAGCTATTTCTGTGGAATTGGCAAGGGGATACTTGGAAGCCCATAGAGGGCTATGGTGAAAAAGGAAATATCTTCCGTACAAAACTGGAAAGAAGCTTTCTGAGAAACTGCTCTGTGTTCTGTTAATTCATCTCACAGAGTTATATCTTTCCCTTCAAGAAGCCTTTCGCTAAGGCTGTTCTTGTGGAATTGGCAAAGGGATATTTGGAAGCCCTAGAGGGCTATGGTGAAAAAGGAAATATCTTCCGTTCAAAAATGGAAAGAAGCTTTCTGAGAAACTGCTCTGTGTTCTGTTAATTCATCTCACAGAGTTACATCTTTCCCTTCAAGAAGCCTTTCACTAAGGCTGTTCTTGTTGAATTGGCAAAGGGATATTTGGAAGCCCATAGAGGGCTATGGTGAAAAAGGAAATATCTTCCGTTCAAAACTGGAAAGAAGCTTTCTGAGAAACTGCTCTGTGTTCTGTTAATTCATCTCACAGAGTTACATCTTTCCCTTCAAGAAGCCTTTCGCTAAGGCTGTTCTTGTGGAATTGGCAAAGGGATATTTGGAAGCCCATAGAGGGCTATGGTGAAAAAGGAATATCTTCCGTTCAAAACTGGAAAGAAGCTTTCTGAGAAACTGCTCTGTGTTCTGTTAATTCATCTCACAGAGTTACATCTTTCCCTTCAAGAAGCCTTTCGCTAAGGCTGTTCTTGTGGAATTGGCAAAGGGATATTTGGAAGAACAGAGGGCTAAGGTGAAAAAGGAAATATCTTCCGTTCAAAACTGGAAAGAAGCTTTCTGAGAAACTGCTCTGTGTTCTGTTTATTCATCTCACAGAGTTACATCTTTCCCTTCAAGAAGCCTTTCGCTAAGGCTGTTCTTGTGGAATTGGCAAAGGGATATTTGGAAGCCCATAGAGGGCTATGGTGAAAAAGGAAATATCTTCCGTTCAAAACTGGAAAGAAGCTTTCTGAGAAACTGTTCTGTGTTCTGTTAATTCGTCTCACAGTGTTACAACTTTCCCTTCAAGAAGCCTTTCGCTAAGGCTGTTTTTGTGGAATTGGCAAAGGGATATTTGGAAGCCCATAGAGGGCTATGGTGAAAAAGGAAATATCTTCCGTTCAAACCTGGAAAGAAGCTTTCTGAGAAACTGCTCTCTGTTCTGTTAATTCATCTCACAGAGTTACATCTTCCCCTTCAAGAAACCTTTCGCTAAGGCTGTTCTTGTAGAATTCGCAAAGGGATATTTGGAAGCCCATAGAGGGCTATGGTGAAAAAGGAAATATCTTCCGTTTAAAACTGGAAAGATGCTTTTTGAGAAACTGCTCTGTGTTCTGTTAATTCATCTCACAGACTTACATCTTTCCCTTCAAGAAGCCTTTCGCTAAGGCTGTTCTTGTGGAATTGGAAAAGGGATATTTGGAAGCCCATAGAGGGCTAAGTTAAAAAAGGAAATATCTTCCGTTCAAAACTGGAAAGAAGCTTTCTGGGAAACTGTTCTGTGTTCTGTTAATTCATCTCACAGAGTTACATCTTTCCCTTCAAGAAGCCTTTCGCTAAGGCTCTTCTTGTGGAATTGGCAAAGGGATATTTGGAAGCCCATAGAGGTCTATGGTGAAAAAGGAAATATCTTCCGTTCAAAACTGGAAAGAAGCTTTCTGAGAAACTGCTCTGTGTTCTGTTAATTCATCTCACCGAGTTACATCTTTCCCTTCAAGAAGCCTTTCGCTAAGGCTGTTCTTGTGAAATTGGCAAAGGGATATTTCGAAGCCCATAGAGGGCTAAGGTGAAAAAGGAAATATCTTCCGTTCAAAACTGGAAAGAAGCTTTCTGAGAAACTGCTCTGTGTTCTGTTAATTCATCTCACAGAGTTACATCTTTCTCTTCAGGAAGCCTTTCGCTAAGGCTGTTCTTGTGGAATTGGCAAAGGGATATTTGGAAGCCCGTAGAGGGCTAAGGTGAAAAAGGAAATATCTTCCGTTCACAACTGGAAAGAAGCTTTCTGAGAAACTGCTCTGTGTTCTGTTAATTCATCTCACAGAGTTACATCTTTCCCATCAAGAAGCCTTTCGGTAAGGCTGTTCTTGTGGAATTGGCAAAGGGATATTTGGAAGCCCATAGAGGGCTATGGTGAAAAAGGAAATATCTTCCGTTCAACACTGGAAAGAAGCATTCTGAGAAACTGCTCTGTGTTCTGTTAATTCATCTCGAAGAGTTACATCTTTCCCTTCAAGCAGCCTCTCGCTAAGGCTGTTCTTGTGGAATTGGCAAAGGGATATTTGGAAGCCCATAGAGGGCTATGGTGAAAAAGGAAATATCTTCCGTTCAAAACTGGAAAGAAGCTTTCTGGGAAACTGCTCTGTGTTCTGTTAATTCATCTCACAGAGTTACATCTTTCCCTTCAAGAAGCCTTTCGCTAAGGCTGTTCTTGTGGAATTGGCAAAGGGATATTTGGAAGCCCATAGAGGGCTATGGTGAAAAAGGAAATATCTTCCGTTCAAAACTGGAAAGAAGCTTTCTGAGAAACTGTTCTGTGTTCTGTTAATTCGTCTCACAGTGTTACATCTTTCCCTTCAAGAAGCCTTTCGCTAAGGCTGTTTTTGTGGAATTGGCAAAGGGATATTTGGAAGCCCATAGAGGGCTATGGTGAAAAAGGAAATATCTTCCGTTCAAAACTGGAAAGAAGCTTTCTGAGAAACTGCTCTGTGTTCTGTTAATTCATCTCACAGAGTTACATCTTTCCCTTCAAGAAACCTTTCGCTAAGGCTGTTCTTGTGGAATTCGCAAAGGGATATTTGGAAGCCCATAGAGGGCTATGGTGAAAAAGGAAATATCTTCCGTTTAAAACTGGAAAGATGCTTTTTGAGAAACTGCTCTGTGTTCTCTTAATTCATCTCACAGACTTACATCTTTCCCTTCAAGAAGCCTTTCGCTAAGGCTGTTCTTGTGGAATTGGAAAAGGGATATTTGGAAGCCCATAGAGGGCTAAGTTAAAAAAGGAAATATCTTCCGTTCAAAACTGGAAAGAAGCTTTCTGGGAAACTGTTCTGTGTTCTGTTAATTCATCTCACAGAGTTACATCTTTCCCTTCAAGAAGCCTTTCGCTAAGGCTGTTCTTGTGGAATTGGCAAAGGGATATTTGGAAGCCCATAGAGGGCTATGGTGAAAAAGGAAATATCTTCCGTTCAAAACTGGAAAGAAGCTTTCTGAGAAACTGCTCTGTGTTCTGTTAATTCATCTCACAGAGTTATATCTTTCCCTTCAAGAAGCCTTTCGCTAAGGCTGTTCTTGTGGAATTGGAAAAGGGATATTTCGAAGCCCATAGAGGGCTATGGTGAAAAAGGAAATATCTTCCGTTCAACACTGGAAAGAAGCTTTCTGAGGAACTGCTCTGTGTTCTGTTAATTCATCTCACAGAGTTACATCTTTCCCTTCAAGAAGCCTTTCGCTAAGGCTGTTCTTGTGGAATTGGCAAAGGGATATTTGGAAGCCCATAGAGGGCTTTGGTGAAAAAGGGAATATCTTCCGTTCAAAACAGGAAAGAAGCTTTCTGAGAAACTGCTCTGTGTTCTGTTAATTCATCTCACAGAGTTTCATCTTTCCCTTCAAGAAGCCTTTCGCTAAGGCTGTTCTTGTGGAATTGGCAAAGGTATATTTGGAAGCCCGTAGAGGGCTATGGTGAAAAAGGAAATATCTTCCGTTCAAACCTGGAAAGAAGCTTTCTGAGAAACTGCTCTGTGTTCTGTTAATTCATCTCACAGAGTTACATCTTTCCCTTCGAGAAGTCTTTCGCTAAGGCAGTTCTTGTGGAATTGGCAAGGGGATATTTGGAAGCCCATAGAGGGCTATGGTGAAAAAGGAAATACCTTCCGTTCAAAACTGGAAAGAAGCTTTCTGAGAAACTGCTCTGTGTTCTGTTAATTCATCTCACAGAGTTACATCTTTCCCTTCAAGAAGCCTTTCGCTAAGGCTGTTCTTGTGGAATTGGCAAAGGGATATTTGGAAGAACAGAGGGCTAAGGTGAAAAAGGAAATATCTTCCGTTCAAAACTGGAAAGAAGCTTTCTGAGAAACTGCTCTGTGTTCTGTTTATTCATCTCACAGAGTTACATCTTTCCCTTCAAGAAGCCTTTCGCTAAGGCTGTTCTTGTGGAATTGGCAAAGGGATATTTGGAAGCCCATAGAGGGCTATGGTGAAAAAGGAAATATCTTCCGTTCAACACTGGAAAGAAGCTTTCTGAGAAACTGTTCTGTGTTCTGTTAATTCGTCTCACAGTGTTACAACTTTCCCTTCAAGAAGCCTTTCGCTAAGGCTGTTTTTGTGGAATTGGCAAAGGGATATTTGGAAGCCCATAGAGGGCTATGGTGAAAAAGGAAATATCTTCCGTTCAAACCTGGAAAGAAGCTTTCTGAGAAACTGCTCTCTGTTCTGTTAATTCATCTCACAGAGTTACATCTTCCCCTTCAAGAAACCTTTCGCTAAGGCTGTTCTTGTGGAATTCGCAAAGGGATATTTGGAAGCCCATAGAGGGCTATGGTGAAAAAGGAAATATCTTCCGTTTAAAACTGGAAAGATGCTTTTTGAGAAACTGCTCTGTGTTCTGTTAATTCATCTCACAGACTTACATCTTTCCCTTCAAGAAGCCTTTCGCTAAGGCTGTTCTTGTGGAATTGGAAAAGGGATATTTGGAAGCCCATAGAGGGCTAAGTTAAAAAAGGAAATATCTTCCGTTCAAAACTGGAAAGAAGCTTTCTGGGAAACTGTTCTGTGTTCTGTTAATTCATCTCACAGAGTTACATCTTTCCCTTCAAGAAGCCTTTCGCTAAGGCTCTTCTTGTGGAATTGGCAAAGGGATATTTGGAAGCCCATAGAGGTCTATGGTGAAAAAGGAAATATCTTCCGTTCAAAACTGGAAAGAAGCTTTCTGAGAAACTGCTCTGTGTTCTGTTAATTCATCTCACCGAGTTACATCTTTCCCTTCAAGAAGCCCTTCGCTAAGGCTGTTCTTGTGAAATTGGCAAAGGGATATTTCGAAGCCCATAGAGGGCTAAGGTGAAAAAGGAAATATCTTCCGTTCAAAACTGGAAAGAAGCTTTCTGAGAAACTGCTCTGTGTTCTGTTAATTCATCTCACAGAGTTACATCTTTCTCTTCAGGAAGCCTTTCGCTAAGGCTGTTCTTGTGGAATTGGCAAAGGGATATTTGGAAGCCCGTAGAGGGCTAAGGTGAAAAAGGAAATATCTTCCGTTCACAACTGGAAAGAAGCTTTCTGAGAAACTGCTCTGTGTTCTGTTAATTCATCTCACAGAGTTACATCTTTCCCATCAAGAAGCCTTTCGGTAAGGCTGTTCTTGTGGAATTGGCAAAGGGATATTTGGAAGCCCATAGAGGGCTATGGTGAAAAAGGAAATATCTTCCGTTCAACACTGGAAAGAAGCATTCTGAGAAACTGCTCTGTGTTCTGTTAATTCATCTCGAAGAGTTACATCTTTCCCTTCAAGCAGCCTCTCGCTAAGGCTGTTCTTGTGGAATTGGCAAAGGGATATTTGGAAGCCCATAGAGGGCTATGGTGAAAAAGGAAATATCTTCCGTTCAAAACTGGAAAGAAGCTTTCTGGGAAACTGCTCTGTGTTCTGTTAATTCATCTCACAGAGTTACATCTTTCCCTTCAAGAAGCCTTTCGCTAAGGCTGTTCTTGTGGAATTGGCAAAGGGATATTTGGAAGCCCATAGAGGGCTATGGTGAAAAAGGAAATATCTTCCGTTCAAAACTGGAAAGAAGCTTTCTGAGAAACTGTTCTGTGTTCTGTTAATTCGTCTCACAGTGTTACATCTTTCCCTTCAAGAAGCCTTTCGCTAAGGCTGTTTTTGTGGAATTGGCAAAGGGATATTTGGAAGCCCATAGAGGGCTATGGTGAAAAAGGAAATATCTTCCGTTCAAAACTGGAAAGAAGCTTTCTGAGAAACTGCTCTGTGTTCTGTTAATTCATCTCACAGAGTTACATCTTTCCCTTCAAGAAACCTTTCGCTAAGGCTGTTCTTGTGGAATTCGCAAAGGGATATTTGGAAGCCCATAGAGGGCTATGGTGAAAAAGGAAATATCTTCCGTTTAAAACTGGAAAGATGCTTTTTGAGAAACTGCTCTGTGTTCTGTTAATTCATCTCACAGACTTACATCTTTCCCTTCAAGAAGCCTTTCGCTAAGGCTGTTCTTGTGGAATTGGAAAAGGGATATTTGGAAGCCCATAGAGGGCTAAGTTAAAAAAGGAAATATCTTCCGTTCAAAACAGGAAAGAAGCTTTCTGAGAAACTGCTCTGTGTTCTGTTAATTCATCTCACAGAGTTTCATCTTTCCCTTCAAGAAGCCTTTCGCTAAGGCTGTTCTTGTGGAATTGGCAAAGGTATATTTGGAAGCCCGTAGAGGGCTATGGTGAAAAAGGAAATATCTTCCGTTCAAACCTGGAAAGAAGCTTTCTGAGAAACTGCTCTGTGTTCTGTTAATTCATCTCACAGAGTTACATCTTTCCCTTCGAGAAGTCTTTCGCTAAGGCAGTTCTTGTGGAATTGGCAAGGGGATATTTGGAAGCCCATAGAGGGCTATGGTGAAAAAGGAAATATCTTCCGTTCAAAACTGGAAAGAAGCTTTCTGAGAAACTGCTCTGTGTTCTGTTAATTCATCTCACAGAGTTACATCTTTCCCTTCAAGAAGCCTCTCGCTAAGGCTGTTCTTGTGGAATTGGCAAAGGGATATTTGGAAGCCCATAGAGGGCTATGGTGAAAAAGGAAATATCTTCCGTTCAAAACTGGAAAGAAGCTTTCTGGGAAACTGCTCTGTGTTCTGTTAATTCATCTCACAGAGTTACATCTTTCCCTTCAAGAAGCCTTTCGCTAAGGCTGTTCTTGTGGAATTGGCAAAGGGATATTTGGAATTCCATAGAGGGATATGGTGAAAAAGGAAATATCTTCCGTTCAAAACTGGAAAGAAGCTTTCTGAGAAACTGCTCTGTGTTCCGTTAATTCATCTCACAGAGTTATATCTTTCCCTTCAAGAAGCCTTTCGCTAAGGCTGTTCTTGTGGAATTGGCAAAGGGATATTTGGAAGCCCATAGAGGGCTATGGTGAAAAAGGAAATATCTTCCGTTCAACACTGGAAAGAAGCTTTCTGAGAAACTGCTCTGTGTTCTGTTAATTCATCTCACAGAGTTACATCTTTCCCTTCAAGAAGCCTTTCGCTAAGGCTGTTCTTGTGGAATTGGCAAAGGGATATTTGGAAGCCCATAGAGTGCTATGGTGAAAAAGGAAATAACTTCCGTTCAAACCTGGAAAGAAGCTTTCTGAGAAAATGCTCTGTGTTCTGTTAATTCATCTCACAGAGTTACATCTTTCCCCTCAAGAAGCCTTTCGCTAAGGCTGTTCTTGTGGAATTGGCAAAGCGATATTTGGAAGCCCATAGAGGGCTATGGTGAAAAAGGAAATACCTTCCGTTCAAAACTGGAAAGAAACTTTCTGAGAAACTGCTCTGTGGTCTGTTAATTCATCTCACAGAGTTACATCTTTCCCTTCAAGAAGCCTTTCGCTAAGTCTGTTCTTGTGGAATTGGCAAAGGGATATTTGGAAGCCCATAGAGGGCTATGGTGTAAAAGGAAATACCTTCCGTTCAAAACTGGAAAGAAGCTTTCTGAGAAACTGCTCTGTGGTCTGTTAATTCATCTCACAGAGTTACATCTTTCCCTTCAAGAAGCCTTTCGCTAAGGCTGTTCTTGTGGAATTGGAAAAGGGATATTTGGAAGCCCCTAGAGGGCTACGGTGAAAAAGGAAATATCTTCCGTTCAAAACTGGAAAGAAGCATTCTGAGAAACTGTTCTGTGTTCTGTTAATTCGTCTCACAGTGTTACATCTTTCCTTTCAAGAAACCTTTCGCTAAAGCTGTTTCTGTGGAATTGGCAAGGGGATACTTGGAAGCCCATAGAGGGCTATGGTGAAAAAGGAAATATCTTCCGTACAAAACTGGAAAGAAGCTTTCTGAGAAACTGCTCTGTGTTCTGTTAATTCATCTCACAGAGTTACATCTTTCCCTTCAAGAAGCCTTTCGTTAAGGCTGTTCTTGTGGAATTGGCAAGGGGATATTTGGAAGCCCATAGAGGGCTATGGTGAAAAAGGAAATATCTTCCGTTCAAAATTGGAAAGAAGCTTTCTGAGAAACTGCTCTGTGTTCTGTTAATTCATCTCACAGAGTTATATCTTTCCCTTCAAGAAGCCTTTCGCTAAGGCTGTTCTTGTGGAATTGGCAAAGGGATATTTGGAAGCCCATAGAGGGCTATGGTGAAAAAGGAAATATCTTCCGTTCAAAACTGGAAAGAAGCTTTCTGAGAAACTGCTCTGTGTTCTGTTAATTCATCTCACAGAGTTACATCTTTCCCTTCAAGAAGCCTTTCACTAAGGCTGTTCTTGTGGAATTGGCAAAGGGATATTTGGAAGCCCATAGAGGGCTATGGTGAAAAAGGAAATATCTTCCGTTCAAAACTGGAAAGAAGCTTTCTGAGAAACTGCTCTGTGTTCTGTTAATTCATCTCACAGAGTTACATCTTTCCCTTCATGAAGCCTTTCGCTAAGGCTGTTCTTGTGGAATTGGCAAAGGGATATTTGGAAGCCCATAGAGGGCTATGGTGAAAAAGGAAATATCTTCCGTTCAAAACTGGAAAGAAGCTTTCTGAGAAACTGCTCTGTGTTCTGTTAATTCATCTCACAGACTTACATCTTTCCCTTCAAGAAGCCTTTCGCTAAGGCTGTTCTTGTGGAATTGGCAAAGGGATATTTGGAAGCCCATAGAGGGCTATGGTGAAAAAGGAAATATCTTCCGTTCAAAAGTGGAAAGAAGCTTTCTGAGAAACTGCTCTGTGTTCTGTTAATTCATCTCACAGAGTTACATCTTTCCCTTCAAGAAGTCTTTCGCTAAGGATGTTCTTGTGGAATTGGCAAGGGGATATTTGGAAGCCCATAGAGGGCTATGGTGAAAAAGGAAATATCTTCCGTTCAAAAGTGGAAAGAAGCTTTCTGAGATACTGCTCTGTGTTCTGTTAATTCATCTCACAGAGTTACATCTTTCCCTTCAAGAAGTCTTTCGCTAAGGCTGTTCTTGTGGAATTGGCAAGGGGATATTTGGAAGCCCATAGAGGGCTATGGTGAAAAAGGAAATATCTTCCGTTCAAAACTGGAAAGAAGCCTTCTGAGAAACTGCCCTGTGTTCTGTTAATTCATCTCACAGAGTTACATCTTTCCCTTCAAGAAACCTTTCGCTAAGGCTGTTCTTGTGGAATTCGCAAAGGGATATTTGGAAGCCCATAGAGGGCTACGGTGAAAAAGGAAATATCTTCCGTTCAAAACTGGAAAGAAGCTTTCTGAGAAACTGCTCTGTGTTCTGTTAATTCATCTCACAGAGTTACATCTTTCCCTTCAAGAATCCTTTCGCTAAGGCTGTTCTTGTGGAATTGGAAAAGGGATATTTGGAAGCCCATAGAGGGCTATGGTGAAAAAGGAAATATCTTCCGTTCAAAACTGGAAAGAAGCTTTCTGGGAAACTGCTCTGTGTTCTGTTAATTCATCTCACAGAGTTACATCTTTCCCTTCAAGAAGCCTTTCGCTAAGGCTGTTCTTGTGGAATTGGCAAAGGGATATTTGGAAGCCCATAGAGGGCTATGGTGAAAAAGGAAATATCTTCCGTTCAAAACTGGAAAGAAGCTTTCTGAGAAACTGCTCTGTGTTCTGTTAATTCATCTCACAGAGTTACATCTTTCCCTTCAAGAAGCCTTTCGCTAAGGCTCTTCTTGTGGAATTGGCAAAGGGATATTTGGAAGCCCAAAGAGGGCTATGGTGAAAAAGGAAATATCTTCCGTACAAAACTGGAAAGAAGCTTTCTGAGAAACTGCTCTGTGTTCTGTTAATTCATCTCACAGAGTTACATCTTTCCCTTCAAGAAGCCTTTCGCTAAGGCTGTTCTTGTGGAATAGGCAAAGGGATATTTGGAAGCCCATAGATGGCTATGGTGAAAAAGGAAATATCTTCCGTTCAACACTGGAAAGAAGCTTTCTGAGAAACTGCTCTGTGTTCTGTTAATTCATCTCACAGAGTTACATCTTTCCCTTCAAGAAGCCTTTCGCCAAGGCTGTTCTTGTGGAATTGGAAAAGGGATATTTGGAAGCCCATAGAGGGCTTTGGTGAAAAAGGAAATATCTTCCGTTCAAAACTGGAAAGAAGCTTTCTGAAAAACTGCTCTGTGTTCTGTTAATTCATCACAGAGAGTTATATCTTTGCCTTCAAGAAGCCTTTCACTAAGGCTGTTCTTGTGGAATTGGCAAAGGGATATTTGGAAGCCCTTAGAGGGCTATGGTGAAAAAGGAAATATCTTCCGTTCAAAACTGGAAAGAAGCTTTCTGGGAAACTGCTCTGTGTTCTGCTAATTCATCTCACAGAGTTACATCTTTCCCTTAAAGAAGCCTTTCGCTAAGGCTGTTCTTGTGGAATTGGCAAAGGGATATTTGGAAGCCCATAGAGGGCTATGGTGAAAAAGGAAATATCTTCCGTTCAAAACTGGAAAGAAGCTTTCTGAGAAACTCCTCTGTGTTCTGTTAATTCATCTCACAGAGTTACATCTTTCCCTTCAAGAAGCCTTTCGCTAAGGCTGTTCTTGTGGAATTGGCAAAGGGATATTTGGAAGCCCATAGAGGGCTATAGTGAAAAAGGAAATATCTTCCGTTCAAAACTGGAAAGAAGCTTTCTGAGAAACTGTTCTGTGTTCTGTTAATACGTCTCACAGTGTTACATCTTTCCTTTCAAGAAACCTTTCGCTAAAGCTGTTTCTGTGGAATTGGAAAGGGGATACTTGGAAGCCCCTAGAGGGCTATGGTGAAAAAGGAAATATCTTCCGTTCAAAACTGGAAAGAAGCTTTCTGAGAAACTGATCTGTGTTCTGTTAATTCATCTCACAGAGTTACATCTTTCCCTTCAAGAAGCCTTTCGCTAAGGCTGTTCTTGTGGAATTGGTAAAGGGATATTTGGAAGCCCATAGAGGGCTATGGTGAAAAAGGAAATATCTTCCGTTCAAAACTGGAAAGAAGCTTTCTGAGAAACTGCTCTGTGTTCTGTTAATTCATCTCACAGAGTTACATCTTTCCCTTCACGAAGCCTTTCGCTAAGGCTGTTCTTGTGGAATTGGCGAAGGGATATTTGGAAGCCCTTAGAGGGCTATGGTGAAAAAGGAAATATCTTCCGTTCAACACTGGAAAGAAGCTTTCTGAGGAACTGCTCTGTGTTCTGTTAATTCATCTCACAGAGTTACATCTTTCCCTTCAAGAAGCCTTTCGCTAAGGCTGTTCTTGTGGAATTGGCAAAGGTATATTTGGAAGCCCATAGAGGGCTATGGTGAAAAGGGAATATCTTCCGTTCAAAACAGGAAAGAAGCTTTCTGAGAAACTGCTCTGTGTTCTGTTAATTCATCTCACAGAGTTACATCTTTCCCTTCAAGAAGCCTTTCGCTAAGGCTGTGCTTGTGGAATTGGCAAAGGGATATTTGGAAGCCCGTAGAGGGCTATGGTGAAAAAGGAAATATCTTCCGTTCAAACATGGAAAGAAGCTTTCTGAGAAACTGCTCTGTGTTCTGTTAATTCATCTCACAGAGTTACATCTTTCCCTTCAAGAAGTCTTTCGCTAAGGCTGTTCTTGTGGAATTGGCAAGGGGATATTTGGAAGCCCATAGAGGGCTATGGTGAAAAAGGAAATATCTTCCGTTCAAAACTGGAAAGAAGCTTTCTGAGAAACTGCTCTTTGTTCCGTTAATTCATCTCACAGAGTTATATCTTTCCCTTCAAGAAGCCTTTCGCTAAGGTTGTTCTTGTGGAATTGGCAAAGGGATATTTGGAAGCCCATAGAGGGCTATGGTGAAAAAGGAAATATCTTCCGTTCAACACTGGAAAGAAGCTTTCTGATAAACTGCTCTGTGTTCTGTTAATTCATCTCACAGAGTTACATCTTTCCCTTCAAGAAGCCTTTCGCTAAGGCTGTTCTTGTGGAATTGGCAAAGGGATATTTGGAAGCCCATAGAGGGCTATGGTGAAAAAGGAAATAACTTCCGTTCAAACCTGGAAAGAAGCTTTCTGAGAAACTGTTCTGTGTTCTGTTAATTCATCTCACAGAGTTACATCTTTCCCCTCAAGAAGCCTTTCGCTAAGGCTGTTCTTGTGGAATTGGCAAAGGGATATTTGGAAGCCCATAGAGGGCTATGGTGAAAAAGGAAATACCTTCCGTTCAAAACTGGAAAGAAGCTTTCTGAGAAACTGCTCTGTGGTCTGTTAATTCATCTCACAGAGTTACATCTTTCCCTTCAAGAAGCCTTTCGCTAAGTCTGTTCTTGTGGAATTGGCAAAGGGATATTTGGAAGCCCATAGAGGGCTATGGTGTAAAAGGAAATACCTTCCGTTCAAAACTGGAAAGAAGCTTTCTGAGAAACTGCTCTGTGTTCTGTTTATTCATCTCACAGAGTTACATCTTTCCCTTCAAGAAGCCTTTCGGTAAGGCTGTTCTTGTGGAATTGGCAAAGGGATATTTGAAAGCCCATAGAGGGCTAGGGTGAAAAAGGAAATATCTTCCGTTCAAAACTGGAAAGAAGCTTTCTGAGAAACTGCTCTGTGTTCTGTTAATACATCTCACAGAGTTACTTCTTTCCCTTCAAGAAGCCTTTAGCTAAGCCTGTTCTTGTGGAATTGGCAAAGGGATAATTAGAAGCCCATAGAGGGCTATGGTGAAAAAGGAAATATCATCCGTTCAAAACTGGAAAGAAGCTTTCTGAGAAACTGCTCTGTGTTCTGTTAATTCATCTCACAGAGTTACATCTTTCCCTTCAAGAAGCCTTTCGCTAAGGCTGTTCTTGTGGAATTGGAAAAGGGATATTTGGAAGCCCCTAGAGGGCTATGGTGAAAAAGGAAATATCTTCCGTTCAAAACTGGAAAGAAGCTTTCTAAGAAACTGTTCTGTGTTCTGTTAATTCGTCTCACAGTGTTACATCTTTCCTTTCAAGAAACCTTTCGCTAAAGCTGTTTCTGTGGAATTGGCAAGGGGATACTTGGAAGCCCATAGAGGGCTATGGTGAAAAAGGAAATATCTTCCGTACAAAACTGGAAAGAAGCTTTCTGAGAAACTGCTCTGTGTTCTGTTAATTCATCTCACAGAGTTACATCTTTCCCTTCAAGAAGCCTTTCGCTAAGGCTGTTCTTGTGGAATTGGCAAGGGGATATTTGGAAGCCCATAGAGGGCTATGGTGAAAAAGGAAATATCTTCCGTTCAAAACTGGAAAGAAGCTTTCTGAGAAACTGCTCTGTGTTCTGTTAATTCATCTCACAGAGTTATATCTTTCCCTTCAAGAAGCCTTTCGCTAAGGCTGTTCTTGTGGAATTGGCAAAGGGATATTTGGAAGCCCATAGAGGGCTATGGTGAAAAAGGAAATATCTTCCGTTCAAAACTGGAAAGAAGCTTTCTGAGAAACTGCTCTGTGTTCTGTTAATTCATCTCACAGAGTTACATCTTTCCCTTCAAGAAGCCTTTCACTAAGGCTGTTCTTGTGGAATTGGCAAAGGGATATTTGGAAGCCCATAGAGGGCTATGGTGAAAAAGGAAATATCTTCCGTTCAAAACTGGAAAGAAGCTTTCTGAGAAACTGCTCTGTGTTCTGTTAATTCATCTCACAGAGTTACATCTTTCCCTTCATGAAGCCTTTCGCTAAGGCTGTTCTTGTGGAATTGGCAAAGGGATATTTGGAAGCCCATAGAGGGCTATGGTGAAAAAGGAAATATCTTCCGTTCAAAACTGGAAAGAAGCTTTCTGAGAAACTGCTCTGTGTTCTGTTAATTCATCTCACAGAGTTACATCTTTCCCTTCAAGAAGCCTTTCGCTAAGGCTGTTCTTGTGGAATTGGCAAAGGGATATTTGGAAGCCCATAGAGGGCTATGGTGAAAAAGGAAATATCTTCCGTTCAAAAGTGGAAAGAAGCTTTCTGAGAAACTGCTCTGTGTTCTGTTAATTCATCTCACAGAGTTACATCTTTCCCTTCAAGAAGTCTTTCGCTAAGGCTGTTCTTGTGGAATTGGCAAGGGGATATTTGGAAGCCCATAGAGGGCTATGGTGAAATAGGAAATATCTTCCGTTCAAAACTGGAAAGAAGCTTTCTGAGAAACTGTTCTGTGTTCTGTTAATACGTCTCACAGTGTTACATCTTTCCTTTCAAGAAACCTTTCGCTAAAGCTGTTTCTGTGGATTTGGAAAGGGGATACTTGGAAGCCCCTAGAGGGCTATGGTGAAAAAGGAAATATCTTCCGTTCAAAACTGGAAAGAAGCTTTCTGAGAAACTGATCTGTGTTCTGTTAATTCATCTCACAGAGTTACATCTTTCCCTTCAAGAAGCCTTTCGCTAAGGCTGTTCTTGTGGAATTGGTAAAGGGATATTTGGAAGCCCATAGAGGGCTATGGTGAAAAAGGAAATATCTTCCGTTCAAAACTGGAAAGAAGCTTTCTGAGAAACTGCTCTGTGTTCTGTTAATTCATCTCACAGAGTTACATCTTTCCCTTCAAGAAGCCTTTCGCTAAGGCTGTTCTTGTGGAATTGGCAAGGCGATATTTGGAAGCCCATAGAGGGCTATGGTGAAAAAGGAAATATCTTCCGTTCAAAACTGGAAAGAAGCTTTCTGAGAAACTGCTCTGTGTTCTGTTAATTCATCTCACAGAGTTACATCTTTCCCTTCAAGAAGCCTTTCACTAAGGCTGTTCTTGTGGAATTGGCAAAGGGATATTTGGAAGCCCATAGAGGGCTATGGTGAAAAAGGAAATATCTTCCGTTTAAAACTGGAAAGAAGCTTTCTGAGAAACTGCTCTGTGTTCTGTTAATTCATCTCACAGAGTTACATCTTTCCCTTCAAGAAGCCTTTCGCTAAGGCTGTTCTTGTGGAATTGGCAAAGGGATATTTGGAAGCCCATAGAGGGCTATGGTGAAAAAGGAAATATCTTCCGTTCAAAACTGGAAAGAAGCTTTCTGAGAAACTGCTCTGTGTTCTGTTAATTCATCTCACAGAGTTACATCTTTCCCTTCAAGAAGCCTTTCGCTAAGGCTGTTCTTTTGGAATTGGCAAAGGGATATTTGGAAGCCCATAGAGGGCTATGGTGAAAAAGGAAATATCTTCCGTTCAAAACTGGAAAGAAGCTTTCTGAGAAACTGCTCTGTGTTCTGTTAATTCATCTCACAGAGTTATATCTTTCCCTTCAAGAAGCCTTTCGCTAAGGCTGTTCTTGTGAAATTGGCAAGGGGATATTTGGAAGCCTATAGAGGGCTATGGTGAAAAAGCAAATATCTTCCGTTCAAAACTGGAAAGAAGCTTTCTAAGAAACTGCTATGTGTTCTGTTAATTCATCTCACAGATTTACATCTTTCCCTTCAAGAAACCTTTCGCTAAGGCTGTTCTTGTGGAATTGGCAAAGGGATATTTGGAAGCCCATAGAGGGCTATGGTGAAAAAGGAAATATCTTCCGTTCAAAACTGGAAAGAAGCTTTCTGAAAAACTGATCTGTGTTCTGTTAATTCATTTCACAGAGTTACATCTTTCCCTTCAGGAAGCCTTTCGCTAAGGCTGTTCTTGTGGAATTGGCAAAGGGATATTTGGAAGCCCATAGAGGGCTATGGTGAAAAAGGAAATATCTTCCGTTCAAAAGTGGAAAGAAGCTTTCTGAGAAACTGCTCTGTGTTCTGTTAATTCATCTCACAGATTTACATCTTTCCCTTCAAGAAACCTTTCGCTAAGGCTGTTCTTGTGGAATTCGCAAAGGGATATTTGGAAGCCCTTAGAGGGCTATGGTGAAAAAGGAAATATCTTCCGTTCAAAACTGGAAAGAAGCTTTCTGAGAAACTGCTCTGTGTTCTGTTAATGCATCTCACAGAGTTACATCTTTCCCTTCACGAAGCCTTTCGCTAAGGCTGTTCTTGTGGAATTGGCGAAGGAATATTTGGAAGCCCTTAGAGGGCTATGGTGAAAAAGGAAATACCTTCCGTTCAAAACTGGAAAGAAGCTTTCTGAGAAACTGCTCTGTGTTCTGTTAATTCATCTCACAGAGTTACATCTTTGCCTTCAAGAAGCCTTTCACTAAGGCTGTTCTTGTGGAATTGGCAAAGGGATATTTGGAAGCCCTTAGAGGGCTATGGTGAAAAAGGAAATATCTTCCGTTCAAAACTGGAAAGAAGCTTTCTGGGAAACTGCTCTGTGTTCTGCTAATTCATCTCACAGAGTTACATCTTTCCCTTAAAGAAGCCTTTAGCTAAGGCTGTTCTTGTGGAATTGGCAAAGGGATATTTGGAAGCCCATAGAGGGCTATGGTGAAAAAGGAAATATCTTCCGTTCAAAACTGGAAAGAAGCTTTCTGAGAAACTGCTCTGAGTTCTGTTAATTCATCTCACAGAGTTACATCTTTCCCTTCAAGAAGCCTTTCGCTAAGGCTGTTCTTGTGGAATTGGCAAAGGGATATTTGGAAGCCCATAGAGGGCTATAGTGAAAAAGGAAATATCTTCCGTTCAAAACTGGAAAGAAGCTTTCTGAGAAACTGTTCTGTGTTCTGTTAATACGTCTCACAGTGTTACATCTTTCCTTTCAAGAAACCTTTCGCTAAAGCTGTTTCTGTGGAATTGGAAAGGGGATACTTGGAAGCCCCTAGAGGGCTATGGTGAAAAAGGAAATATCTTCCGTTCAAAACTGGAAAGAAGCTTTCTGAGAAACTGATCTGTGTTCTGTTAATTCATCTCACAGAGTTACATCTTTCCCTTCAAGAAGCCTTTCGCTAAGGCTGTTCTTGTGGAATTGGTAAAGGGATATTTGGAAGCCCATAGAGGGCTATGGTGAAAAAGGAAATATCTTCCGTTCAAAACTGGAAAGAAGCTTTCTGAGAAACTGCTCTGTGTTCTGTTAATTCATCTCACAGAGTTACATCTTTCCCTTCAAGAAGCCTTTCGCTAAGGCTGTTCTTGTGGAATTGGCAAGGCGATATTTGGAAGCCCATAGAGGGCTATGGTGAAAAAGGAAATATCTTCCGTTCAAAACTGGAAAGAAGCTTTCTGAGAAACTGCTCTGTGTTCTGTTAATTCATCTCACAGAGTTACATCTTTCCCTTCAAGAAGCCTTTCACTAAGGCTGTTCTTGTGGAATTGGCAAAGGGATATTTGGAAGCCCATAGAGGGCTATGGTGAAAAAGGAAATATCTTCCGTTTAAAACTGGAAAGAAGCTTTCTGAGAAACTGCTCTGTGTTCTGTTAATTCATCTCACAGAGTTACATCTTTCCCTTCAAGAAGCCTTTCGCTAAGGCTGTTCTTGTGGAATTGGAAAAGGGATATTTGGAAGCCCATAGAGGGCTATGGTGAAAAAGGAAATATCTTCCGTTCAAAACTGGAAAGAAGCTTTCTGAGAAACTGCTCTGTGTTCTGTTAATTCATCTCACAGAGTTACATCTTTCCCTTCAAGAAGCCTTTCGCTAAGGCTGTTCTTTTGGAATTGGCAAAGGGATATTTGGAAGCCCATAGAGGGCTATGGTGAAAAAGGAAATATCTTCCGTTCAAAACTGGAAAGAAGCTTTCTGAGAAACTGCTCTGTGTTCTGTTAATTCATCTCACAGAGTTATATCTTTCCCTTCAAGAAGCCTTTCGCTGAGGCTGTTCTTGTGAAATTGGCAAGGGGATATTTGGAAGCCTATAGAAGGCTATGGTGAAAAAGGAAATATCTTCCGTTCAAAACTGGAAAGAAGCTTTCTAAGAAACTGCTATGTGTTCTGTTAATTCATCTCACAGATTTACATCTTTCCCTTCAAGAAACCTTTCGCTAAGGCTGTTCTTGTGGAATTGGCAAAGGGATATTTGGAAGCCCATAGAGGGCTATGGTGAAAAAGGAAATATCTTCCGTTCAAAACTGGAAAGAAGCTTTCTGAGAAACTGATCTGTGTTCTGTTAATTCATTTCACAGAGTTACATCTTTCTCTTCAGGAAGCCTTTCGCTAAGGCTGTTCTTGTGAAATTGGCAAAGGGATATTTGGAAGCCCATAGAGGGCTATGGTGAAAAAGGAAATATCTTCCGTTCAAAAGTGGAAAGAAGCTTTCTGAGAAACTGCTCTGTGTTCTGTTAATTCATCTCACAGATTTACATCTTTCCCTTCAAGAAACCTTTCGCTAAGGCTGTTCTTGTGGAATTCGCAAAGGGATATTTGGAAGCCCTTAGAGGGCTATGGTGAAAAAGGAAATATCTTCCGTTCAAAACTGGAAAGAAGCTTTCTGAGAAACTGCTCTGTGTTCTGTTAATGCATCTCACAGAGTTACATCTTTCCCTTCACGAAGCCTTTCGCTAAGGCTGTTCTTGTGGAATTGGCGAAGGAATATTTGGAAGCCCTTAGAGGGCTATGGTGAAAAAGGAAATACCTTCCGTTCAAAACTGGAAAGAAGCTTTCTGAGAAACTGCTCTGTGTTCTGTTAATTCATCTCACAGAGTTACATCTTTGCCTTCAAGAAGCCTTTCACTAAGGCTGTTCTTGTGGAATTGGCAAAGGGATATTTGGAAGCCCTTAGAGGGCTATGGTGAAAAAGGAAATATCTTCCGTTCAAAACTGGAAAGAAGCTTTCTGGGAAACTGCTCTGTGTTCTGCTAATTCATCTCACAGAGTTACATCTTTCCCTTAAAGAAGCCTTTCGCTAAGGCTGTTCTTGTGGAATTGGCAAAGGGATATTTGGAAGCCCATAGAGGGCTATGGTGAAAAAGGAAATATCTTCCGTTCAAAACTGGAAAGAAGCTTTCTGAGAAACTGCTCTGTGTTCTGTTAATTCATCTCACAGAGTTACATCTTTCCCTTCAAGAAGCCTTTCGCTAAGGCTGTTCTTGTGGAATTGGCAAAGGGATATTTGGAAGCCCATAGAGGGCTATAGTGAAAAAGGAAATATCTTCCGTTCAAAACTGGAAAGAAGCTTTCTGAGAAACTGTTCTGTGTTCTGTTAATACGTCTCACAGTGTTACATCTTTCCTTTCAAGAAACCTTTCGCTAAAGCTGTTTCTGTGGAATTGGAAAGGGGATACTTGGAAGCCCCTAGAGGGCTATGGTGAAAAAGGAAATATTTTCCGTTCAAAACTGGAAAGAAGCTTTCTGAGAAACTGATCTGTGTTCTGTTAATTCATCTCACAGAGTTACATCTTTCCCTTCAAGAAGCCTTTCGCTAAGGCTGTTCTTGTGGAATTGGTAAAGGGATATTTGGAAGCCCATAGAGGGCTATGGTGAAAAAGGAAATATCTTCCGTTCAAAACTGGAAAGAAGCTTTCTGAGAAACTGCTCTGTGTTCTGTTAATTCATCTCACAGAGTTACATCTTTCCCTTCACGAAGCCTTTCGCTAAGGCTGTTCTTGTGGAATTGGCGAAGGGATATTTGGAAGCCCTTAGAGGGCTATGGTGAAAAAGGAAATATCTTCCGTTCAACACTGGAAAGAAGCTTTCTGAGGAACTGCTCTGTGTTCTGTTAATTCATCTCACAGAGTTACATCTTTCCCTTCAAGAAGCCTTTCGCTAAGGCTGTTCCTGTGGAATTGGCAAAGGGATATTTGGAAGCCCATAGAGGGCTATGGTGAAAAGGGAATATCTTCCGTTCAAAACAGGAAAGAAGCTTTCTGAGAAACTGCTCTGTGTTCTGTTAATTCATCTCACAGAGTTACATCTTTCCCTTCAAGAAGCCTTTCGCTAAGGCTGTGCTTGTGGAATTGGCAAAGGGATATTTGGAAGCCCGTAGAGGGCTATGGTGAAAAAGGAAATATCTTCCGTTCAAACATGGAAAGAAGCTTTCTGAGAAACTGCTCTGTGTTCTGTTAATTCATCTCACAGAGTTACATCTTTCCCTTCAAGAAGTCTTTCGCTAAGGCTGTTCTTGTGGAATTGGCAAGGGGATATTTGGAAGCCCATAGAGGGCTATGGTGAAAAAGGAAATATCTTCCGTTCAAAACTGGAAAGAAGCTTTCTGAGAAACTGCTCTTTGTTCCGTTAATTCATCTCACAGAGTTATATCTTTCCCTTCAAGAAGCCTTTCGCTAAGGTTGTTCTTGTGGAATTGGCAAAGGGATATTTGGAAGCCCATAGAGGGCAATGGTGAAAAAGGAAATATCTTCCGTTCAACACTGGAAAGAAGCTTTCTGATAAACTGCTCTGTGTTCTGTTAATTCATCTCACAGCGTTACATCTTTCCCTTCAAGAAGCCTTTCGCTAAGGCTGTTCTTGTGGAATTGGCAAAGGGATATTTGGAAGCCCATAGAGGGCTATGGTGAAAAAGGAAATAACTTCCGTTCAAACCTGGAAAGAAGCTTTCTGAGAAACTGTTCTGTGTTCTGTTAATTCATCTCACAGAGTTACATCTTTCCCCTCAAGAAGCCTTTCGCTAAGGCTGTTCTTGTGGAATTGGCAAAGGGATATTTGGAAGCCCATAGAGGGCTATGGTGAAAAAGGAAATACCTTCCGTTCAAAACTGGAAAGAAGCTTTCTGAGAAACTGCTCTGTGGTCTGTTAATTCATCTCACAGAGTTACATCTTTCCCTTCAAGAAGCCTTTCGCTAAGTCTGTTCTTGTGGAATTGGCAAAGGGATATTTGGAAGCCCATATAGGGCTATGGTGTAAAAGGAAATACCTTCCGTTCAAAACTGGAAAGAAGCTTTCTGAGAAACTGCTCTGTGTTCTGTTTATTCATCTCACAGAGTTACATCTTTCCCTTCAAGAAGCCTTTCGGTAAGGCTGTTCTTGTGGAATTGGCAAAGGGATATTTGAAAGCCCATAGAGGGCTAGGGTGAAAAAGGAAATATCTTCCGTTCAAAACTGGAAAGAAGCTTTCTGAGAAACTGCTCTGTGTTCTGTTAATTCATCTCACAGAGTTACATCTTTCCCTTCAAGAAGCCTTTCGCTAAGGCTGTTCTTGTGGAATTGGCAAAGGGATATTTGGAAGCCCATAGAGGGCTATGGTGAAAAAGTAAATATCTTCCGTTCAAAACTGGAAAGAAGCTTTCTGGGAAACTGCTGTGTGTTCTGTTAATTCATCTCACAGAGTTACATCTTTCCCTTCAAGAAGCCTTTCGCTAAGGCTGTTCTTGTGGAATTGGCAAAGGGATATTTGGAAGCCCATAGAGGGCTATGGTGAAAAAGGAAATATCTTCCGTTCAAAACTGGAAAGAAGCTTTCTGAGAAACTGCTCTGTGTTCTGTTAATTCATCTCACAGTGTTATATCTTTCCCTTCAAGAAGCCTTTCGCTAAGGCTGTTCTTGTGGAATTGGCAAAGGGATATTTGGAAGCCCATAGATGGCTATGGTGAAAAAGGAAATATCCTCCGTTCAACACTGGAAAGAAGCTTTCTGAGAAACTGCTCTGTGTTCTGTTAATTCATCTCACAGAGATACATCTTTCGCTTCAAGAAGCCTTTCGCTAAGGCTGTTCTTGTGGAATTGGCAAGGGGATATTTGGAAGCCTATAGAGGGATATGGTGAAAAAGGGAATATCTTCCGTTCAAAACTGGAAAGAAGCTTTCTGAGAAACTGCTCTGTGTTCTGTTTATTCATCTCACAGAGTTACATCTTTCCCTTCAAGAAGCCTTTCGGTAAGGCTGTTCTTGTGGAATTGGCAAAGGGATATTTGGAAGCCCATAGAGGGCTAGGGTGAAAAAGGAAATATATTCCGTTCAAAACTGGAAAGAAGCTTTCTGAGAAACTGCTCTGTGTTCTGTTAATACATCTCACAGAGTTACTTCTTTCCCTTCAAGAAGCCTTTAGCTAAGCCTGTTCTTGTGGAATTGGCAAAGGGATAATTAGAAGCCCATAGAGGGCTATGGTGAAAAAGGAAATATCATCCGTTCAAAACTGGAAAGAAGCTTTCTGAGAAACTGCTCTGTGTTCTGTTAATTCATCTCACAGAGTTACATCTTTCCCTTCAAGAAGCCTTTCGCTAAGGCTGTTCTTGTGGAATTGGAAAAGGGATATTTGGAAGCCCCTAGAGGGCTATGGTGAAAAAGGAAATATCTTCCGTTCAAAACTGGAAAGAAGCTTTCTAAGAAACTGTTCTGTGTTCTGTTAATTCGTCTCACAGTGTTACATCTTTCCTTTCAAGAAACCTTTCGCTAAAGCTGTTTCTGTGGAATTGGCAAGGGGATACTTGGAAGCCCTTAGAGGGCTATGGTGAAAAAGGAAATATCTTCCGTACAAAACTGGAAAGAAGCTTTCTGAGAAACTGCTCTGTGTTCTGTTAATTCATCTCACAGAGTTACATCTTTCCCTTCAAGAAGCCTTTCGCTAAGGCTGTTCTTGTGGAATTGGCAAGGGGATATTTGGAAGCCCATAGAGGGCTATGGTGAAAAAGGAAATATCTTCCGTTCAAAACTGGAAAGAAGCTTTCTGAGAAACTGCTCTGTGTTCTGTTAATTCATCTCACAGAGTTATATCTTTCCCTTCAAGAAGCCTTTCGCTAAGGCTGTTCTTGTGGAATTGGCAAAGGGATATTTGGAAGCCCATAGAGGGCTATGGTGAAAAAGGAAATATCTTCCGTTCAAAACTGGAAAGAAGCTTTCTGAGACACTGCTCTGTGTTCTGTTAATTCATCTCACAGAGTTACATCTTTCCCTTCATGAAGCCTTTCGCTAAGGCTGTTCTTGTGGAACTGGCAAAGGGATATTTGGAAGCCCATAGAGGGCTATGGTGAAAAAGGAAATATCTTCCGTTCAAAACTGGAAAGAAGCTTTCTGAGAAACTGCTCTGTGTTCTGTTAATTCATCTCACAGAGTTACATCTTTCCCTTCAAGAAGCCTTTCGCTAAGGCTGTTCTTGTGGAATTGGCAAAGGGATATTTGGAAGCCCATAGAGGGCTATGGTGAAAAAGGAAATATCTTCCTTTCAAAAGTGGAAAGAAGCTTTCTGAGAAACTGCTCTGTGTTCTGTTAATTCATCTCACAGAGTTACATCTTTCCCTTCAAGAAGTCTTTCGCTAAGGCTGTTCTTGTGGAATTGGCAAGGGGATATTTGGAAGCCCATAGAGGGCTATGGTGAAAAAGGAAATATCTTCCGTTCAAAACTGGAAAGAAGCTTTCTGAGAAACTGTTCTGTGTTCTGTTAATACGTCTCACAGTGTTACATCTTTCCTTTCAAGAAACCTTTCGCTAAAGCTGTTTCTGTGGAATTGGAAAGGGGATACTTGGAAGCCCCTAGAGGGCTATGGTGAAAAAGGAAATATCTTCCGTTCAAAACTGGAAAGAAGCTTTCTGAGAAACTGATCTGTGTTCTGTTAATTCATCTCACAGAGTTACATCTTTCCCTTCAAGAAGCCTTTCGCTAAGGCTGTTCTTGTGGAATTGGTAAAGGGATATTTGGAAGCCCATAGAGGGCTATGGTGAAAAAGGAAATATCTTCCGTTCAAAACTGGAAAGAAGCTTTCTGAGAAACTGCTCTGTGTTCTGTTAATTCATCTCACAGAGTTACATCTTTCCCTTCAAGAAGCCTTTCGCTAAGGCTGTTCTTGTGGAATTGGCAAGGCGATATTTGGAAGCCCATAGAGGGCTATGGTGAAAAAGGAAATATCTTCCGTTCAAAACTGGAAAGAAGCTTTCTGAGAAACTGCTCTGTGTTCTGTTAATTCATCTCACAGAGTTACATCTTTCCCTTCAAGAAGCCTTTCACTAAGGCTGTTCTTGTGGAATTGGCAAAGGGATATTTGGAAGCCCATAGAGGGCTATGGTGAAAAAGGAAATATCTTCCGTTTAAAACTGGAAAGAAGCTTTCTGAGAAACTGCTCTGTGTTCTGTTAATTCATCTCACAGAGTTACATCTTTCCCTTCAAGAAGCCTTTCGCTAAGGCTGTTCTTGTGGAATTGGCAAAGGGATATTTGGAAGCCCATAGAGGGCTATGGTGAAAAAGGAAATATCTTCCGTTCAAAACTGGAAAGATGCTTTTTGAGAAACTGCTCTGTGTTCTGTTAATTCATCTCACAGAGTTACATCTTTCCCTTCAAGAAGCCTTTCGCTAAGGCTGTTCTTGTGGAATTGGAAAAGGGATATTTGGAAGCCCATAGAGGGCTATGGTGAAAAAGGAAATATCTTCCGTTCAAACCTGGAAAGAAGCTTTCTGAGAAACTGCTCTGTGTTCTGTTAATTCACCTCACAGAGTTACATCTTTCCCCTCAAGAAGCCTTTCGCTAAGGCTGTTCTTGTGGAATTGGCAATGGGATATTTGGAAGCCCTTAGAGGGCTATGGTGAAAAAGGAAATACCTTCCGTTCAAAACTGGAAAGAAGCTTTCTGAGAAACTGCTCTGTGTTCTGTTAATTCATCTCACAGAGTTACATCTTTCCGTTCAAGAAGCCTTTCGCTAAGGCTGTTCTTGTGGAATTGGCAAAGGGATATTTGGAAGCCCATAGAGGGCTCTGTTGAAAAAGGAAATATCTTCCGTTCAAAACTGGAAAAAAGCTTTCTGAGAAACTGCTCTGTGTTCTGTTAATTCATCTCACAGAGTTACATCTTTCCCTTCAAGAAGCCTTTCGCTAAGGCTGTTCTTGTGGAATTGGCAAAGGGATATTTGGAAGCCCATAGAGGGCTATGGTGAAAAAGGAAATATCTTCCGTTCAAAACTGGAAAGAAGCTTTCTGAGAAACTCCTCTGTGTTCTGTTAATTCATCTCACAGAGTTACATCTTTCCCTTCAAGAAGCCTTTCGCTAAGGCTGTTCTTGTGGAATTGGCAAAGGGATATTTGGAAGCCCATAGAGGGCTATAGTGAAAAAGGAAATATCTTCCGTTCAAAACTGGAAAGAAGCTTTCTGAGAAACTGTTCTGTGTTCTGTTAATACGTCTCACAGTGTTACATCTTTCCTTTCAAGAAACCTTTCGCTAAAGCTGTTTCTGTGGAATTGGAAAGGGGATACTTGGAAGCCCCTAGAGGGCTATGGTGAAAAAGGAAATATCTTCCGTTCAAAACTGGAAAGAAGCTTTCTGAGAAACTGATCTGTGTTCTGTTAATTCATCTCACAGAGTTACATCTTTCCCTTCAAGAAGCCTTTCGCTAAGGCTGTTCTTGTGTAATTGGTAAAGGGATATTTGGAAGCCCATAGAGGGCTATGGTGAAAAAGGAAATATCTTCCGTTCAAAACTGGAAAGAAGCTTTCTGAGAAACTGCTCTGTGTTCTGTTAATTCATCTCACAGAGTTACATCTTTCCCTTCACGAAGCCTTTCGCTAAGGCTGTTCTTGTGGAATTGGCGAAGGGATATTTGGAAGCCCTTAGAGGGCTATGGTGAAAAAGGAAATATCTTCCGTTCAACACTGGAAAGAAGCTTTCTGAGGAACTGCTCTGTGTTCTGTTAATTCATCTCACAGAGTTACATCTTTCCCTTCAAGAAGCCTTTCGCTAAGGCTGTTCTTGTGGAATTGGCAAAGGTATATTTGGAAGCCCATAGAGGGCTATGGTGAAAAGGGAATATCTTCCGTTCAAAACAGGAAAGAAGCTTTCTGAGAAACTGCTCTGTGTTCTGTTAATTCATCTCACAGAGTTACATCTTTCCCTTCAAGAAGCCTTTCGCTAAGGCTGTGCTTGTGGAATTGGCAAAGGGATATTTGGAAGCCCGTAGAGGGCTATGGTGAAAAAGGAAATATCTTCCGTTCAAACATGGAAAGAAGCTTTCTGAGAAACTGCTCTGTGTTCTGTTAATTCATCTCACAGAGTTACATCTTTCCCTTCAAGAAGTCTTTCGCTAAGGCTGTTCTTGTGGAATTGGCAAGGGGATATTTGGAAGCCCATAGAGGGCTATGGTGAAAAAGGAAATATCTTCCGTTCAAAACTGGAAAGAAGCTTTCTGAGAAACTGCTCTTTGTTCCGTTAATTCATCTCACAGAGTTATATCTTTCCCTTCAAGAAGCCTTTCGCTAAGGTTGTTCTTGTGGAATTGGCAAAGGGATATTTGGAAGCCCATAGAGGGCTATGGTGAAAAAGGAAATATCTTCCGTTCAACACTGGAAAGAAGCTTTCTGATAAACTGCTCTGTGTTCTGTTAATTCATCTCACAGAGTTACATCTTTCCCTTCAAGAAGCCTTTCGCTAAGGCTGTTCTTGTGGAATTGGCAAAGGGATATTTGGAAGCCCATAGAGGGCTATGGTGAAAAAGGAAATAACTTCCGTTCAAACCTGGAAAGAAGCTTTCTGAGAAACTGTTCTGTGTTCTGTTAATTCATCTCACAGAGTTACATCTTTCCCCTCAAGAAGCCTTTCGCTAAGGCTGTTCTTGTGGAATTGGCAAAGGGATATTTGGAAGCCCATAGAGGGCTATGGTGAAAAAGGAAATACCTTCCGTTCAAAACTGGAAAGAAGCTTTCTGAGAAACTGCTCTGTGGTCTGTTAATTCATCTCACAGAGTTACATCTTTCCCTTCAAGAAGCCTTTCGCTAAGTCTGTTCTTGTGGAATTGGCAAAGGGATATTTGGAAGCCCATAGAGGGCTATGGTGTAAAAGGAAATACCTTCCGTTCAAAACTGGAAAGAAGCTTTCTGAGAAACTGCTCTGTGTTCTGTTTATTCATCTCACAGAGTTACATCTTTCCCTTCAAGAAGCCTTTCGGTAAGGCTGTTCTTGTGGAATTGGCAAAGGGATATTTGAAAGCCCATAGAGGGCTAGGGTGAAAAAGGAAATATCTTCCGTTCAAAACTGGAAAGAAGCTTTCTGAGAAACTGCTCTGTGTTCTGTTAATACATCTCACAGAGTTACTTCTTTCCCTTCAAGAAGCCTTTAGCTAAGCCTGTTCTTGTGGAATTGGCAAAGGGATAATTAGAAGCCCATAGAGGGCTATGGTGAAAAAGGAAATATCATCCGTTCAAAACTGGAAAGAAGCTTTCTGAGAAACTGCTCTGTGTTCTGTTAATTCATCTCACAGAGTTACATCTTTCCCTTCAAGAAGCCTTTCGCTAAGGCTGTTCTTGTGGAATTGGAAAAGGGATATTTGGAAGCCCCTAGAGGGCTATGGTGAAAAAGGAAATATCTTCCGTTCAAAACTGGAAAGAAGCTTTCTAAGAAACTGTTCTGTGTTCTGTTAATTCGTCTCACAGTGTTACATCTTTCCTTTCAAGAAACCTTTCGCTAAAGCTGTTTCTGTGGAATTGGCAAGGGGATACTTGGAAGCCCATAGAGGGCTATGGTGAAAAAGGAAATATCTTCCGTACAAAACTGGAAAGAAGCTTTCTGAGAAACTGCTCTGTGTTCTGTTAATTCATCTCACAGAGTTACATCTTTCCCTTCAAGAAGCCTTTCGCTAAGGCTGTTCTTGTGGAATTGGCAAGGGGATATTTGGAAGCCCATAGAGGGCTATGGTGAAAAAGGAAATATCTTCCGTTCAAAACTGGAAAGAAGCTTTCTGAGAAACTGCTCTGTGTTCTGTTAATTCATCTCACAGAGTTATATCTTTCCCTTCAAGAAGCCTTTCGCTAAGGCTGTTCTTGTGGAATTGGCAAAGGGATATTTGGAAGCCCATAGAGGGCTATGGTGAAAAAGGAAATATCTTCCGTTCAAAACTGGAAAGAAGCTTTCTGAGAAACTGCTCTGTGTTCTGTTAATTCATCTCACAGAGTTACATCTTTCCCTTCAAGAAGCCTTTCACTAAGGCTGTTCTTGTGGAATTGGCAAAGGGATATTTGGAAGCCCATAGAGGGCTATGGTGAAAAAGGAAATATCTTCCGTTCAAAACTGGAAAGAAGCTTTCTGAGAAACTGCTCTGTGTTCTGTTAATTCATCTCACAGAGTTACATCTTTCCCTTCATGAAGCCTTTCGCTAAGGCTGTTCTTGTGGAATTGGCAAAGGGATATTTGGAAGCCCATAGAGGGCTATGGTGAAAAAGGAAATATCTTCCGTTCAAAACTGGAAAGAAGCTTTCTGAGAAACTGCTCTGTGTTCTGTTAATTCATCTCACAGAGTTACATCTTTCCCTTCAAGAAGCCTTTCGCTAAGGCTGTTCTTGTGGAATTGGCAAAGGGATATTTGGAAGCCCATAGAGGGCTATGGTGAAAAAGGAAATATCTTCCGTTCAAAAGTGGAAAGAAGCTTTCTGAGAAACTGCTCTGTGTTCTGTTAATTCATCTCACAGAGTTACATCTTTCCCTTCAAGAAGTCTTTCGCTAAGGCTGTTCTTGTGGAATTGGCAAGGGGATATTTGGAAGCCCATAGAGGGCTATGGTGAAATAGGAAATATCTTCCGTTCAAAACTGGAAAGAAGCTTTCTGAGAAACTGTTCTGTGTTCTGTTAATACGTCTCACAGTGTTACATCTTTCCTTTCAAGAAACCTTTCGCTAAAGCTGTTTCTGTGGATTTGGAAAGGGGATACTTGGAAGCCCCTAGAGGGCTATGGTGAAAAAGGAAATATCTTCCGTTCAAAACTGGAAAGAAGCTTTCTGAGAAACTGATCTGTGTTCTGTTAATTCATCTCACAGAGTTACATCTTTCCCTTCAAGAAGCCTTTCGCTAAGGCTGTTCTTGTGGAATTGGTAAAGGGATATTTGGAAGCCCATAGAGGGCTATGGTGAAAAAGGAAATATCTTCCGTTCAAAACTGGAAAGAAGCTTTCTGAGAAACTGCTCTGTGTTCTGTTAATTCATCTCACAGAGTTACATCTTTCCCTTCAAGAAGCCTTTCGCTAAGGCTGTTCTTGTGGAATTGGCAAGGCGATATTTGGAAGCCCATAGAGGGCTATGGTGAAAAAGGAAATATCTTCCGTTCAAAACTGGAAAGAAGCTTTCTGAGAAACTGCTCTGTGTTCTGTTAATTCATCTCACAGAGTTACATCTTTCCCTTCAAGAAGCCTTTCACTAAGGCTGTTCTTGTGGAATTGGCAAAGGGATATTTGGAAGCCCATAGAGGGCTATGGTGAAAAAGGAAATATCTTCCGTTTAAAACTGGAAAGAAGCTTTCTGAGAAACTGCTCTGTGTTCTGTTAATTCATCTCACAGAGTTACATCTTTCCCTTCAAGAAGCCTTTCGCTAAGGCTGTTCTTGTGGAATTGGCAAAGGGATATTTGGAAGCCCATAGAGGGCTATGGTGAAAAAGGAAATATCTTCCGTTCAAAACTGGAAAGAAGCTTTCTGAGAAACTGCTCTGTGTTCTGTTAATTCATCTCACAGAGTTACATCTTTCCCTTCAAGAAGCCTTTCGCTAAGGCTGTTCTTTTGGAATTGGCAAAGGGATATTTGGAAGCCCATAGAGGGCTATGGTGAAAAAGGAAATATCTTCCGTTCAAAACTGGAAAGAAGCTTTCTGAGAAACTGCTCTGTGTTCTGTTAATTCATCTCACAGAGTTATATCTTTCCCTTCAAGAAGCCTTTCGCTAAGGCTGTTCTTGTGAAATTGGCAAGGGGATATTTGGAAGCCTATAGAGGGCTATGGTGAAAAAGGAAATATCTTCCGTTCAAAACTGGAAAGAAGCTTTCTAAGAAACTGCTATGTGTTCTGTTAATTCATCTCACAGATTTACATCTTTCCCTTCAAGAAACCTTTCGCTAAGGCTGTTCTTGTGGAATTGGCAAAGGGATATTTGGAAGCCCATAGAGGGCTATGGTGAAAAAGGAAATATCTTCCGTTCAAAACTGGAAAGAAGCTTTCTGAAAAACTGATCTGTGTTCTGTTAATTCATTTCACAGAGTTACATCTTTCCCTTCAGGAAGCCTTTCGCTAAGGCTGTTCTTGTGGAATTGGCAAAGGGATATTTGGAAGCCCATAGAGGGCTATGGTGAAAAAGGAAATATCTTCCGTTCAAAAGTGGAAAGAAGCTTTCTGAGAAACTGCTCTGTGTTCTGTTAATTCATCTCACAGATTTACATCTTTCCCTTCAAGAAACCTTTCGCTAAGGCTGTTCTTGTGGAATTCGCAAAGGGATATTTGGAAGCCCTTAGAGGGCTATGGTGAAAAAGGAAATATCTTCCGTTCAAAACTGGAAAGAAGCTTTCTGAGAAACTGCTCTGTGTTCTGTTAATGCATCTCACAGAGTTACATCTTTCCCTTCACGAAGCCTTTCGCTAAGGCTGTTCTTGTGGAATTGGCGAAGGAATATTTGGAAGCCCTTAGAGGGCTATGGTGAAAAAGGAAATACCTTCCGTTCAAAACTGGAAAGAAGCTTTCTGAGAAACTGCTCTGTGTTCTGTTAATTCATCTCACAGAGTTACATCTTTGCCTTCAAGAAGCCTTTCACTAAGGCTGTTCTTGTGGAATTGGCAAAGGGATATTTGGAAGCCCTTAGAGGGCTATGGTGAAAAAGGAAATATCTTCCGTTCAAAACTGGAAAGAAGCTTTCTGGGAAACTGCTCTGTGTTCTGCTAATTCATCTCACAGAGTTACATCTTTCCCTTAAAGAAGCCTTTAGCTAAGGCTGTTCTTGTGGAATTGGCAAAGGGATATTTGGAAGCCCATAGAGGGCTATGGTGAAAAAGGAAATATCTTCCGTTCAAAACTGGAAAGAAGCTTTCTGAGAAACTGCTCTGAGTTCTGTTAATTCATCTCACAGAGTTACATCTTTCCCTTCAAGAAGCCTTTCGCTAAGGCTGTTCTTGTGGAATTGGCAAAGGGATATTTGGAAGCCCATAGAGGGCTATAGTGAAAAAGGAAATATCTTCCGTTCAAAACTGGAAAGAAGCTTTCTGAGAAACTGTTCTGTGTTCTGTTAATACGTCTCACAGTGTTACATCTTTCCTTTCAAGAAACCTTTCGCTAAAGCTGTTTCTGTGGAATTGGAAAGGGGATACTTGGAAGCCCCTAGAGGGCTATGGTGAAAAAGGAAATATCTTCCGTTCAAAACTGGAAAGAAGCTTTCTGAGAAACTGATCTGTGTTCTGTTAATTCATCTCACAGAGTTACATCTTTCCCTTCAAGAAGCCTTTCGCTAAGGCTGTTCTTGTGGAATTGGTAAAGGGATATTTGGAAGCCCATAGAGGGCTATGGTGAAAAAGGAAATATCTTCCGTTCAAAACTGGAAAGAAGCTTTCTGAGAAACTGCTCTGTGTTCTGTTAATTCATCTCACAGAGTTACATCTTTCCCTTCAAGAAGCCTTTCGCTAAGGCTGTTCTTGTGGAATTGGCAAGGCGATATTTGGAAGCCCATAGAGGGCTATGGTGAAAAAGGAAATATCTTCCGTTCAAAACTGGAAAGAAGCTTTCTGAGAAACTGCTCTGTGTTCTGTTAATTCATCTCACAGAGTTACATCTTTCCCTTCAAGAAGCCTTTCACTAAGGCTGTTCTTGTGGAATTGGCAAAGGGATATTTGGAAGCCCATAGAGGGCTATGGTGAAAAAGGAAATATCTTCCGTTTAAAACTGGAAAGAAGCTTTCTGAGAAACTGCTCTGTGTTCTGTTAATTCATCTCACAGAGTTACATCTTTCCCTTCAAGAAGCCTTTCGCTAAGGCTGTTCTTGTGGAATTGGAAAAGGGATATTTGGAAGCCCATAGAGGGCTATGGTGAAAAAGGAAATATCTTCCGTTCAAAACTGGAAAGAAGCTTTCTGAGAAACTGCTCTGTGTTCTGTTAATTCATCTCACAGAGTTACATCTTTCCCTTCAAGAAGCCTTTCGCTAAGGCTGTTCTTTTGGAATTGGCAAAGGGATATTTGGAAGCCCATAGAGGGCTATGGTGAAAAAGGAAATATCTTCCGTTCAAAACTGGAAAGAAGCTTTCTGAGAAACTGCTCTGTGTTCTGTTAATTCATCTCACAGAGTTATATCTTTCCCTTCAAGAAGCCTTTCGCTGAGGCTGTTCTTGTGAAATTGGCAAGGGGATATTTGGAAGCCTATAGAAGGCTATGGTGAAAAAGGAAATATCTTCCGTTCAAAACTGGAAAGAAGCTTTCTAAGAAACTGCTATGTGTTCTGTTAATTCATCTCACAGATTTACATCTTTCCCTTCAAGAAACCTTTCGCTAAGGCTGTTCTTGTGGAATTGGCAAAGGGATATTTGGAAGCCCATAGAGGGCTATGGTGAAAAAGGAAATATCTTCCGTTCAAAACTGGAAAGAAGCTTTCTGAGAAACTGATCTGTGTTCTGTTAATTCATTTCACAGAGTTACATCTTTCTCTTCAGGAAGCCTTTCGCTAAGGCTGTTCTTGTGAAATTGGCAAAGGGATATTTGGAAGCCCATAGAGGGCTATGGTGAAAAAGGAAATATCTTCCGTTCAAAAGTGGAAAGAAGCTTTCTGAGAAACTGCTCTGTGTTCTGTTAATTCATCTCACAGATTTACATCTTTCCCTTCAAGAAACCTTTCGCTAAGGCTGTTCTTGTGGAATTCGCAAAGGGATATTTGGAAGCCCTTAGAGGGCTATGGTGAAAAAGGAAATATCTTCCGTTCAAAACTGGAAAGAAGCTTTCTGAGAAACTGCTCTGTGTTCTGTTAATGCATCTCACAGAGTTACATCTTTCCCTTCACGAAGCCTTTCGCTAAGGCTGTTCTTGTGGAATTGGCGAAGGAATATTTGGAAGCCCTTAGAGGGCTATGGTGAAAAAGGAAATACCTTCCGTTCAAAACTGGAAAGAAGCTTTCTGAGAAACTGCTCTGTGTTCTGTTAATTCATCTCACAGAGTTACATCTTTGCCTTCAAGAAGCCTTTCACTAAGGCTGTTCTTGTGGAATTGGCAAAGGGATATTTGGAAGCCCTTAGAGGGCTATGGTGAAAAAGGAAATATCTTCCGTTCAAAACTGGAAAGAAGCTTTCTGGGAAACTGCTCTGTGTTCTGCTAATTCATCTCACAGAGTTACATCTTTCCCTTAAAGAAGCCTTTCGCTAAGGCTGTTCTTGTGGAATTGGCAAAGGGATATTTGGAAGCCCATAGAGGGCTATGGTGAAAAAGGAAATATCTTCCGTTCAAAACTGGAAAGAAGCTTTCTGAGAAACTGCTCTGTGTTCTGTTAATTCATCTCACAGAGTTACATCTTTCCCTTCAAGAAGCCTTTCGCTAAGGCTGTTCTTGTGGAATTGGCAAAGGGATATTTGGAAGCCCATAGAGGGCTATAGTGAAAAAGGAAATATCTTCCGTTCAAAACTGGAAAGAAGCTTTCTGAGAAACTGCTCTGTGTTCTGTTAATTCATCTCACAGAGTTACATCTTTCCCTTCACGAAGCCTTTCGCTAAGGCTGTTCTTGTGGAATTGGCGAAGGGATATTTGGAAGCCCTTAGAGGGCTATGGTGAAAAAGGAAATATCTTCCGTTCAACACTGGAAAGAAGCTTTCTGAGGAACTGCTCTGTGTTCTGTTAATTCATCTCACAGAGTTACATCTTTCCCTTCAAGAAGCCTTTCGCTAAGGCTGTTCCTGTGGAATTGGCAAAGGGATATTTGGAAGCCCATAGAGGGCTATGGTGAAAAGGGAATATCTTCCGTTCAAAACAGGAAAGAAGCTTTCTGAGAAACTGCTCTGTGTTCTGTTAATTCATCTCACAGAGTTACATCTTTCCCTTCAAGAAGCCTTTCGCTAAGGCTGTGCTTGTGGAATTGGCAAAGGGATATTTGGAAGCCCGTAGAGGGCTATGGTGAAAAAGGAAATATCTTCCGTTCAAACATGGAAAGAAGCTTTCTGAGAAACTGCTCTGTGTTCTGTTAATTCATCTCACAGAGTTACATCTTTCCCTTCAAGAAGTCTTTCGCTAAGGCTGTTCTTGTGGAATTGGCAAGGGGATATTTGGAAGCCCATAGAGGGCTATGGTGAAAAAGGAAATATCTTCCGTTCAAAACTGGAAAGAAGCTTTCTGAGAAACTGCTCTTTGTTCCGTTAATTCATCTCACAGAGTTATATCTTTCCCTTCAAGAAGCCTTTCGCTAAGGTTGTTCTTGTGGAATTGGCAAAGGGATATTTGGAAGCCCATAGAGGGCTATGGTGAAAAAGGAAATATCTTCCGTTCAACACTGGAAAGAAGCTTTCTGATAAACTGCTCTGTGTTCTGTTAATTCATCTCACAGCGTTACATCTTTCCCTTCAAGAAGCCTTTCGCTAAGGCTGTTCTTGTGGAATTGGCAAATGGATATTTGGAAGCCCATAGAGGGCTATGGTGAAAAAGGAAATAACTTCCGTTCAAACCTGGAAAGAAGCTTTCTGAGAAACTGTTCTGTGTTCTGTTAATTCATCTCACAGAGTTACATCTTTCCCCTCAAGAAGCCTTTCGCTAAGGCTGTTCTTGTGGAATTGGCAAAGGGATATTTGGAAGCCCATAGAGGGCTATGGTGAAAAAGGAAATACCTTCCGTTCAAAACTGGAAAGAAGCTTTCTGAGAAACTGCTCTGTGGTCTGTTAATTCATCTCACAGAGTTACATCTTTCCCTTCAAGAAGCCTTTCGCTAAGTCTGTTCTTGTGGAATTGGCAAAGGGATATTTGGAAGCCCATATAGGGCTATGGTGTAAAAGGAAATACCTTCCGTTCAAAACTGGAAAGAAGCTTTCTGAGAAACTGCTCTGTGTTCTGTTTATTCATCTCACAGAGTTACATCTTTCCCTTCAAGAAGCCTTTCGGTAAGGCTGTTCTTGTGGAATTGGCAAAGGGATATTTGAAAGCCCATAGAGGGCTAGGGTGAAAAAGGAAATATCTTCCGTTCAAAACTGGAAAGAAGCTTTCTGAGAAACTGCTCTGTGTTCTGTTAATTCATCTCACAGAGTTACATCTTTCCCTTCAAGAAGCCTTTCGCTAAGGCTGTTCTTGTGGAATTGGCAAAGGGATATTTGGAAGCCCATAGAGGGCTATGGTGAAAAAGTAAATATCTTCCGTTCAAAACTGGAAAGAAGCTTTCTGGGAAACTGCTGTGTGTTCTGTTAATTCATCTCACAGAGTTACATCTTTCCCTTCAAGAAGCCTTTCGCTAAGGCTGTTCTTGTGGAATTGGCAAAGGGATATTTGGAAGCCCATAGAGGGCTATGGTGAAAAAGGAAATATCTTCCGTTCAAAACTGGAAAGAAGCTTTCTGAGAAACTGCTCTGTGTTCTGTTAATTCATCTCACAGTGTTATATCTTTCCCTTCAAGAAGCCTTTCGCTAAGGCTGTTCTTGTGGAATTGGCAAAGGGATATTTGGAAGCCCATAGATGGCTATGGTGAAAAAGGAAATATCCTCCGTTCAACACTGGAAAGAAGCTTTCTGAGAAACTGCTCTGTGTTCTGTTAATTCATCTCACAGAGATACATCTTTCGCTTCAAGAAGCCTTTCGCTAAGGCTGTTCTTGTGGAATTGGCAAGGGGATATTTGGAAGCCTATAGAGGGATATGGTGAAAAAGGGAATATCTTCCGTTCAAAACTGGAAAGAAGCTTTCTGAGAAACTGCTCTGTGTTCTGTTTATTCATCTCACAGAGTTACATCTTTCCCTTCAAGAAGCCTTTCGGTAAGGCTGTTCTTGTGGAATTGGCAAAGGGATATTTGGAAGCCCATAGAGGGCTAGGGTGAAAAAGAAAATATATTCCGTTCAAAACTGGAAAGAAGCTTTCTGAGAAACTGCTCTGTGTTCTGTTAATACATCTCACAGAGTTACTTCTTTCCCTTCAAGAAGCCTTTAGCTAAGCCTGTTCTTGTGGAATTGGCAAAGGGATAATTAGAAGCCCATAGAGGGCTATGGTGAAAAAGGAAATATCATCCGTTCAAAACTGGAAAGAAGCTTTCTGAGAAACTGCTCTGTGTTCTGTTAATTCATCTCACAGAGTTACATCTTTCCCTTCAAGAAGCCTTTCGCTAAGGCTGTTCTTGTGGAATTGGAAAAGGGATATTTGGAAGCCCCTAGAGGGCTATGGTGAAAAAGGAAATATCTTCCGTTCAAAACTGGAAAGAAGCTTTCTAAGAAACTGTTCTGTGTTCTGTTAATTCGTCTCACAGTGTTACATCTTTCCTTTCAAGAAACCTTTCGCTAAAGCTGTTTCTGTGGAATTGGCAAGGGGATACTTGGAAGCCCTTAGAGGGCTATGGTGAAAAAGGAAATATCTTCCGTACAAAACTGGAAAGAAGCTTTCTGAGAAACTGCTCTGTGTTCTGTTAATTCATCTCACAGAGTTACATCTTTCCCTTCAAGAAGCCTTTCGCTAAGGCTGTTCTTGTGGAATTGGCAAGGGGATATTTGGAAGCCCATAGAGGGCTATGGTGAAAAAGGAAATATCTTCCGTTCAAAACTGGAAAGAAGCTTTCTGAGAAACTGCTCTGTGTTCTGTTAATTCATCTCACAGAGTTATATCTTTCCCTTCAAGAAGCCTTTCGCTAAGGCTGTTCTTGTGGAATTGGCAAAGGGATATTTGGAAGCCCATAGAGGGCTATGGTGAAAAAGGAAATATCTTCCGTTCAAAACTGGAAAGAAGCTTTCTGAGAAACTGCTCTGTGTTCTGTTAATTCATCTCACAGAGTTACATCTTTCCCTTCATGAAGCCTTTCGCTAAGGCTGTTCTTGTGGAATTGGCAAAGGGATATTTGGAAGCCCATAGAGGGCTATGGTGAAAAAGGAAATATCTTCCGTTCAAAACTGGAAAGAAGCTTTCTGAGAAACTGCTCTGTGTTCTGTTAATTCATCTCACAGAGTTACATCTTTCCCTTCAAGAAGCCTTTCGCTAAGGCTGTTCTTGTGGAATTGGCAAAGGGATATTTGGAAGCCCATAGAGGGCTATGGTGAAAAAGGAAATATCTTCCTTTCAAAAGTGGAAAGAAGCTTTCTGAGAAACTGCTCTGTGTTCTGTTAATTCATCTCACAGAGTTACATCTTTCCCTTCAAGAAGTCTTTCGCTAAGGCTTTTCTTGTGGAATTGGCAAGGGGATATTTGGAAGCCCATAGAGGGCTATGGTGAAAAAGGAAATATCTTCCGTTCAAAACTGGAAAGAAGCTTTCTGAGAAACTGTTCTGTGTTCTGTTAATACGTCTCACAGTGTTACATCTTTCCTTTCAAGAAACCTTTCGCTAAAGCTGTTTCTGTGGAATTGGAAAGGGGATACTTGGAAGCCCCTAGAGGGCTATGGTGAAAAAGGAAATATCTTCCGTTCAAAACTGGAAAGAAGCTTTCTGAGAAACTGATCTGTGTTCTGTTAATTCATCTCACAGAGTTACATCTTTCCCTTCAAGAAGCCTTTCGCTAAGGCTGTTCTTGTGGAATTGGTAAAGGGATATTTGGAAGCCCATAGAGGGCTATGGTGAAAAAGGAAATATCTTCCGTTCAAAACTGGAAAGAAGCTTTCTGAGAAACTGCTCTGTGTTCTGTTAATTCATCTCACAGAGTTACATCTTTCCCTTCAAGAAGCCTTTCGCTAAGGCTGTTCTTGTGGAATTGGCAAGGCGATATTTGGAAGCCCATAGAGGGCTATGGTGAAAAAGGAAATATCTTCCGTTCAAAACTGGAAAGAAGCTTTCTGAGAAACTGCTCTGTGTTCTGTTAATTCATCTCACAGAGTTACATCTTTCCCTTCAAGAAGCCTTTCACTAAGGCTGTTCTTGTGGAATTGGCAAAGGGATATTTGGAAGCCCATAGAGGGCTATGGTGAAAAAGGAAATATCTTCCGTTTAAAACTGGAAAGAAGCTTTCTGAGAAACTGCTCTGTGTTCTGTTAATTCATCTCACAGAGTTACATCTTTCCCTTCAAGAAGCCTTTCGCTAAGGCTGTTCTTGTGGAATTGGCAAAGGGATATTTGGAAGCCCATAGAGGGCTATGGTGAAAAAGGAAATATCTTCCGTTCAAAACTGGAAAGATGCTTTTTGAGAAACTGCTCTGTGTTCTGTTAATTCATCTCACAGAGTTACATCTTTCCCTTCAAGAAGCCTTTCGCTAAGGCTGTTCTTGTGGAATTGGAAAAGGGATATTTGGAAGCCCATAGAGGGCTATGGTGAAAAAGGAAATATCTTCCGTTCAAACCTGGAAAGAAGCTTTCTGAGAAACTGCTCTGTGTTCTGTTAATTCACCTCACAGAGTTACATCTTTCCCCTCAAGAAGCCTTTCGCTAAGGCTGTTCTTGTGGAATTGGCAATGGGATATTTGGAAGCCCTTAGAGGGCTATGGTGAAAAAGGAAATACCTTCCGTTCAAAACTGGAAAGAAGCTTTCTGAGAAACTGCTCTGTGTTCTGTTAATTCATCTCACAGAGTTACATCTTTCCGTTCAAGAAGCCTTTCGCTAAGGCTGTTCTTGTGGAATTGGCAAAGGGATATTTGGAAGCCCATAGAGGGCTCTGTTGAAAAAGGAAATATCTTCCGTTCAAAACTGGAAAAAAGCTTTCTGAGAAACTGCTCTGTGTTCTGTTAATTCATCTCACAGAGTTACATCTTTCCCTTCAAGAAGCCTTTCGCTAAGGCTGTTCTTGTGGAATTGGCAAAGGGATATTTGGAAGCCCATACAGGGCTATGGTGAAAAAGGAATATCTTCCGTTCAAAACTGGAAAGAAGCTTTCTGAGAAACTGCTCTGTGTTCTGTTAATTCATCTCACAGAGTTACATCTTTCCCTTCAAGAAGCCTTTCGCTAAGGCTGTTCTTGTGGAATTGGCAAAGGGATATTTGGAAGCCCATAGAGGGCTATGGTGAAAAAGGAAATAACTTCCGTTCAAACCTGGAAAGAAGCTTTCTGAGAAACTGTTCTGTGTTCTGTTAATTCATCTCACAGAGTTACATCTTTCCCCTCAAGAAGCCTTTCGCTAAGGCTGTTCTTGTGGAATTGGCAAAGGGATATTTGGAAGCCCATAGAGGGCTATGGTGAAAAAGGAAATACCTTCCGTTCAAAACTGGAAAGAAGCTTTCTGAGAAACTGCTCTGTGGTCTGTTAATTCATCTCACAGAGTTACATCTTTCCCTTCAAGAAGCCTTTCGCTAAGTCTGTTCTTGTGGAATTGGCAAAGGGATATTTGGAAGCCCATAGAGGGCTATGGTGTAAAAGGAAATACCTTCCGTTCAAAACTGGAAAGAAGCTTTCTGAGAAACTGCTCTGTGTTCTGTTTATTCATCTCACAGAGTTACATCTTTCCCTTCAAGAAGCCTTTCGGTAAGGCTGTTCTTGTGGAATTGGCAAAGGGATATTTGAAAGCCCATAGAGGGCTAGGGTGAAAAAGGAAATATCTTCCGTTCAAAACTGGAAAGAAGCTTTCTGAGAAACTGCTCTGTGTTCTGTTAATACATCTCACAGAGTTACTTGTTTCCCTTCAAGAAGCCTTTAGCTAAGCCTGTTCTTGTGGAATTGGCAAAGGGATAATTCGAAGCCCAAAGAGGGCTATGGTGAAAAAGGAAATATCATCCGTTCAAAACTGGAAAGAAGCTTTCTGAGAAACTGCTCTGTGTTCTGTTAATTCATCTCACAGAGTTACATCTTTCCCTTCAAGAAGCCTTTCGCTAAGGCTGTTCTTGTGGAATTGGAAAAGGGATATTTGGAAGCCCCTAGAGGGCTATGGTGAAAAAGGAAATATCTTCCGTTCAAAACTGGAAAGAAGCTTTCTGAGAAACTGTTCTGTGTTCTGTTAATTCGTCTCACAGTGTTACATCTTTCCTTTCAAGAAACCTTTCGCTAAAGCTGTTTCTGTGGAATTGGCAAGGGGATACTTGGAAGCCCATAGAGGGCTATGGTGAAAAAGGAAAAATCTTCCGTTCAAAACTGGAAAGAAGCTTTCTGACAAACTGCTCTGTGTTCTGTTAATTCATCTCACAGAGTTATATCTTTCCCTTCAAGAAGCCTTTCGCTAAGGCTGTTCTTGTGGAATTGGGAAAGGGATATTTGGAAGCCCATAGATGGCTATGGTGAAAAAGGAAATATCCTCCGTTCAACACTGGAAAGAAGCTTTCTGAGAAACTGCTCTGTGTTCTGTTAATTCATCTCACAGAGATACATCTTTCGCTTCAAGAAGCCTTTCGCTAAGGCTGTTCTTGTGGAATTGGCAAGGGGATATTTGGAAGCCTATAGAGGGATATGGTGAAAAAGGGAATATCTTCCGTTCAAAACTGGAAAGAAGCTTTCTGAGAAACTGCTCTGTGTTCTGTTTATTCATCTCACAGAGTTACATCTTTCCCTTCAAGAAGCCTTTCGGTAAGGCTGTTCTTGTGGAATTGGCAAAGGGATATTTGGAAGCCCATGGAGGGCTAGGGTGAAAAAGGAAATATCTTCCGTTCAAAACTGGAAAGAAGCTTTCTGAGAAACTGCTCTGTGTTCTGTTAATACATCTCACAGAGTTACTTCTTTCCCTTCAAGAAGCCTTTAGCTAAGCCTGTTCTTGTGGAATTGGCAAAGGGATAATTAGAAGCCCATAGAGGGCTATGGTGAAAAAGGAAATATCATCCGTTCAAAACTGGAAAGAAGCTTTCTGAGAAACTGCTCTGTGTTCTGTTAATTCATCTCACAGAGTTACATCTTTCCCTTCAAGAAGCCTTTCGCTAAGGCTGTTCTTGTGGAATTGGAAAAGGGATATTTGGAAGCCCCTAGAGGGCTATGGTGAAAAAGGAAATATCTTCCGTTCAAAACTGGAAAGAAGCTTTCTAAGAAACTGTTCTGTGTTCTGTTAATTCGTCTCACAGTGTTACATCTTTCCTTTCAAGAAACCTTTCGCTAAAGCTGTTTCTGTGGAATTGGCAAGGGGATACTTGGAAGCCCATAGAGGGCTATGGTGAAAAAGGAAATATCTTCCGTACAAAACTGGAAAGAAGCTTTCTGAGAAACTGCTCTGTGTTCTGTTAATTCATCTCACAGAGTTACATCTTTCCCTTCAAGAAGCCTTTCGCTAAGGCTGTTCTTGTGGAATTGGCAAGGGGATATTTGGAAGCCCATAGAGGGCTATGGTGAAAAAGGAAATATCTTCCGTTCAAAACTGGAAAGAAGCTTTCTGAGAAACTGCTCTGTGTTCTGTTAATTCATCTCACAGAGTTATATCTTTCCCTTCAAGAAGCCTTTCGCTAAGGCTGTTCTTGTGGAATTGGCAAAGGGATATTTGGAAGCCCATAGAGGGCTATGGTGAAAAAGGAAATATCTTCCGTTCAAAACTGGAAAGAAGCTTTCTGAGAAACTGCTCTGTGTTCTGTTAATTCATCTCACAGAGTTACATCTTTCCCTTCAAGAAGCCTTTCACTAAGGCTGTTCTTGTGGAATTGGCAAAGGGATATTTGGAAGCCCATAGAGGGCTATGGTGAAAAAGGAAATATCTTCCGTTCAAAACTGGAAAGAAGCTTTCTGAGAAACTGCTCTGTGTTCTGTTAATTCATCTCACAGAGTTACATCTTTCCCTTCATGAAGCCTTTCGCTAAGGCTGTTCTTGTGGAATTGGCAAAGGGATATTTGGAAGCCCATAGAGGGCTATGGTGAAAAAGGAAATATCTTCCGTTCAAAACTGGAAAGAAGCTTTCTGAGAAACTGCTCTGTGTTCTGTTAATTCATCTCACAGAGTTACATCTTTCCCTTCAAGAAGCCTTTCGCTAAGGCTGTTCTTGTGGAATTGGCAAAGGGATATTTGGAAGCCCATAGAGGGCTATGGTGAAAAAGGAAATATCTTCCGTTCAAAAGTGGAAAGAAGCTTTCTGAGAAACTGCTCTGTGTTCTGTTAATTCATCTCACAGAGTTACATCTTTCCCTTCAAGAAGTCTTTCGCTAAGGCTGTTCTTGTGGAATTGGCAAGGGGATATTTGGAAGCCCATAGAGGGCTATGGTGAAATAGGAAATATCTTCCGTTCAAAACTGGAAAGAAGCTTTCTGAGAAACTGTTCTGTGTTCCGTTAATACGTCTCACAGTGTTACATCTTTCCTTTCAAGAAACCTTTCGCTAAAGCTGTTTCTGTGGATTTGGAAAGGGGATACTTGGAAGCCCCTAGAGGGCTATGGTGAAAAAGGAAATATCTTCCGTTCAAAACTGGAAAGAAGCTTTCTGAGAAACTGATCTGTGTTCTGTTAATTCATCTCACAGAGTTACATCTTTCCCTTCAAGAAGCCTTTCGCTAAGGCTGTTCTTGTGGAATTGGTAAAGGGATATTTGGAAGCCCATAGAGGGCTATGGTGAAAAAGGAAATATCTTCCGTTCAAAACTGGAAAGAAGCTTTCTGAGAAACTGCTCTGTGTTCTGTTAATTCATCTCACAGAGTTACATCTTTCCCTTCAAGAAGCCTTTCGCTAAGGCTGTTCTTGTGGAATTGGCAAGGCGATATTTGGAAGCCCATAGAGGGCTATGGTGAAAAAGGAAATATCTTCCGTTCAAAACTGGAAAGAAGCTTTCTGAGAAACTGCTCTGTGTTCTGTTAATTCATCTCACAGAGTTACATCTTTCCCTTCAAGAAGCCTTTCACTGAGGCTGTTCTTGTGGAATTGGCAAAGGGATATTTGGAAGCCCATAGAGGGCTATGGTGAAAAAGGAAATATCTTCCGTTTAAAACTGGAAAGAAGCTTTCTGAGAAACTGCTCTGTGTTCTGTTAATTCATCTCACAGAGTTACATCTTTCCCTTCAAGAAGCCTTTCGCTAAGGCTGTTCTTGTGGAATTGGCAAAGGGATATTTGGAAGCCCATAGAGGGCTATGGTGAAAAAGGAAATATCTTCCGTTCAAAACTGGAAAGAAGCTTTCTGAGAAACTGCTCTGTGTTCTGTTAATTCATCTCACAGAGTTACATCTTTCCCTTCAAGAAGCCTTTCGCTAAGGCTGTTCTTTTGGAATTGGCAAAGGGATATTTGGAAGCCCATAGAGGGCTATGGTGAAAAAGGAAATATCTTCCGTTCAAAACTGGAAAGAAGCTTTCTGAGAAACTGCTCTGTGTTCTGTTAATTCATCTCACAGAGTTATATCTTTCCCTTCAAGAATCCTTTCGCTAAGGCTGTTCTTGTGAAATTGGCAAGGGGATATTTGGAAGCCTATAGAGGGCTATGGTGAAAAAGGAAATATCTTCCGTTCAAAACTGGAAAGAAGCTTTCTAAGAAACTGCTATGTGTTCTGTTAATTCATCTCACAGATTTACATCTTTCCCTTCAAGAAACCTTTCGCTAAGGCTGTTCTTGTGGAATTGGCAAAGGGATATTTGGAAGCCCATAGAGGGCTATGGTGAAAAAGGAAATATCTTCCGTTCAAAACTGGAAAGAAGCTTTCTGAAAAACTGATCTGTGTTCTGTTAATTCATTTCACAGAGTTACATCTTTCCCTTCAGGAAGCCTTTCGCTAAGGCTGTTCTTGTGGAATTGGCAAAGGGATATTTGGAAGCCCATAGAGGGCTATGGTGAAAAAGGAAATATCTTCCGTTCAAAAGTGGAAAGAAGCTTTCTGAGAAACTGCTCTGTGTTCTGTTAATTCATCTCACAGATTTACATCTTTCCCTTCAAGAAACCTTTCGCTAAGGCTGTTCTTGTGGAATTCGCAAAGGGATATTTGGAAGCCCTTAGAGGGCTATGGTGAAAAAGGAAATATCTTCCGTTCAAAACTGGAAAGAAGCTTTCTGAGAAACTGCTCTGTGTTCTGTTAATGCATCTCACAGAGTTACATCTTTCCCTTCACGAAGCCTTTCGCTAAGGCTGTTCTTGTGGAATTGGCGAAGGAATATTTGGAAGCCCTTAGAGGGCTATGGTGAAAAAGGAAATACCTTCCGTTCAAAACTGGAAAGAAGCTTTCTGAGAAACTGCTCTGTGTTCTGTTAATTCATCTCACAGAGTTACATCTTTGCCTTCAAGAAGCCTTTCACTAAGGCTGTTCTTGTGGAATTGGCAAAGGGATATTTGGAAGCCCTTAGAGGGCTATGGTGAAAAAGGAAATATCTTCCGTTCAAAACTGGAAAGAAGCTTTCTGGGAAACTGCTCTGTGTTCTGCTAATTCATCTCACAGAGTTACATCTTTCCCTTAAAGAAGCCTTTCGCTAAGGCTGTTCTTGTGGAATTGGCAAAGGGATATTTGGAAGCCCATAGAGGGCTATGGTGAAAAAGGAAATATCTTCCGTTCAAAACTGGAAAGAAGCTTTCTGAGAAACTGCTCTGTGTTCTGTTAATTCATCTCACAGAGTTACATCTTTCCCTTCAAGAAGCCTTTCGCTAAGGCTGTTCTTGTGGAATTGGCAAAGGGATATTTGGAAGCCCATAGAGGGCTATAGTGAAAAAGGAAATATCTTCCGTTCAAAACTGGAAAGAAGCTTTCTGAGAAACTGTTCTGTGTTCTGTTAATACGTCTCACAGTGTTACATCTTTCCTTTCAAGAAACCTTTCGCTAAAGCTGTTTCTGTGGAATTGGAAAGGGGATACTTGGAAGCCCCTAGAGGGCTATGGTGAAAAAGGAAATATCTTCCGTTCAAAACTGGAAAGAAGCTTTCTGAGAAACTGATCTGTGTTCTGTTAATTCATCTCACAGAGTTACATCTTTCCCTTCAAGAAGCCTTTCGCTAAGGCTGTTCTTGTGGAATTGGTAAAGGGATATTTGGAAGCCCATAGAGGGCTATGGTGAAAAAGGAAATATCTTCCGTTCAAAACTGGAAAGAAGCTTTCTGAGAAACTGCTCTGTGTTCTGTTAATTCATCTCACAGAGTTACATCTTTCCCTTCAAGAAGCCTTTCGCTAAGGCTGTTCTTGTGGAATTGGCAAGGCGATATTTGGAAGCCCATAGAGGGCTATGGTGAAAAAGGAAATATCTTCCGTTCAAAACTGGAAAGAAGCTTTCTGAGAAACTGCTCTGTGTTCTGTTAATTCATCTCACAGAGTTACATCTTTCCCTTCAAGAAGCCTTTCACTAAGGCTGTTCTTGTGGAATTGGCAAAGGGATATTTGGAAGCCCATAGAGGGCTATGGTGAAAAAGGAAATATCTTCCGTTTAAAACTGGAAAGAAGCTTTCTGAGAAACTGCTCTGTGTTCTGTTAATTCATCTCACAGAGTTACATCTTTCCCTTCAAGAAGCCTTTCGCTAAGGCTGTTCTTGTGGAATTGGAAAAGGGATATTTGGAAGCCCATAGAGGGCTATGGTGAAAAAGGAAATATCTTCCGTTCAAAACTGGAAAGAAGCTTTCTGAGAAACTGCTCTGTGTTCTGTTAATTCATCTCACAGAGTTACATCTTTCCCTTCAAGAAGCCTTTCGCTAAGGCTGTTCTTTTGGAATTGGCAAAGGGATATTTGGAAGCCCATAGAGGGCTATGGTGAAAAAGGAAATATCTTCCGTTCAAAACTGGAAAGAAGCTTTCTGAGAAACTGCTCTGTGTTCTGTTAATTCATCTCACAGAGTTATATCTTTCCCTTCAAGAAGCCTTTCGCTGAGGCTGTTCTTGTGAAATTGGCAAGGGGATATTTGGAAGCCAATAGAAGGCTATGGTGAAAAAGGAAATATCTTCCGTTCAAAACTGGAAAGAAGCTTTCTAAGAAACTGCTATGTGTTCTGTTAATTCATCTCACAGATTTACATCTTTCCCTTCAAGAAACCTTTCGCTAAGGCTGTTCTTGTGGAATTGGCAAAGGGATATTTGGAAGCCCATAGAGGGCTATGGTGAAAAAGGAAATATCTTCCGTTCAAAACTGGAAAGAAGCTTTCTGAGAAACTGCTCTGTGTTCTGTTAATTCATCTCACAGAGTTACATCTTTCCGTTCAAGAAGCCTTTCGCTAAGGCTGTTCTTGTGGAATTGGCAAAGGGATATTTGGAAGCCCATAGAGGGCTCTGTTGAAAAAGGAAATATCTTCCGTTCAAAACTGGAAAGAAGCTTTCTGAGAAACTGCTCTGTGTTCTGTTAATTCATCTCACAGAGTTACATCTTTCCCTTCAAGAAACCTTTCGCTAAGGCTGTTCTTGTGGAATTCGCAAAGGGATATTTGGAAGCCCTTAGAGGGCTATGGTGAAAAAGGAAATATCTTCCGTTCAAAACTGGAAAGAAGCTTTCTGAGAAACTGCTCTGTGTTCTGTTAATGCATCTCACAGAGTTACATCTTTCCCTTCACGAAGCCTTTCGCTAAGGCTGTTCTTGTGGAATTGGCGAAGGAATATTTGGAAGCCCTTAGAGGGCTATGGTGAAAAAGGAAATACCTTCCGTTCAAAACTGGAAAGAAGCTTTCTGAGAAACTGCTCTGTGTTCTGTTAATTCATCTCACAGAGTTACATCTTTGCCTTCAAGAAGCCTTTCACTAAGGCTGTTCTTGTGGAATTGGCAAAGGGATATTTGGAAGCCCTTAGAGGGCTATGGTGAAAAAGGAAATATCTTCCGTTCAAAACTGGAAAGAAGCTTTCTGGGAAACTGCTCTGTGTTCTCCTAATTCATCTCACAGAGTTACATCTTTCCCTTAAAGAAGCCTTTCGCTAAGGCTGTTCTTGTGGAATTGGCAAAGGGATATTTGGAAGCCCATAGAGGGCTATGGTGAAAAAGGAAATATCTTCCGTTCAAAACTGGAAAGAAGCTTTCTGAGAAACTGCTCTGTGTTCTGTTAATTCATCTCACAGAGTTACATCTTTCCCTTCAAGAAGCCTTTCGCTAAGGCTGTTCTTGTGGAATTGGCAAAGGGATATTTGCAAGCCCATAGAGGGCTATAGTGAAAAAGGAAATATCTTCCGTTCAAAACTGGAAAGAAGCTTTCTGAGAAACTGTTCTGTGTTCTGTTAATACGTCTCACAGTGTTACATCTTTCCTTTCAAGAAACCTTTCGCTAAAGCTGTTTCTGTGGAATTGGAAAGGGGATACTTGGAAGCCCCTAGAGGGCTATGGTGAAAAAGGAAATATCTTCCGTTCAAAACTGGAAAGAAGCTTTCTGAGAAACTGCTCTGTGTTCTGTTAATTCATCTCACAGAGTTACATCTTTCCCTTCAAGAAGCCTTTCGCTAAGGCTGTTCTTGTGGAATTGGTAAAGGGATATTTGGAAGCCCATAGAGGGCTATGGTGAAAAAGGAAATATCTTCCGTTCAAAACTGGAAAGAAGCTTTCTGAGAAACTGCTCTGTGTTCTGTTAATTCATCTCACAGAGTTACATCTTTCCCTTCACGAAGCCTTTCGCTAAGGCTGTTCTTGTGGAATTGGCGAAGGGATATTTGGAAGCCCTTAGAGGGCTATGGTGAAAAAGGAAATATCTTCCGTTCAACACTGGAAAGAAGCTTTCTGAGGAACTGCTCTGTGTTCTGTTAATTCATCTCACAGAGTTACATCTTTCCCTTCAAGAAGCCTTTCGCTAAGGCTGTTCTTGTGGAATTGGCAAAGGGATATTTGGAAGCCCATAGAGGGCTATGGTGAAAAGGGAATATCTTCCGTTCAAAACAGGAAAGAAGCTTTCTGAGAAACTGCTCTGTGTTCTGTTAATTCATCTCACAGAGTTACATCTTTCCCTTCAAGAAGCCTTTCGCTAAGGCTGTGCTTGTGGAATTGGCAAAGGGATATTTGGAAGCCCGTAGAGGGCTATGGTGAAAAAGGAAATATCTTCCGTTCAAACATGGAAAGAAGCTTTCTGAGAAACTGCTCTGTGTTCTGTTAATTCATCTCACAGAGTTACATCTTTCCCTTCAAGAAGTCTTTCGCTAAGGCTGTTCTTGTGGAATTGGCAAGGGGATATTTGGAAGCCCATAGAGGGCTATGGTGAAAAAGGAAATATCTTCCGTTCAAAACTGGAAAGAAGCTTTCTGAGAAACTGCTCTTTGTTCCGTTAATTCATCTCACAGAGTTATATCTTTCCCTTCAAGAAGCCTTTCGCTAAGGTTGTTCTTGTGGAATTGGCAAAGGGATATTTGGAAGCCCATAGAGGGCTACGGTGAAAAAGGAAATATCTTCCGTTCAACACTGGAAAGAAGCTTTCTGATAAACTGCTCTGTGTTCTGTTAATTCATCTCACAGAGTTACATCTTTCCCTTCAAGAAGCCTTTCGCTAAGGCTGTTCTTGTGGAATTGGCAAAGGGATATTTGGAAGCCCATAGAGGGCTATGGTGAAAAAGGAAATAACTTCCGTTCAAACCTGGAAAGAAGCTTTCTGAGAAACTGTTCTGTGTTCTGTTAATTCATCTCACAGAGTTACATCTTTCCCCTCAAGAAGCCTTTCGCTAAGGCTGTTCTTGTGGAATTGGCAAAGGGATATTTGGAAGCCCATAGAGGGCTATGGTGAAAAAGGAAATACCTTCCGTTCAAAACTGGAAAGAAGCTTTCTGAGAAACTGCTCTGTGGTCTGTTAATTCATCTCACAGAGTTACATCTTTCCCTTCAAGAAGCCTTTCGCTAAGTCTGTTCTTGTGGAATTGGCAAAGGGATATTTGGAAGCCCATATAGGGCTATGGTGTAAAAGGAAATACCTTCCGTTCAAAACTGGAAAGAAGCTTTCTGAGAAACTGCTCTGTGTTCTGTTTATTCATCTCACAGAGTTACATCTTTCCCTTCAAGAAGCCTTTCGGTAAGGCTGTTCTTGTGGAATTGGCAAAGGGATATTTGAAAGCCCATAGAGGGGTAGGGTGAAAAAGGAAATATCTTCCGTTCAAAACTGGAAAGAAGCTTTCTGAGAAACTGCTCTGTGTTCTGTTAATTCATCTCACAGAGTTACATCTTTCCCTTCAAGAAGCCTTTCGCTAAGGCTGTTCTTGTGGAATTGGCAAAGGGATATTTGGAAGCCCATAGAGGGCTATGGTGAAAAAGTAAATATCTTCCGTTCAAAACTGGAAAGAAGCTTTCTGGGAAACTGCTGTGTGTTCTGTTAATTCATCTCACAGAGTTACATCTTTCCCTTCAAGAAGCCTTTCGCTAAGGCTGTTCTTGTGGAATTGGCAAAGGGATATTTGGAAGCCCATAGAGGGCTATGGTGAAAAAGGAAATATCTTCCGTTCAAAACTGGAAAGAAGCTTTCTGAGAAAGTGCTCTGTGTTCTGTTAATTCATCTCACAGTGTTATATCTTTCCCTTCAAGAAGCCTTTCGCTAAGGCTGTTCTTGTGGAATTGGCAAAGGGATATTTGGAAGCCCATAGATGGCTATGGTGAAAAAGGAAATATCCTCCGTTCAACACTGGAAAGAAGCTTTCTGAGAAACTGCTCTGTGTTCTGTTAATTCATCTCACAGAGATACATCTTTCGCTTCAAGAAGCCTTTCGCTAAGGCTGTTCTTGTGGAATTGGCAAGGGGATATTTGGAAGCCTATAGAGGGATATGGTGAAAAAGGGAATATCTTCCGTTCAAAACTGGAAAGAAGCTTTCTGAGAAACTGCTCTGTGTTCTGTTTATTCATCTCACAGAGTTACATCTTTCCCTTCAAGAAGCCTTTCGGTAAGGCTGTTCTTGTGGAATTGGCAAAGGGATATTTGGAAGCCCATAGAGGGCTAGGGTGAAAAAGGAAATATATTCCGTTCAAAACTGGAAAGAAGCTTTCTGAGAAACTGCTCTGTGTTCTGTTAATACATCTCACAGAGTTACTTCTTTCCCTCAAGAAGCCTTTAGCTAAGCCTGTTCTTGTGGAATTGGCAAAGGGATAATTAGAAGCCCATAGAGGGCTATGGTGAAAAAGGAAATATCATCCGTTCAAAACTGGAAAGAAGCTTTCTGAGAAACTGCTCTGTGTTCTGTTAATTCATCTCACAGAGTTACATCTTTCCCTTCAAGAAGCCTTTCGCTAAGGCTGTTCTTGTGGAATTGGAAAAGGGATATTTGGAAGCCCCTAGAGGGCTATGGTGAAAAAGGAAATATCTTCCGTTCAAAACTGGAAAGAAGCTTTCTAAGAAACTGTTCTGTGTTCTGTTAATTCGTCTCACAGTGTTACATCTTTCCTTTCAAGAAACCTTTCGCTAAAGCTGTTTCTGTGGAATTGGCAAGGGGATACTTGGAAGCCCTTAGAGGGCTATGGTGAAAAAGGAAATATCTTCCGTACAAAACTGGAAAGAAGCTTTCTGAGAAACTGCTCTGTGTTCTGTTAATTCATCTCACAGAGTTACATCTTTCCCTTCAAGAAGCCTTTCGCTAAGGCTGTTCTTGTGGAATTGGCAAGGGGATATTTGGAAGCCCATAGAGGGCTATGGTGAAAAAGGAAATATCTTCCGTTCAAAACTGGAAAGAAGCTTTCTGAGAAACTGCTCTGTGTTCTGTTAATTCATCTCACAGAGTTATATCTTTCCCTTCAAGAAGCCTTTCGCTAAGGCTGTTCTTGTGGAATTGGCAAAGGGATATTTGGAAGCCCATAGAGGGCTATGGTGAAAAAGGAAATATCTTCCGTTCAAAACTGGAAAGAAGCTTTCTGAGAAACTGCTCTGTGTTCTGTTAATTCATCTCACAGAGTTACATCTTTCCCTTCAAGAAGCCTTTCACTAAGGCTGTTCTTGTGGAATTGGCAAAGGGATATTTGGAAGCCCATAGAGGGCTATGGTGAAAAAGGAAATATCTTCCGTTCAAAACTGGAAAGAAGCTTTCTGAGAAACTGCTCTGTGTTCTGTTAATTCATCTCACAGAGTTACATCTTTCCCTTCATGAAGCCTTTCGCTAAGGCTGTTCTTGTGGAATTGGCAAAGGGATATTTGGAAGCCCATAGAGGGCTATGGTGAAAAAGGAAATATCTTCCGTTCAAAACTGGAAAGAAGCTTTCTGAGAAACTGCTCTGTGTTCTGTTAATTCATCTCACAGAGTTACATCTTTCCCTTCAAGAAGCCTTTCGCTAAGGCTGTTCTTGTGGAATTGGCAAAGGGATATTTGGAAGCCCATAGAGGGCTATGGTGAAAAAGGAAATATCTTCCTTTCAAAAGTGGAAAGAAGCTTTCTGAGAAACTGCTCTGTGTTCTGTTAATTCATCTCACAGAGTTACATCTTTCCCTTCAAGAAGTCTTTCGCTAAGGCTGTTCTTGTGGAATTGGCAAGGGGATATTTGGAAGCCCATAGAGGGCTATGGTGAAAAAGGAAATATCTTCCGTTCAAAACTGGAAAGAAGCTTTCTGAAAAACTGTTCTGTGTTCTGTTAATACGTCTCACAGTGTTACATCTTTCCTTTCAAGAAACCTTTCGCTAAAGCTGTTTCTGTGGAATTGGAAAGGGGATACTTGGAAGCCCCTAGAGGGCTATGGTGAAAAAGGAAATATCTTCCGTTCAAAACTGGAAAGAAGCTTTCTGAGAAACTGATCTGTGTTCTGTTAATTCATCTCACAGAGTTACATCTTTCCCTTCAAGAAGCCTTTCGCTAAGGCTGTTCTTGTGGAATTGGTAAAGGGATATTTGGAAGCCCATAGAGGGCTATGGTGAAAAAGGAAATATCTTCCGTTCAAAACTGGAAAGAAGCTTTCTGAGAAACTGCTCTGTGTTCTGTTAATTCATCTCACAGAGTTACATCTTTCCCTTCAAGAAGCCTTTCGCTAAGGCTGTTCTTGTGGAATTGGCAAGGCCATATTTGGAAGCCCATAGAGGGCTATGGTGAAAAAGGAAATATCTTCCGTTCAAAACTGGAAAGAAGCTTTCTGAGAAACTGCTCTGTGTTCTGTTAATTCATCTCACAGAGTTACATCTTTCCCTTCAAGAAGCCTTTCACTAAGGCTGTTCTTGTGGAATTGGCAAAGGGATATTTGGAAGCCCATAGAGGGCTATGGTGAAAAAGGAAATATCTTCCGTTTAAAACTGGAAAGAAGCTTTCTGAGAAACTGCTCTGTGTTCTGTTAATTCTTCTCACAGAGTTACATCTTTCCCTTCAAGAAGCCTTTCGCTAAGGCTGTTCTTGTGGAATTGGCAAAGGGATATTTGGAAGCCCATAGAGGGCTATGGTGAAAAAGGAAATATCTTCCGTTCAAAACTGGAAAGATGCTTTTTGAGAAACTGCTCTGTGTTCTGTTAATTCATCTCACAGAGTTACATCTTTCCCTTCAAGAAGCCTTTCGCTAAGGCTGTTCTTGTGGAATTGGAAAAGGGATATTTGGAAGCCCATAGAGGGCTATGGTGAAAAAGGAATTATCTTCCGTTCAAACCTGGAAAGAAGCTTTCTGAGAAACTGCTCTGTGTTCTGTTAATTCACCTCACAGAGTTACATCTTTCCCCTCAAGAAGCCTTTCGCTAAGGCTGTTCTTGTGGAATTGGCAATGGGATATTTGGAAGCCCTTAGAGGGCTATGGTGAAAAAGGAAATACCTTCCGTTCAAAACTGGAAAGAAGCTTTCTGAGAAACTGCTCTGTGTTCTGTTAATTCATCTCACAGAGTTACATCTTTCCGTTCAAGAAGCCTTTCGCTAAGGCTGTTCTTGTGGAATTGGCAAAGGGATATTTGGAAGCCCATAGAGGGCTCTGTTGAAAAAGGAAATATCTTCCGTTCAAAACTGGAAAGAAGCTTTCTGAGAAACTGCTCTGTGTTCTGTTAATTCATCTCACAGAGTTACATCTTTCCCTTCAAGAAGCCTTTCGCTAAGGCTGTTCTTGTGGAATTGGCAAAGGGATATTTGGAAGCCCATACAGGGCTATGGTGAAAAAGGAATATCTTCCGTTCAAAACTGGAAAGAAGCTTTCTGAGAAACTGCTCTGTGTTCTGTTAATTCATCTCACAGAGTTACATCTTTCCCTTCAAGAAGCCTTTCGCTAAGGCTGTTCTTGTGGAATTGGGAAAGGGATATTTGGAAGAACAGAGGGCTAAGGTGAAAAAGGAAATATCTTCCGTTCAAAACTGGAAAGAAGCTTTCTGAGAAACTGCTCTGTGTTCTGTTTATTCATCTCACAGAGTTACATCTTTCCCTTCAAGAAGCCTTTCGCTAAGGCTGTTCTTGTGGAATTGGCAAAGGGATATTTGGAAGCCCATAGAGGGCTATGGTGAAAAAGGAAATATCTTCCGTTCAAAACTGGAAAGAAGCTTTCTGAGAAACTGTTCTGTGTTCTGTTAATTCGTCTCACAGTGTTACATCTTTCCTTTCAAGAAAACTTTCGCTAAAGCTGTTTCTGTGGAATTGGCAAGGGGATACTTGGAAGCCCCTAGAGGGCTATGGTGAAAAAGGAAATATCTTCCGTTCAAAACTGGAAAGAAGCTTTCTGAGAAACTGATCTGTGTTCTGTTAATTCATCTGACAGAGTTACATCTTTCCCTTCAAGAAGCCTTTCGCTAAGGCTGTTCTTGTGGAATTGGTAAAGGGATATTTGGAAGCCCATAGAGGGCTATGGTGAAAAAGGAAATATCTTCCGTTCAAAACTGGAAAGAAGCTTCTTGAGAAATTGCTCTGTGTTCTGTTAATTCATCTCACAGAGTTACATCTTTCCCTTAAAGAAGCCTTTCGCTAAGGCTCTTCTTGTGGAATTGGCAAGGCGATATTTGGAAGCCCATAGAGGGCTATGGTGAAAAAGGAAATATCTTCCGGTCAAAACTGGAAAGAAGCTTTCTGAGAAACTGCTCTGTGTTCTGTTAATTCATCTCACAGAGTTACATCTTTCCCTTCAAGAAACCTTTCGCTAAGGCTGTTCTTGCGGAATTCGCAAAGGGATATTTGGATGCCCATAGAGGGCTATGGTGAAAAAGGAAATATCTTCCGTTTAAAACTGGAAAGATGCTTTTTGAGAAACTGCTCTGTGTTCTGTTAATTCATCTCACAGAGTTACATCTTTCCCTTCAAGAAGCCTTTCGCTAAGGCTGTTCTTGTGGAATTGGAAAAGGGATATTTGGAAGCCCATAGAGGGCTAAGGTAAAAAAGGAAATATCTTCCGTTCAAAACTGGAAAGAAGCTTTCTGGGAAACTGCTCTGTGTTCTGTTAAATCATCTCGCAGAGTTACATCTTTAACTTCAAGAAGCCTTTCGCTAAGGCTGTTCTTGTGGAATTGTCAAAGGGATATTTGGAAGCCCATAGAGGGCTATGGTGAAAAAGGAAATATCTTCCGTTCAAAACTGGAAAGAAGCTTTCTGAGAAACTGCTCTGTGTTCTGTTAATGCATCTCACAGAGTTACATCTTTCCCTTCAAGAAGCCTTTCGCTAAGGCTGTTCTTGTGGAATTGGCAAAGGGATATTTGGAAGCCCATAGAGGGCTCTGGTGAAAAAGGAAATATCTTCCGTTCAAAACTGGAAAGAAGCTTTCTGAGAAACTGCTCTGTGTTCTGTTAATTCATCTCACAGAGTTACATCTTTCCCTTCAAGAAGCCTTTCGCTAAGGCTGTTCTTGTGGAATTGGCAAAGGGATATTTGGAAGCCCATAGAGGGCTATGGTGAAAAAGGAAATATCTTCCGTTCAAAACTGGAAAGAAGCTTTCTGAGAAACTGTTCTGTGTTCCGTTAATTCGTCTCACAGTGTTACATCTTTCCTTTCAAGAAACCTTTCGCTAAAGCTGTTTCTGTGGAATTGGCAAGGGGATACTTGGAAGCCCCTAGAGGGCTATGGTGAAAAAGGTAATATCTTCCGTTCAAAACTGGAAAGAAGCTTTCTGAGAAACTGCTCTGTGTTCTGTTAATTCATCTCACAGATTTACATCTTTCCCTTCAAGAAACCTTTCGCTAAGGCTGTTCTTGTGGAATTCGCAAAGGGATATTAGGAAGCCCTTAGAGGGCTATGGTGAAAAAGGAAATATCTTCCGTTCAAAACTGGAAAGAAGCTTTCTGAGAAACTGCTCTGTGTTCTGTTAATGCATCTCACAGAGTTACATCTTTCCCTTCACGAAGCCTTTCGCTAAGGCTGTTCTTGTGGAATTGGCGAAGGGATATTTGGAAGCCCTTAGAGGGCTATGGTGAAAAAGGAAATACCTTCCGTTCAAAACTGGAAAGAAGCTTTCTGAGAAACTGCTCTGTGTTCTGTTAATCCATCTCACAGAGTTACATCTTTCCCTTCAAGAAGCCTTTCACTAAGGCTGTTCTTGTGGAATTGGCAAAGGGATATTTGGAAGCCCATAGAGGGCTATAGTGAAAAAGGAAATATCTTCCGTTCAAAACTGGAAAGAAGCTTTCTGAGAAACTGTTCTGTGTTCTGTTAATACGTCTCACAGTGTTACATCTTTCCTTTCAAGAAACCTTTCGCTAAAGCTGTTTCTGTGGAATTGGCAAGGGGATACTTGGAAGCCCCTAGAGGGCTATGGTGAAAAAGGAAATATCTTCCGTTCAAAACTGGAAAGAAGCTTTCTGAGAAACTGATCTGTGTTCTGTTAATTCATCTCACAGAGTTACATCTTTCCCTTCAAGAAGCCTTTCGCTAAGGCTGTTCTTGTGGAATTGGTAAAGGGATATTTGGAAGCCCATAGAGGGCTATGGTGAAAAAGGAAATATCTTCCGTTGAAAACTGGAAAGAAGCTTTCTGAGAAATTGCTCTGTGTTCTCTAATTCATCTCACAGAGTTACATCTTTCCCTTCAAGAAGCCTTTCGCTAAGGCTCTTCTTGTGGAATTGGCAAGGCGATATTTGGAAGCCCATAGAGGGCTATGGTGAAAAAGGAAATATCTTCCGTTCAAAACTGGAAAGAAGCTTTCTGAGAAACTGCTCTGTGTTCTGTTAATTCATCTCACAGAGTTACATCTTTCCCTTCAAGAAACCTTTCGCTAAGGCTGTTCTTGTGGAATTCGCAAAGGGATACTTGGATGCCCATAGAGGGCTATGGTGAAAAAGGAAATATCTTCCGTTTAAAACTGGAAAGATGCTTTTTGAGAAACTGCTCTGTGTTCTGTTAATTCATCTCACAGAGTTACATCTTACCCTTCAAGAAGCCTTTCGCTAAGGCTGTTCTTGTGGAATTGGAAAAGGGATATTTGGAAGCCCATAGAGGGCTATGGTGAAAAAGGAAATATCTTCCGTTCAAACCTGGAAAGAAGCTTTCTGAGAAACTGCTCTGTGTTCTGTTAATTCACCTCACAGAGTTACATCTTTCCCCTCAAGAAGCCTTTCGCTAAGGCTGTTCTTGTGGAATTGGCAATGGGATATTTGGAAGCCCTTAGAGGGCTATGGTGAAAAAGGAAATACCTTCCGTTCAAAACTGGAAAGAAGCTTTCTGAGAAACTGCTCTGTGTTCTGTTAATTCATCTCACAGAGTTACATCTTTCCGTTCAAGAAGCCTTTCGCTAAGGCTGTTCTTGTGGAATTGGCAAAGGGATATTTGGAAGCCCATAGAGGGCTCTGTTGAAAAAGGAAATATCTTCCGTTCAAAACTGGAAAGAAGCTTTCTGAGAAACTGCTCTGTGTTCTGTTAATTCATCTCACAGAGTTACATCTTTCCCTTCAAGAAGCCTTTCGCTAAGGCTGTTCTTGTGGAATTGGCAAAGGGATATTTGGAAGCCCATACAGGGCTATGGTGAAAAAGGAATATCTTCCGTTCAAAACTGGAAAGAAGCTTTCTGAGAAACTGCTCTGTGTTCTGTTAATTCATCTCACAGAGTTACATCTTTCCCTTCAAGAAGCCTTTCGCTAAGGCTGTTCTTGTGGAATTGGCAAAGGGATATTTGGAAGAACAGAGGGCTAAGGTGAAAAAGGAAATATCTTCCGTTCAAAACTGGAAAGAAGCTTTCTGAGAAACTGCTCTGTGTTCTGTTTATTCATCTCACAGAGTTACATCTTTCCCTTCAAGAAGCCTTTCGCTAAGGCTGTTCTTGTGGAATTGGCAAAGGGATATTTGGAAGCCCATAGAGGGCTATGGTGAAAAAGGAAATATCTTCCGTTCAAAACTGGAAAGAAGCTTTCTGAGAAACTGTTCTGTGTTCTGTTAATTCGTCTCACAGTGTTACATCTTTCCTTTCAAGAAACCTTTCGCTAAAGCTGTTTCTGTGGAATTGGCAAGGGGATACTTGGAAGCCCCTAGAGGGCTATGGTGAAAAAGGAAATATCTTCCGTTCAAAACTGGAAAGAAGCTTTCTGAGAAACTGATCTGTGTTCTGTTACTTCATCTCACAGAGTTACATCTTTCCCTTCAAGAAGCCTTTCGCTAAGGCTGTTCTTGTGGAATTGGTAAAGGGATATTTGGAAGCCCATAGAGGGCTATGGTGAAAAAGGAAATATCTTCCGTTCAAAACTGGAAAGAAGCATTTTGAGAAATTGCTCTGTGTTCTGTTAATTCATCTCACAGAGTTACATCTTTCCCTTCAAGAAGCCTTTCGCTAAGGCTCTTCTTGTGGAATTGGCAAGGCGATATTTGGAAGCCCATAGAGGGCTATGGTGAAAAAGGAAATATCTTCCGTTCAAAACTGGAAAGAAGCTTTCTGAGAAACTGCTCTGTGTTCTGTTAATTCATCTCACAGAGTTACATCTTTCCCTTCAAGAAACCTTTCGCTAAGGCTGTTCTTGTGGAATTCGCAAAGGGATATTTGGATGCCCATAGAGGGCTATGGTGAAAAAGGAAATATCTTCCGTTTAAAACTGGAAAGATGCTTTTTGAGAAACTGCTCTGTGTTCTGTTAATTCATCTCACAGAGTTACATCTTTGCCTTCAAGAAGCCTTTCGCTAAGGCTGTTCTTGTGGAATTGGAAAAGGGATATTTGGAAGCCCATAGAGGGCTAAGGTAAAAAAGGAAATATCTTCCGTTCAAAACTGGAAAGAAGCTTTCTGGGAAACTGCTCTGTGTTCTGTTAATTCATCTCGCAGAGTTACATCTTTAACTTCAAGAAGCCTTTCGCTAAGGCTGTTCTTGTGGAATTGTCAAAGGGATATTTGGAAGCCCATAGAGGGCTATGGTGAAAAAGGAAATATCTTCCGTTCAAAACTGGAAAGAAGCTTTCTGAGAAACTGCTCTGTGTTCTGTTAATGCATCTCACAGAGTTACATCTTTCCCATCAAGAAGCCTTTCGCTAAGGCTGTTTTTGTGGAATTGGCAAAGGTTATTTGGAAGCCCATAGAGGGCTATGGTGAAAAAGGAAATATCTTCCGTTCAAAACTGGAAAGAAGCTTTCTGAGAAACTGCTCTGTGTTCTGTTAATTCATCTCACAGTGTTACATCTTTCCCTTCAAGAAGCCTTTCGCTAAGGCTGTTCTTGTGGTATTGGCAAGGGGATATTTGGAAGCCCATAGAGGGCTATGGTGAAAAAGGAATTATCTTCCGTTCAAAACTGGAAAGAAGCTTTCTGAGATACTGCTCTGTTTTCTGTTAATTCGTCTCACAGTGTTACATCTTTCCTTTCAAGAAACCTTTCGCTAAAGCTGTTTCTGTGGAATTGGCAAGGGGATACTTGGAAGCCCCTAGAGGGCTATGGTGAAAAAGGAAATATCTTCCGTTCAAAACTGGAAAGAAGCTTTCTGAGAAACTGCTCTGTGTTCTGTTAATTCATCTCACAGAGTTACATCTTTCCCTTCAAGAAGCCTTTCGCTAAGGCTGTTCTTGTGGAATTGGCAAAGGGATATTTGGAAGCCCATAGAGGGCTATGGTGAAAAAGGAAATATCTTTCGTTCAAAACTGGAAAGAAGCTTTCAGAGAAACTGTTCTGTGTTCTGTTAATTCGTCTCACAGTGTTACATCTTTCCTTTCAAGAAACCTTTCGCTAAAGCTGTTTCTGTGGAATTGGCAAGGGGATACTTGGAAGCCCCTAGAGGGCTATGGTGAAAAAGGAAATATCTTCCGTTCAATACTGGAAAGAAGCTTTCTGAGAACCTGATCTGTGTTCTGTTACTTCATCTCACAGAGTTACATCTTTCCCTTCAAGAAGCCTTTCGCTAAGGCTGTTCTTGTGGAATTGGAAAAGGGATATTTGGAAGCCCATAGAGGGCTATGGTGAAAAAGGAAATATCTTCCGTTCAAAACTGGAAAGAAGCTTTCTGAGAAACTGCTCTGTGTTCTGTTAATTCATCTCACAGAGTTACATCTTTCCCTTCAAGAATTCTTTCGCTAAGGCTGTTCTTGTGGAATTGGCAAAGGGATATTTGGAAGCCCATAGAGGGCTATGGTGAAAAAGGAAATATCTTCCTTTCAAAACTGGAAAGAAGCTTTCTGAGAAACTGCTCTGTGTTCTGTTAATTCATCTCACAGAGTTACATCTTTCCCTTCAAGAAGCCTTTCGCTAAGACGGTTCTTGTGAAATTGGCAAAGGGATATTTGGAAGCCCATAGAGGGCTATGGTGAAAAAGGAAATATCTTCCGTTCAAAACTGGAAAGAAGCTTTCTGAGAAATTGCTATGTGTTCTGTTAATTCATCTCACAGAGTTACATCTTTCCCTTCAAGAAGCCTTTCGCTAAGGCTGTTCTTGTGGAATTGGCAAAGGGATATTTGGAAGCCCATAGAGGTCTATGGTGAAAAAGGAAATATCTTCCGTTCAAAACTGGAAACAAGCTTTCTGAGAAACTGCTTTGTGTTCTGTTAATTCATCTCACAGAGTTACATCTTTCCCTTCAAGAAGCCTTTCTCTAAGGCTGTTCTTGTGGAATTGGAAAAGGGATATTTGGAAGCCCATAGAGGGCTATGGTGAAAAAGGAAATATCTTCCGTTCAAAACTGGAAAGAAGCTTTCTGAGAAAATGCTCTGTGTTCTGTTAATTCATCTCACAGAGTTACATGTTTCCCTCCAAGAAGCCTTTCGCTAAGACTGTTCTTGTGGAATTAGCAAAGGGATATTTGGAAGCCCATAGAGGGCTATGGTGAAAAAGGAAATATCTTCCGTTCAAAACTGGAAAGAAGCTTTCTGAGAAACTGCTCTGTGTTCTGTTAATTCATCTCACAGAGTTACATCTTTCCCTTCAAGAAGCCTTTCGCTAAGGCTGTTCTTGTGGAATTGGCAAAGGGATATTTGGAAGCCCACAGAGGGCTATGGTGAAAAAGGAAATATCTTCCCTTCAAAACTGGAAAGAAGCTTTCTGAGAAACTACTCTGTGTTCTGTTAATTCATCTCACAGAGTTACATCTTTCCCTTCAAGAAGCCTTTCGCTAAGGCTGTTCTTGTGGAATTGGCAAAGGGATATTTGGAAGCCCATAGAGGGCTATGGTGAAAAAGGAAATCTCTTCCGTTCAAAACTGGAAAGAAGCTTTCTGAGAAACTGCTCTGTGTTCCGTTAATTCATCTCACAGAGTTACATCTTTCCCTTCAAGAAGCCTTTCGCTAAGGCTGTTCTTGTGGAATTGGCAAAGGGATATTTGGAAGCCCATAGAGGGCTATGGCTAAAAAGGAAATATCTTCCGTTCAAAACTGGAAAGAAGCTTTCTGAGAAACTGCTCTGTGTTCTGTTAATTCATCTCACAGAGTTACATCTTTCCCTTCAAGAAGCCTTTCGCTAAGGCTGTTCTTGTGGAATTGGCAAAGGGATATTTGGAAGCCCATAGAGGGCTATGGTGAAAAAGGAAATAACTTCCGTTCAAAACTGGAAAGAAGCTTTCTGAGAAACTGCTCTGCGTTCTGTTAATACATCTCACAGAGTTACATCTTTCCCTTCAAGAAGCCTTTCACTAAGGCTGTTCTTGTGGAATTGGCAAAGGGATATTTGGAAGCCCATAGAGGGCTATGGTGAAAAAGGAAATATCTTCCGTTCAAAACTGGAAAGAAGCTTTCTGAGAAACTGTTCTGTGTTCTGTTAATACGTCTCACAGTGTTACATCTTTCCTTTCAAGAAACCTTTCGCTAAAGCTGTTTCTGTGGAATTGGCAAGGGGATACTTGGAAGCCCCTAGAGGGCTATGGTGAAAAAGGAAATATCTTCCGTTCAAAACTGGAAAGCAGCTTTCTGAGAAACTGATCTGTGTTCTGTTAATTCATCTCACAGAGTTACATCTTTCCCTTCAAGAAGCCTTTCGCTAAGGCTGTTCTTGTGGAATTGGTAAAGGGATATTTGGAAGCCCATAGAGGGTTATGGTGAAAAAGGAAATATCTTCCGTTCAAAACTGGAAAGAAGCTTTCTGAGAAATTGCTCTGTGTTCTGTTAATTCATCTCACAGAGTTACATCTTTCCCTTCAAGAAGCCTTTCGCTAAGGCCCTTCTTGTGGAATTGGCAAGGCGATATTTGGAAGCCCATAGAGGGCTATGGTGAAAAAGGAAATATCTTCCGTTCAAAACTGGAAAGAAGCTCTCTGAGAAACTGCTCTGTGTTCTGTTAATTCATCGCACAGAGTTACATCTTTCCCTTCAAGAAGCCTTTCGCTAAGGCTGTTCTTGTGGAATTGGCAAGGGGATATTTGGAAGCCCATAGAGGGCTATGGTGAAAAAGGAAATATCTTCCGTTCAAAACTGGAAAGAAGCTTTCTGAGAAACTGCTCTGTGTTCTGTTAATTCATCTCACAGAGTTACATCTTTCCCTTCAAGAAGCCTTTCGCTAAGGCTGTTCTTGTGGAATTGGCAAAGGGATATTTGGAAGCCCATAGAGGGCTATGGTGAAAAAGGAAATATCTTGCGTTCAAAACTGGAAAGAAGCTTTCTGAGAAACTGCTCTGTGTTCTGTTAATCCATCTCACAGAGTTACATCTTTCCCTTCAAGAAGCCTTTCGCTAAGGCTGTGCTTGTGGAATTGGCAAAGGGATATTTGGAAGCCCATAGAGGGCTAAGGTGAAAAAGGAAATATCTTCCGTTCAAAACTGGAAAGAAGCTTTTTGAGAAACTGTTCTGTGTTCTGTTAATTCGTCTCACAGTGTTACATCTTTCCTTTCAAGAAACCTTTCGCTAAAGCTGTCTCTGTGGAATTGGCAAGGGGATACTAGGAAGTCCCTAGAGGGCTATGGTGAAAAAGGAAATATCTTCCGTTCAAAACTGGAAAGAAGCTTTCTGAGAAACTGATCTGTGTTCTCTTAATTCATCTCACAGAGTTACATCTTTCCCTTCAAGAAGCCTTTCGCTAAGGCTGTTCTTGTGGAATTGGTAAAGGGATATTTGGAAGCCCTTAGAGGGCTATGGTGAAAAAGGAAATATCTTCCGTTCAAAACTGGAAAGAAGCTTTCTGAGAAACTGCTCTGTGTTCTGTTAATTCATCTCACAGAGTTACATCTTTCCCTTCAAGAAGCCTTTCGCTAAGGCTGTTCTTGTGGAATTGGCAAGGCGATATTTGGAAGCCCATAGAGGGCTATGGTGAAAAAGGAAATATCTTCCGTTCAAAACTGGAAAGAAGCTTTCTGAGAAACTGCTCTTTGTTCCGTTAATTCATCTCACAGAGTTATATCTTTCCCTTCAAGAAGCCTTTCGCTAAGGTTGTTCTTGTGGAATTGGCAAAGGGATATTTGGAAGCCCATAGAGGGCTACGGTGAAAAAGGAAATATCTTCCGTTCAACACTGGAAAGAAGCTTTCTGATAAACTGCTCTGTGTTCTGTTAATTCATCTCACAGAGTTACATCTTTCCCTTCAAGAAGCCTTTCGCTAAGGCTGTTCTTGTGGAATTGGCAAAGGGATATTTGGAAGCCCATAGAGGGCTATGGTGAAAAAGGAAATAACTTCCGTTCAAACCTGGAAAGAAGCTTTCTGAGAAACTGTTCTGTGTTCTGTTAATTCATCTCACAGAGTTACATCTTTCCCCTCAAGAAGCCTTTCGCTAAGGCTGTTCTTGTGGAATTGGCAAAGGGATATTTGGAAGCCCATAGAGGGCTATGGTGAAAAAGGAAATACCTTCCGTTCAAAACTGGAAAGAAGCTTTCTGAGAAACTGCTCTGTGGTCTGTTAATTCATCTCACAGAGTTACATCTTTCCCTTCAAGAAGCCTTTCGCTAAGTCTGTTCTTGTGGAATTGGCAAAGGGATATTTGGAAGCCCATATAGGGCTATGGTGTAAAAGGAAATACCTTCCGTTCAAAACTGGAAAGAAGCTTTCTGAGAAACTGCTCTGTGTTCTGTTTATTCATCTCACAGAGTTACATCTTTCCCTTCAAGAAGCCTTTCGGTAAGGCTGTTCTTGTGGAATTGGCAAAGGGATATTTGAAAGCCCATAGAGGGCTAGGGTGAAAAAGGAAATATCTTCCGTTCAAAACTGGAAAGAAGCTTTCTGAGAAACTGCTCTGTGTTCTGTTAATTCATCTCACAGAGTTACATCTTTCCCTTCAAGAAGCCTTTCGCTAAGGCTGTTCTTGTGGAATTGGCAAAGGGATATTTGGAAGCCCATAGAGGGCTATGGTGAAAAAGTAAATATCTTCCGTTCAAAACTGGAAAGAAGCTTTCTGGGAAACTGCTGTGTGTTCTGTTAATTCATCTCACAGAGTTACATCTTTCCCTTCAAGAAGCCTTTCGCTAAGGCTGTTCTTGTGGAATTGGCAAAGGGATATTTGGAAGCCCATAGAGGGCTATGGTGAAAAAGGAAATATCTTCCGTTCAAAACTGGAAAGAAGCTTTCTGAGAAACTGCTCTGTGTTCTGTTAATTCATCTCACAGTGTTATATCTTTCCCTTCAAGAAGCCTTTCGCTAAGGCTGTTCTTGTGGAATTGGCAAAGGGATATTTGGAAGCCCATAGATGGCTATGGTGAAAAAGGAAATATCCTCCGTTCAACACTGGAAAGAAGCTTTCTGAGAAACTGCTCTGTGTTCTGTTAATTCATCTCACAGAGATACATCTTTCGCTTCAAGAAGCCTTTCGCTAAGGCTGTTCTTGTGGAATTGGCAAGGGGATATTTGGAAGCCTATAGAGGGATATGGTGAAAAAGGGAATATCTTCCGTTCAAAACTGGAAAGAAGCTTTCTGAGAAACTGCTCTGTGTTCTGTTTATTCATCTCACAGAGTTACATCTTTCCCTTCAAGAAGCCTTTCGGTAAGGCTGTTCTTGTGGAATTGGCAAAGGGATATTTGGAAGCCCATAGAGGGCTAGGGTGAAAAAGGAAATATATTCCGTTCAAAACTGGAAAGAAGCTTTCTGAGAAACTGCTCTGTGTTCTGTTAATACATCTCACAGAGTTACTTCTTTCCCTTCAAGAAGCCTTTAGCTAAGCCTGTTCTTGTGGAATTGGCAAAGGGATAATTAGAAGCCCATAGAGGGCTATGGTGAAAAAGGAAATATCATCCGTTCAAAACTGGAAAGAAGCTTTCTGAGAAACTGCTCTGTGTTCTGTTAATTCATCTCACAGAGTTACATCTTTCCCTTCAAGAAGCCTTTCGCTAAGGCTGTTCTTGTGGAATTGGAAAAGGGATATTTGGAAGCCCCTAGAGGGCTATGGTGAAAAAGGAAATATCTTCCGTTCAAAACTGGAAAGAAGCTTTCTAAGAAACTGTTCTGTGTTCTGTTAATTCGTCTCACAGTGTTACATCTTTCCTTTCAAGAAACCTTTCGCTAAAGCTGTTTCTGTGGAATTGGCAAGGGGATACTTGGAAGCCCTTAGAGGGCTATGGTGAAAAAGGAAATATCTTCCGTACAAAACTGGAAAGAAGCTTTCTGAGAAACTGCTCTGTGTTCTGTTAATTCATCTCACAGAGTTACATCTTTCCCTTCAAGAAGCCTTTCGCTAAGGCTGTTCTTGTGGAATTGGCAAGGCCATATTTGGAAGCCCATAGAGGGCTATGGTGAAAAAGGAAATATCTTCCGTTCAAAACTGGAAAGAAGCTTTCTGAGAAACTGCTCTGTGTTCTGTTAATTCATCTCACAGAGTTACATCTTTCCCTTCAAGAAGCCTTTCACTAAGGCTGTTCTTGTGGAATTGGCAAAGGGATATTTGGAAGCCCATAGAGGGCTATGGTGAAAAAGGAAATATCTTCCGTTTAAAACTGGAAAGAAGCTTTCTGAGAAACTGCTCTGTGTTCTGTTAATTCTTCTCACAGAGTTACATCTTTCCCTTCAAGAAGCCTTTCGCTAAGGCTGTTCTTGTGGAATTGGCAAAGGGATATTTGGAAGCCCATAGAGGGCTATGGTGAAAAAGGAAATATCTTCCGTTCAAAACTGGAAAGATGCTTTTTGAGAAACTGCTCTGTGTTCTGTTAATTCATCTCACAGAGTTACATCTTTCCCTTCAAGAAGCCTTTCGCTAAGGCTGTTCTTGTGGAATTGGAAAAGGGATATTTGGAAGCCCATAGAGGGCTATGGTGAAAAAGGAATTATCTTCCGTTCAAACCTGGAAAGAAGCTTTCTGAGAAACTGCTCTGTGTTCTGTTAATTCACCTCACAGAGTTACATCTTTCCCCTCAAGAAGCCTTTCGCTAAGGCTGTTCTTGTGGAATTGGCAATGGGATATTTGGAAGCCCTTAGAGGGCTATGGTGAAAAAGGAAATACCTTCCGTTCAAAACTGGAAAGAAGCTTTCTGAGAAACTGCTCTGTGTTCTGTTAATTCATCTCACAGAGTTACATCTTTCCGTTCAAGAAGCCTTTCGCTAAGGCTGTTCTTGTGGAATTGGCAAAGGGATATTTGGAAGCCCATAGAGGGCTCTGTTGAAAAAGGAAATATCTTCCGTTCAAAACTGGAAAGAAGCTTTCTGAGAAACTGCTCTGTGTTCTGTTAATTCATCTCACAGAGTTACATCTTTCCCTTCAAGAAGCCTTTCGCTAAGGCTGTTCTTGTGGAATTGGCAAAGGGATATTTGGAAGCCCATACAGGGCTATGGTGAAAAAGGAATATCTTCCGTTCAAAACTGGAAAGAAGCTTTCTGAGAAACTGCTCTGTGTTCTGTTAATTCATCTCACAGAGTTACATCTTTCCCTTCAAGAAGCCTTTCGCTAAGGCTGTTCTTGTGGAATTGGGAAAGGGATATTTGGAAGAACAGAGGGCTAAGGTGAAAAAGGAAATATCTTCCGTTCAAAACTGGAAAGAAGCTTTCTGAGAAACTGCTCTGTGTTCTGTTTATTCATCTCACAGAGTTACATCTTTCCCTTCAAGAAGCCTTTCGCTAAGGCTGTTCTTGTGGAATTGGCAAAGGGATATTTGGAAGCCCATAGAGGGCTATGGTGAAAAAGGAAATATCTTCCGTTCAAAACTGGAAAGAAGCTTTCTGAGAAACTGTTCTGTGTTCTGTTAATTCGTCTCACAGTGTTACATCTTTCCTTTCAAGAAACCTTTCGCTAAAGCTGTTTCTGTGGAATTGGCAAGGGGATACTTGGAAGCCCCTAGAGGGCTATGGTGAAAAAGGAAATATCTTCCGTTCAAAACTGGAAAGAAGCTTTCTGAGAAACTGATCTGTGTTCTGTTACTTCATCTCACAGAGTTACATCTTTCCCTTCAAGAAGCCTTTCGCTAAGGCTGTTCTTGTGGAATTGGCAAAGGGATATTTGGAAGCCCATAGTGGGCTATGGTGAAAAAGGAAATATCTTCCGTTCAAAACTGGAAAGAAGCTTTCTGAGAAACTGCTCTGTGTTCTGTTAATTCATCTCACAGAGTTACATCTTTCCCTTCAAGAAGCCTTTCGCTAAGGCTGTTCTTGTGGAATTGGCAAGGCGATATTTGGAAGCCCATAGAGGGCTATGGTGAAAAAGGAAATATCTTCCGTTCAAAACTGGAAAGAAGCTTTCTGAGAAACTGCTCTGTGTTCTGTTAATTCATCTCACAGAGTTACATCTTTCCCTTCAAGAAACCTTTCGCTAAGGCTGTTCTTGTGGAATTCGCAAAGGGATATTTGGAAGCCCATAGAGGGCTATGGTGAAAAAGGAAATATCTTCCGTTTAAAACTGGAAAGATGCTTTTTGAGAAACTGCTCTGTGTTCTGTTAATTCATCTGACAGAGTTACATCTTTCCCTTCAAGAAGCCTTTCGCTAAGGCTGTTCTTGTGGAATTGGCAAGGGGATATTTGGAAGCCCATAGAGGGCTATGGTGAAAAAGGAAATATCTTCCGTTCAAAACTGGAAAGAAGCTTTCTGAGAAACTGCTCTGTGTTCTGTTAATTCATCTCACAGAGTTACATCTTTCCCTTCAAGAAGCCTTTCGCTAAGGCTGTTCTTGTGGAATTGGCAAAGGGATATTTGGAAGCCCATAGAGGGCTATGGTGAAAAAGGAAATATCTTCCGTTCAAAACTGGAAAGAAGCTTTCTGAGAGACTGCTCTGTGTTCTGTTAATCCATCTCACAGAGTTACATCTTTCCCTTCAAGAAGCCTTTCACTAAGGCTGTTCTTGTGGAATTGGCAAAGGGATATTTGGAAGCCCATAGAGGGCTATAGTGAAAAAGGAAATATCTTCCGTTCAAAACTGGAAAGAAGTTTTCTGAGAAACTGTTCTGTGTTCTGTTAATACGTCTAACAGTGTTACATCTTTCCTTTCAAGAAACCTTTCGCTAAAGCTGTTTCTGTGGAATTGGCAAGGGGATACTTGGAAGCCCCTAGAGGGCTATGGTGAAAAAGGAAATATCTTCCGTTCAAAACTGGAAAGAAGCTTTCTGAGAAACTGCTCTGTGTTCTGTTAATTCATCTCACAGAGTTACATCTTTCCCTTCAAGAAGCCTTTCGCTAAGGCTGTTCTTGTGGAATTGGTAAAGGGATATTTGGAAGCCCATAGAGGGCTATGGTGAAAAAGGAAATATCTTCCGTTCAAAACTGGAAAGAAGCTTCTTGAGAAATTGCTCTGTGTTCTGTTAATTCATCTCACAGAGTTACATCTTTCCCTTAAAGAAGCCTTTCGCTAAGGCTCTTCTTGTGGAATTGGCAAGGCCATATTTGGAAGCCCATAGAGGGCTATGGTGAAAAAGGAAATATCTTCCGGTCAAAACTGGAAAGAAGCTTTCTGAGAAACTGCTCTGTGTTCTGTTAATTCATCTCACAGAGTTACATCTTTCCCTTCAAGAAACCTTTCGCTAAGGCTGTTCTTGCGGAATTCGCAAAGGGATATTTGGATGCCCATAGAGGGCTATGGTGAAAAAGGAAATATCTTCCGTTTAAAACTGGAAAGATGCTTTTTGAGAAACTGCTCTGTGTTCTGTTAATTCATCTCACAGAGTTACATCTTTCCCTTCAAGAAGCCTTTCGCTAAGGCTGTTCTTGTGGAATTGGAAAAGGGATATTTGGAAGCCCATAGAGGGCTAAGGTAAAAAAGGAAATATCTTCCGTTCAAAACTGGAAAGAAGCTTTCTGGGAAACTGCTCTGTGTTCTGTTAAATCATCTCACAGAGTTACATCTTTAACTTCAAGAAGCCTTTCGCTAAGGCTGTTCTTGTGGAATTGTCAAAGGGATATTTGGAAGCCCATAGAGGGCTATGGTGAAAAAGGAAATATCTTCCGTTCAAAACTGGAAAGAAGCTTTCTGAGAAACTGCTCTGTGTTCTGTTAATGCATCTCACAGAGTTACATCTTTCCCTTCAAGAAGCCTTTCGCTAAGGCTGTTCTTGTGGAATTGGCAAAGGGATATTTGGAAGCCCATAGAGGGCTCTGGTGAAAAAGGAAATATCTTCCGTTCAAAACTGGAAAGAAGCTTTCTGAGAAACTGCTCTGTGTTCTGTTAATTCATCTCACAGAGTTACATCTTTCCCTTCAAGAAGCCTTTCGCTAAGGCTGTTCTTGTGGAATTGGCAAAGGGATATTTGGAAGCCCATAGAGGGCTATGGTGAAAAAGGAAATATCTTCCGTTCAAAACTGGAAAGAAGCTTTCTGAGAAACTGTTCTGTGTTCCGTTAATTCGTCTCACAGTGTTACATCTTTCCTTTCAAGAAACCTTTCGCTAAAGCTGTTTCTGTGGAATTGGCAAGGGGATACTTGGAAGCCCCTAGAGGGCTATGGTGAAAAAGGTAATATCTTCCGTTCAAAACTGGAAAGAAGCTTTCTGAGAAACTGCTCTGTGTTCTGTTAATTCATCTCACAGATTTACATCTTTCCCTTCAAGAAACCTTTCGCTAAGGCTGTTCTTGTGGAATTCGCAAAGGGATATTAGGAAGCCCTTAGAGGGCTATGGTGAAAAAGGAAATATCTTCCGTTCAAAACTGGAAAGAAGCTTTCTGAGAAACTGCTCTGTGTTCTGTTAATGCATCTCACAGAGTTACATCTTTCCCTTCACGAAGCCTTTCGCTAAGGCTGTTCTTGTGGAATTGGCGAAGGGATATTTGGAAGCCCTTAGAGGGCTATGGTGAAAAAGGAAATACCTTCCGTTCAAAACTGGAAAGAAGCTTTCTGAGAAACTGCTCTGTGTTCTGTTAATCCATCTCACAGAGTTACATCTTTCCCTTCAAGAAGCCTTTCACTAAGGCTGTTCTTGTGGAATTGGCAAAGGGATATTTGGAAGCCCATAGAGGGCTATAGTGAAAAAGGAAATATCTTCCGTTCAAAACTGGAAAGAAGCTTTCTGAGAAACTGTTCTGTGTTCTGTTAATACGTCTCACAGTGTTACATCTTTCCTTTCAAGAAACCTTTCGCTAAAGCTGTTTCTGTGGAATTGGCAAGGGGATACTTGGAAGCCCCTAGAGGGCTATGGTGAAAAAGGAAATATCTTCCGTTCAAAACTGGAAAGAAGCTTTCTGAGAAACTGCTCTGTGTTCTGTTAATTCATCTCACAGAGTTACATCTTTCCCTTCAAGAAGCCTTTCGCTAAGGCTCTTCTTGTGGAATTGGCAAGGCGATATTTGGAAGCCCATAGAGGGCTATGGTGAAAAAGGAAATATCTTCCGTTCAAAACTGGAAAGAAGCTTTCTGAGAAACTGCTCTGTGTTCTGTTAATTCATCTCACAGAGTTACATCTTTCCCTTCAAGAAACCTTTCGCTAAGGCTGTTCTTGTGGAATTCGCAAAGGGATACTTGGATGCCCATAGAGGGCTATGGTGAAAAAGGAAATATCTTCCGTTTAAAACTGGAAAGATGCTTTTTGAGAAACTGCTCTGTGTTCTGTTAATTCATCTCACAGAGTTACATCTTACCCTTCAAGAAGCCTTTCGCTAAGGCTGTTCTTGTGGAATTGGAAAAGGGATATTTGGAAGCCCATAGAGGGCTATGGTGAAAAAGGAAATATCTTCCGTTCAAACCTGGAAAGAAGCTTTCTGAGAAACTGCTCTGTGTTCTGTTAATTCACCTCACAGAGTTACATCTTTCCCCTCAAGAAGCCTTTCGCTAAGGCTGTTCTTGTGGAATTGGCAATGGGATATTTGGAAGCCCTTAGAGGGCTATGGTGAAAAAGGAAATACCTTCCGTTCAAAACTGGAAAGAAGCTTTCTGAGAAACTGCTCTGTGTTCTGTTAATTCATCTCACAGAGTTACATCTTTCCGTTCAAGAAGCCTTTCGCTAAGGCTGTTCTTGTGGAATTGGCAAAGGGATATTTGGAAGCCCATAGAGGGCTCTGTTGAAAAAGGAAATATCTTCCGTTCAAAACTGGAAAGAAGCTTTCTGAGAAACTGCTCTGTGTTCTGTTAATTCATCTCACAGAGTTACATCTTTCCCTTCAAGAAGCCTTTCGCTAAGGCTGTTCTTGTGGAATTGGCAAAGGGATATTTGGAAGCCCATACAGGGCTATGGTGAAAAAGGAATATCTTCCGTTCAAAACTGGAAAGAAGCTTTCTGAGAAACTGCTCTGTGTTCTGTTAATTCATCTCACAGAGTTACATCTTTCCCTTCAAGAAGCCTTTCGCTAAGGCTGTTCTTGTGGAATTGGCAAAGGGATATTTGGAAGAACAGAGGGCTAAGGTGAAAAAGGAAATATCTTCCGTTCAAAACTGGAAAGAAGCTTTCTGAGAAACTGCTCTGTGTTCTGTTTATTCATCTCACAGAGTTACATCTTTCCCTTCAAGAAGCCTTTCGCTAAGGCTGTTCTTGTGGAATTGGCAAAGGGATATTTGGAAGCCCATAGAGGGCTATGGTGAAAAAGGAAATATCTTCCGTTCAAAACTGGAAAGAAGCTTTCTGAGAAACTGTTCTGTGTTCTGTTAATTCGTCTCACAGTGTTACATCTTTCCTTTCAAGAAACCTTTCGCTAAAGCTGTTTCTGTGGAATTGGCAAGGGGATACTTGGAAGCCCCTAGAGGGCTATGGTGAAAAAGGAAATATCTTCCGTTCAAAACTGGAAAGAAGCTTTCTGAGAAACTGATCTGTGTTCTGTTACTTCATCTCACAGAGTTACATCTTTCCCTTCAAGAAGCCTTTCGCTAAGGCTGTTCTTGTGGAATTGGTAAAGGGATATTTGGAAGCCCATAGAGGGCTATGGTGAAAAAGGAAATATCTTCCGTTCAAAACTGGAAAGAAGCATTTTGAGAAATTGCTCTGTGTTCTGTTAATTCATCTCACAGAGTTACATCTTTCCCTTCAAGAAGCCTTTCGCTAAGGCTCTTCTTGTGGAATTGGCAAGGCGATATTTGGAAGCCCATAGAGGGCTATGGTGAAAAAGGAAATATCTTCCGTTCAAAACTGGAAAGAAGCTTTCTGAGAAACGGCTCTGTGTTCTGTTAATTCATCTCACAGAGTTACATCTTTCCCTTCAAGAAACCTTTCGCTAAGGCTGTTCTTGTGGAATTCGCAAAGGGATATTTGGATGCCCATAGAGGGCTATGGTGAAAAAGGAAATATCTTCCGTTTAAAACTGGAAAGATGCTTTTTGAGAAACTGCTCTGTGTTCTGTTAATTCATCTCACAGAGTTACATCTTTGCCTTCAAGAAGCCTTTCGCTAAGGCTGTTCTTGTGGAATTGGAAAAGGGATATTTGGAAGCCCATAGAGGGCTAAGGTAAAAAAGGAAATATCTTCCGTTCAAAACTGGAAAGAAGCTTTCTGGGAAACTGCTCTGTGTTCTGTTAATTCATCTCGCAGAGTTACATCTTTAACTTCAAGAAGCCTTTCGCTAAGGCTGTTCTTGTGGAATTGTCAAAGGGATATTTGGAAGCCCATAGAGGGCTATGGTGAAAAAGGAAATATCTTCCGTTCAAAACTGGAAAGAAGCTTTCTGAGAAACTGCTCTGTGTTCTGTTAATGCATCTCACAGAGTTACATCTTTCCCATCAAGAAGCCTTTCGCTAAGGCTGTTTTTGTGGAATTGGCAAAGGTTATTTGGAAGCCCATAGAGGGCTATGGTGAAAAAGGAAATATCTTCCGTTCAAAACTGGAAAGAAGCTTTCTGAGAAACTGCTCTGTGTTCTGTTAATTCATCTCACAGTGTTACATCTTTCCCTTCAAGAAGCCTTTCGCTAAGGCTGTTCTTGTGGTATTGGCAAGGGGATATTTGGAAGCCCATAGAGGGCTATGGTGAAAAAGGAATTATCTTCCGTTCAAAACTGGAAAGAAGCTTTCTGAGATACTGCTCTGTTTTCTGTTAATTCGTCTCACAGTGTTACATCTTTCCTTTCAAGAAACCTTTCGCTAAAGCTGTTTCTGTGGAATTGGCAAGGGGATACTTGGAAGCCCCTAGAGGGCTATGGTGAAAAAGGAAATATCTTCCGTTCAAAACTGGAAAGAAGCTTTCTGAGAAACTGCTCTGTGTTCTGTTAATTCATCTCACAGAGTTACATCTTTCCCTTCAAGAAGCCTTTCGCTAAGGCTGTTCTTGTGGAATTGGCAAAGGGATATTTGGAAGCCCATAGAGGGCTATGGTGAAAAAGGAAATATCTTTCGTTCAAAACTGGAAAGAAGCTTTCAGAGAAACTGTTCTGTGTTCTGTTAATTCGTCTCACAGTGTTACATCTTTCCTTTCAAGAAACCTTTCGCTAAAGCTGTTTCTGTGGAATTGGCAAGGGGATACTTGGAAGCCCCTAGAGGGCTATGGTGAAAAAGGAAATATCTTCCGTTCAATACTGGAAAGAAGCTTTCTGAGAACCTGATCTGTGTTCTGTTACTTCATCTCACAGAGTTACATCTTTCCCTTCAAGAAGCCTTTCGCTAAGGCTGTTCTTGTGGAATTGGAAAAGGGATATTTGGAAGCCCATAGAGGGCTATGGTGAAAAAGGAAATATCTTCCGTTCAAAACTGGAAACAAGCTTTCTGAGAAACTGCTTTGTGTTCTGTTAATTCATCTCACAGAGTTACATCTTTCCCTTCAAGAAGCCTTTCTCTAAGGCTGTTCTTGTGGAATTGGAAAAGGGATATTTGGAAGCCCATAGAGGGCTATGGTGAAAAAGGAAATATCTTCCGTTCAAAACTGGAAAGAAGCTTTCTGAGAAAATGCTCTGTGTTCTGTTAATTCATCTCACAGAGTTACATGTTTCCCTCCAAGAAGCCTTTCGCTAAGACTGTTCTTGTGGAATTAGCAAAGGGATATTTGGAAGCCCATAGAGGGCTATGGTGAAAAAGGAAATATCTTCCGTTCAAAACTGGAAAGAAGCTTTCTGAGAAACTGCTCTGTGTTCTGTTAATTCATCTCACAGAGTTACATCTTTCCCTTCAAGAAGCCTTTCGCTAAGGCTGTTCTTGTGGAATTGGCAAAGGGATATTTGGAAGCCCACAGAGGGCTATGGTGAAAAAGGAAATATCTTCCCTTCAAAACTGGAAAGAAGCTTTCTGAGAAACTACTCTGTGTTCTGTTAATTCACCTCACAGAGTTACATCTTTCCCTTCAAGAAGCCTTTCGCTAAGGCTGTTCTTGTGGAATTGGCAAAGGGATATTTGGAAGCCCATAGAGGGCTATGGTGAAAAAGGAAATCTCTTCCGTTCAAAACTGGAAAGAAGCTTTCTGAGAAACTGCTCTGTGTTCCGTTAATTCATCTCACAGAGTTACATCTTTCCCTTCAAGAAGCCTTTCGCTAAGGCTGTTCTTGTGGAATTGGCAAAGGGATATTTGGAAGCCCATAGAGGGCTATGGCTAAAAAGGAAATATCTTCCGTTCAAAACTGGAAAGAAGCTTTCTGAGAAACTGCTCTGTGTTCTGTTAATTCATCTCACAGAGTTACATCTTTCCCTTCAAGAAGCCTTTCGCTAAGGCTGTTCTTGTGGAATTGGCAAAGGGATATTTGGAAGCCCATAGAGGGCTATGGTGAAAAAGGAAATATCTTCCGTTCAAAACTGGAAAGAAGCTTTCTGAGAAACTGCTCTGCGTTCTGTTAATACATCTCACAGAGTTACATCTTTCCCTTCAAGAAGCCTTTCGCTAAGGCTGTTCTGGTGGAAGTGGCAAAGGGGTATTTGGAAGCCCATAGAGGGCTATGGTGAAAAAGGAAATATCTTCCGTTTAAAACTGGAAAGATGCTTTTTGAGAAACTGCTCTGTGTTCTGTTAATTCATCTCACAGAGTTACATCTTTCCCTTCAAGAAGCCTTTCGCTAAGGCTGTTCTTGTGGAATTGGCAAGGGGATATTTGGAAGCCCATAGAGGGCTATGGTGAAAAAGGAAATATCTTCCGTTCAAAACTGGAAAGAAGCTTTCTGAGAAACTGCTCTGTGTTCTGTTAATTCATCTCACAGAGTTACATCTTTCCCTTCAAGAAGCCTTTCGCTAAGGCTGTTCTTGTGGAATTGGCAAAGGGATATTTGGAAGCCCATAGAGGGCTATGGTGAAAAAGGAAATATCTTGCGTTCAAAACTGGAAAGAAGCTTTCTGAGAAACTGCTCTGTGTTCTGTTAATCCATCTCACAGAATTACATCTTTCCCTTCAAGAAGCCTTTCACTAAGGCTGTTCTTGTGGAATTGGCAAAGGGATATTTGGAAGCCCATAGAGGGCTATGGTGAAAAAGGAAATATCTTCCGTTCAAAACTGGAAAGAAGCTTTCTGAGAAACTGTTCTGTGTTCTGTTAATACGTCTCACAGTGTTACATCTTTCCTTTCAAGAAACCTTTCGCTAAAGCTGTTTCTGTGGAATTGGCAAGGGGATACTTGGAAGCCCCTAGAGGGCTATGGTGAAAAAGGAAATATCTTCCGTTCAAAACTGGAAAGCAGCTTTCTGAGAAACTGATCTGTGTTCTGTTAATTCATCTCACAGAGTTACATCTTTCCCTTCAAGAAGCCTTTCGCTAAGGCTGTTCTTGTGGAATTGGTAAAGGGATATTTGGAAGCCCATAGAGGGTTATGGTGAAAAAGGAAATATCTTCCGTTCAAAACTGGAAAGAAGCTTTCTGAGAAATTGCTCTGTGTTCTGTTAATTCATCTCACAGAGTTACATCTTTCCCTTCAAGAAGCCTTTCGCTAAGGCCCTTCTTGTGGAATTGGCAAGGCGATATTTGGAAGCCCATAGAGGGCTATGGTGAAAAAGGAAATATCTTCCGTTCAAAACTGGAAAGAAGCTTTCTGAGAAACTGCTCTGTGTTCTGTTAATTCATCGCACAGAGTTACATCTTTCCCTTCAAGAAGCCTTTCGCTAAGGCTGTTCTTGTGGAATTGGCAAGGGGATATTTGGAAGCCCATAGAGGGCTATGGTGAAAAAGGAAATATCTTCCGTTCAAAACTGGAAAGAAGCTTTCTGAGAAACTGCTCTGTGTTCTGTTAATTCATCTCACAGAGTTACATCTTTCCCTTCAAGAAGCCTTTCGCTAAGGCTGTTCTTGTGGAATTGGCAAAGGGATATTTGGAAGCCCATAGAGGGCTATGGTGAAAAAGGAAATATCTTGCGTTCAAAACTGGAAAGAAGCTTTCTGAGAAACTGCTCTGTGTTCTGTTAATCCATCTCACAGAGTTACATCTTTCCCTTCAAGAAGCCTTTCGCTAAGGCTGTGCTTGTGGAATTGGCAAAGGGATATTTGGAAGCCCATAGAGGGCTAAGGTGAAAAAGGAAATATCTTCCGTTCAAAACTGGAAAGAAGCTTTTTGAGAAACTGTTCTGTGTTCTGTTAATTCGTCTCACAGTGTTACATCTTTCCTTTCAAGAAACCTTTCGCTAAAGCTGTCTCTGTGGAATTGGCAAGGGGATACTAGGAAGTCCCTAGAGGGCTATGGTGAAAAAGGAAATATCTTCCGTTCAAAACTGGAAAGAAGCTTTCTGAGAAACTGATCTGTGTTCTCTTAATTCATCTCACAGAGTTACATCTTTCCCTTCAAGAAGCCTTTCGCTAAGGCTGTTCTTGTGGAATTGGTAAAGGGATATTTGGAAGCCCTTAGAGGGCTATGGTGAAAAAGGAAATATCTTCCGTTCAAAACTGGAAAGAAGCTTTCTGAGAAACTGCTCTGTGTTCTGTTAATTCATCTCACAGAGTTACATCTTTCCCTTCAAGAAGCCTTTCGCTAAGGCTGTTCTTGTGGAATTGGCAAGGCGATATTTGGAAGCCCATAGAGGGCTATGGTGAAAAAGGAAATATCTTCCGTTCAAAACTGGAAAGAAGCTTTCTGAGAAACTGCTCTGTGTTCTGTTAATTCATCTCACAGAGTTACATCTTTCCCTTCAAGAAACCTTTCGCTAAGGCTCTTCTTGTGGAATTCGCAAAGGGATATTTGGAAGCCCATAGAGGGCTATGGTGAAAAAGGAAATATCTTCCGTTTAAAACTGGAAAGATGCTTTTTGAGAAACTGCTCTGTGTTCTGTTAATTCATCTCACAGACTTACATCTTTCCCTTCAAGAAGCCTTTCGCTAAGGCTGTTCTTGTGGAATTGGAAAAGGGATATTTGGCAGCCCATAGAGGGCTAAGTTAAAAAAGGGAATATCTTCCGTTCAAAACTGGAAAGAAGCTTTCTGAGAAACTGCTCTGTGTTCTGTTAATTCATCTCACAGAGTTACATCTTTCCCTTCAAGAAACCTTTCGCTAAGGCTGTTCTTGTGGAATTCGCAAAGGGATATTTGGAAGACCATAGAGGGCTATGGTGAAAAAGGAAATATCTTCCGTTTAAAACTGGAAAGATGCTTTTTGAGAAACTGCTCTGTGTTCTCTTAATTCATCTCACAGACTTACATCTTTCCCTCCAAGAAGCCTTTCGCTAAGACTGTTCTTGTGGAATTAGCAAAGGGATATTTGGAAGCCCATAGAGGGCTATGGTGAAAAAGGAAATATCTTCCGTTCAAAACTGGAAAGAAGCTTTCTGAGAAACTGCTCTGTGTTCTGTTAATTCATCTCACAGAGTTACATCTTTCCCTTCAAGAAGCCTTTCGCTAAGGCTGTTCTTGTGGAATTGGCAAAGGGATATTTGGAAGCCCACAGAGGGCTATGGTGAAAAAGGAAATATCTTCCCTTCAAAACTGGAAAGAAGCTTTCTGAGAAACTACTCTGTGTTCTGTTAATTCATCTCACAGAGTTATATCTTTCCCTTCAAGAAGCCTTTCGCTAAGGCTGTTCTTGTGGAATTGGCAAAGGGATATTTGGAAGCCCATAGAGGGCTATGGTGAAAAAGGAAATCTCTTCCGTTCAAAACTGGAAAGAAGCTTTCTGAGAAACTGCTCTGTGTTCCGTTAATTCATCTCACAGAGTTACATCTTTCCCTTCAAGAAGCCTTTCGCTAAGGCTGTTCTTGTGGAATTGGCAAAGGGATATTTGGAAGCCCATAGAGGGCTATGGCTAAAAACGAAATATCTTCCGTTCAAAACTGGAAAGAAGCTTTCTGAGAAACTGCTCTGTGTTCTGTTAATTCATCTCACAGAGTTACATCTTTCCCTTCAAGAAGCCTTTCGCTAAGGCTGTTCTTGTGGAATTGGCAAAGGGATATTTGGAAGCCCATAGAGGGCTATGGTGAAAAAGGAAATATCTTCCGTTCAAAACTGGAAAGAAGCTTTCTGAGAAACTGCTCTGCGTTCTGTTAATACATCTCACAGAGTTACATCTTTCCCTTCAAGAAGCCTTTCGCTAAGGCTGTTCTGGTGGAAGTGGCAAAGGGGTATTTGGAAGCCCATAGAGGGCTATGGTGAAAAAGGAAATATCTTCCGTTTAAAACTGGAAAGATGCTTTTTGAGAAACTGCTCTGTGTTCTGTTAATTCATCTCACAGAGTTACATCTTTCCCTTCAAGAAGCCTTTCGCTAAGGCTGTTCTTGTGGAATTGGCAAAGGGATATTTGGAAGCCCATAGAGGGCTATGGTGAAAAAGGAAATATCTTCCGTTCAAAACTGGAAAGAAGCTATCTGAGAAACTCCTCTGTGTTCTGTAAATTCATCTCACAGAGTTACATCTTTCCCTTCAAGAAACCTTTCGCTAAGGCTGTTCTTGTGGAATTCGCAAAGGGATATTTGGAAGCCCATAGAGGGCTATGGTGAAAAAGGAAATATCTTCCGTTTAAAACTGGAAAGATGCTTTTTGAGAAACTGCTCTGTGTTCTGTTAATTCATCTCACAGAGTTACATCTTTCCCTTCAAGAAGCCTTTCGCTAAGGCTGTTCTTGTGGAATTGGCAAGGGGATATTTGGAAGCCCATAGAGGGCTATGGTGAAAAAGGAAATATCTTCCGTTCAAAACTGGAAAGAAGCTTTCTGAGAAACTGCTCTGTGTTCTGTTAATTCATCTCACAGAGTTACATCTTTCCCTTCAAGAAGCCTTTCGCTAAGGCTGTTCTTGTGGAATTGGCAAAGGGATATTTGGAAGCCCATAGAGGGCTATGGTGAAAAAGGAAATATCTTCCGTTCAAAACTGGAAAGAAGCTTTCTGAGAAACTGCTCTGTGTTCTGTTAATCCATCTCACAGAATTACATCTTTCCCTTCAAGAAGCCATTCACTAAGGCTGTTCTTGTGGAATTGGCAAAGGGATATTTGGAAGCCCATAGAGGGCTATGGTGAAAAAGGAAATATCTTCCGTTCAAAACTGGAAAGAAGCATTCTGAGAAACTGTTCTGTGTTCTGTTAATACGTCTCACAGTGTTACATCTTTCCTTTCAAGAAACCTTTCGCTAAAGCTGTTTCTGTGGAATTGGCAAGGGGATACTTGGAAGCCCCTAGAGGGCTATGGTGAAAAAGGAAATATCTTCCGTTCAAAACTGGAAAGCAGCTTTCTGAGAAACTGATCTGTGTTCTGTTAATTCATCTCACAGAGTTACATCTTTCCCTTCAAGAAGCCTTTCGCTAAGGCTGTTCTTGTGGAATTGGTAAAGGGATATTTGGAAGCCCATAGAGGGCTATGGTGAAAAAGGAAATATCTTCCGTTCAAAACTGGAAAGAAGCTTTCTGAGAAATTGCTCTGTGTTCTGTTAATTCATCTCACAGAGTTACATCTTTCCCTTCAAGAAGCCTTTCGCTAAGGCCCTTCTTGTGGAATTGCCAAGGCGATATTTGGAAGCCCATAGAGGGCTATGGTGAAAAAGGAAATATCTTCCGTTCAAAACTGGAAAGAAGCTTTCTGAGAAACTGCTCTGTGTTCTGTTAATTCATCTCACAGAGTTACATCTTTCCCTTCAAGAAACCTTTCGCTAAGGCTGTTCTTGTGGAATTCGCAAAGGGATATTTGGATGCCCATAGAGGGCTATGGTGAAAAAGGAAATATCTTCCGTTCAAAACTGGAAAGAAGCTTTCTGAGAAACTGCTCTGTGTTCTGTTAATTCATCTCACAGAGTTACATCTTTCCCTTCAAGAAGCCTTTCGCTAAGGCTGTGCTTGTGGAATTGGCAAAGGGATATTTGGAAGCCCATAGAGGGCTATAGTGAAAAAGGAAATATCTTCCGTTCAAAACTGGAAAGAAGCTTTTTGAGAAACTGTTCTGTGTTCTGTTAATTCGTCTCACAGTGTTACATCTTTCCTTTCAAGAAACCTTTCGCTAAAGCTGTCTCTGTGGAATTGGCAAGGGGATACTAGGAAGTCCCTAGAGGGCTATGGTGAAAAAGGAAATATCTTCCGTTCAAAACTGGAAAGAAGCTTTCTGAGAAACTGATCTGTGTTCTCTTAATTCATCTCACAGAGTTACATCTTTCCCTTCAAGAAGCCTTTCGCTAAGGCTGTTCTTGTGGAATTGGTAAAGGGATATTTGGAAGCCGTTAGAGGGCTATGGTGAAAAAGGAAATATCTTCCGTTCAAAACTGGAAAGAAGCTTTCTGAGAAACTGCTCTGTGTTCTGTTAATTCATCTCACAGACTTACATCTTTCCCTTCAAGAAGCCTTTCGCTAAGGCTGTTCTTGTGGAATTGGAAAAGGGATATTTGGCAGCCCATAGAGGGCTAAGTTAAAAAAGGAAATATCTTCCGTTCAAAACTGGAAAGAAGCTTTCTGAGAAACTGCTCTGTGTTCTGTTAATTCATCTCACAGAGTTACATCTTTCCCTTCAAGAAACCTTTCGCTAAGGCTGTTCTTGTGGAATTCGCAAAGGGATATTTGGAAGACCATAGAGGGCTATGGTGAAAAAGGAAATATCTTCCGTTTAAAACTGGAAAGATGCTTTTTGAGAAACTGCTCTGTGTTCTGTTAATTCATCTCACAGACTTACATCTTTCCCTTCAAGAAGCCTTTCGCTAAGGCTGTTCTTGTGGAATTGGAAAAGGGATATTTGGAAGCCCATAGAGGGCTAAGTTAAAAAAGGAAATATCTTCCGTTCAAAACTGGAAAGAAGCTTTCTGGGAAACTGCTCTGTGTTCTGTCAATTCATCTCACAGAGTTACATCTTTCCCTTCAAGAAGCCTTTCGCTAAGGCTGTTCTTGTGGAATTGGCAAAGGGATATTTGGAACCCCTAGAGGGCTATGGTGAAAAAGGAAATATCTTCCGTTCAAAACTGGAAAGAAGCTTTCTGAGAAACTGCTCTGTGTTCTGTTAATTCATCTCACAGAGTTACATCTTTCCCTTCAAGAAGCCTTTCGCTAAGGCTGTTCTTGTGAAATTGGCAAAGGGATATTTCGAAGCCCATAGAGGGCTAAGGTGAAAAAGGAAATATCTTCCGTTCAAAACTGGAAAGAAGCTTTCTGAGAAACTGCTCTGTGTTCTGTTAATTCATCTCACAGAGTTACATCTTTCTCTTCAGGAAGCCTTTCGCTAAGGCTGTTCTTGTGGAATTGGCAAAGGGATATTTGGAAACCCGTAGAGGGCTAAGGTGAAAAAGGAAATATCTTCCGTTCACAACTGGAAAGAAGCTTTCTGAGAAACTGCTCTGTGTTCTGTTAATTCATCTCACAGAGTTACATCTTTCCCATCAAGAAGCCTTTCGGTAAGGCTGTTCTTGTGGAATTGGCAAAGGGATATTTGGAAGCCCATAGAGGGCTCTGGTGAAAAAGGAAATATCTTCCGTTCAAAACTGGAAAGAAGCTTTCTGAGAAACTGCTCTGTGTTCTGTTAATTCATCTCACAGAGTTATATCTTTCCCTTCAAGAAGCCTTTCGCTAAGGCTGTTCTTGTGGAATTGGAAAAGGGATATTTCGAAGCCCATAGAGGGCTATGGTGAAAAAGGAAATATCTTCCGTTCAACACTGGAAAGAAGCTTTCTGAGGAACTGCTCTGTGTTCTGTTAATTCATCTCACAGAGTTACATCTTTCCCTTCAAGAAGCCTTTCGCTAAGGCTGTTCTTGTGGAATTGGCAAAGGGATATTTGGAAGCCCACAGAGGGCTATGGTGAAAAAGGAAATATCTTCCCTTCAAAACTGGAAAGAAGCTTTCTGAGAAACTACTCTGTGTTCTGTTAATTCATCTCACAGAGTTACATCTTTCCCTTCAAGAAGCCTTTCGCTAAGGCTGTTCTTGTGGAATTGGCAAAGGGATATTTGGAAGCCCATAGAGGGCTATGGTGAAAAAGGAAATCTCTTCCGTTCAAAACTGGAAAGAAGCTTTCTGAGAAACTGCTCTGTGTTCCGTTAATTCATCTCACAGAGTTACATCTTTCCCTTCAAGAAGCCTTTCGCTAAGGCTGTTCTTGTGGAATTGGCAAAGGGATATTTGGAAGCCCATAGAGGGCTATGGCTAAAAAGGAAATATCTTCCGTTCAAAACTGGAAAGAAGCTTTCTGAGAAACTGCTCTGTGTTCTGTTAATTCATCTCACAGAGTTACATCTTTCCCTTCAAGAAGCCTTTCGCTAAGGCTGTTCTTGTGGAATTGGCAAAGGGATATTTGGAAGCCCATAGAGGGCTATGGTGAAAAAGGAAATATCTTCCGTTCAAAACTGGAAAGAAGCTTTCTGAGAAACTGCTCTGCGTTCTGTTAATACATCTCACAGAGTTACATCTTTCCCTTCAAGAAGCCTTTCGCTAAGGCTGTTCTGGTGGAAGTGGCAAAGGGGTATTTGGAAGCCCATAGAGGGCTATGGTGAAAAAGGAAATATCTTCCGTTTAAAACTGGAAAGATGCTTTTTGAGAAACTGCTCTGTGTTCTGTTAATTCATCTCACAGAGTTACATCTTTCCCTTCAAGAAGCCTTTCGCTAAGGCTGTTCTTGTGGAATTGGCAAGGGGATATTTGGAAGCCCATACAGGGCTATGGTGAAAAAGGAAATATCTTCCGTTCAAAACTGGAAAGAAGCTTTCTGAGAAACTGCTCTGTGTTCTGTTAATTCATCTCACAGAGTTACATCTTTCCCTTCAAGAAGCCTTTCGCTAAGGCTGTTCTTGTGGAATTGGCAAAGGGATATTTGGAAGCCCATAGAGGGCTATGGTGAAAAAGGAAATATCTTGCGTTCAAAACTGGAAAGAAGCTTTCTGAGAAACTGCTCTGTGTTCTGTTAATCCATCTCACAGAATTACATCTTTCCCTTCAAGAAGCCTTTCACTAAGGCTGTTCTTGTGGAATTGGCAAAGGGATATTTGGAAGCCCATAGAGGGCTATGGTGAAAAAGGAAATATCTTCCGTTCAAAACTGGAAAGAAGCTTTCTGAGAAACTGTTCTGTGTTCTGTTAATACGTCTCACAGTGTTACATCTTTCCTTTCAAGAAACCTTTCGCTAAAGCTGTTTCTGTGGAATTGGCAAGGGGATACTTGGAAGCCCCTAGAGGGCTATGGTGAAAAAGGAAATATCTTCCGTTCAAAACTGGAAAGCAGCTTTCTGAGAAACTGATCTGTGTTCTGTTAATTCATCTCACAGAGTTACATCTTTCCCTTCAAGAAGCCTTTCGCTAAGGCTGTTCTTGTGGAATTGGTAAAGGGATATTTGGAAGCCCATAGAGGGTTATGGTGAAAAAGGAAATATCTTCCGTTCAAAACTGGAAAGAAGCTTTCTGAGAAATTGCTCTGTGTTCTGTTAATTCATCTCACAGAGTTACATCTTTCCCTTCAAGAAGCCTTTCGCTAAGGCCCTTCTTGTGGAATTGGCAAGGCGATATTTGGAAGCCCATAGAGGGCTATGGTGAAAAAGGAAATATCTTCCGTTCAAAACTGGAAAGAAGCTTTCTGAGAAACTGCTCTGTGTTCTGTTAATTCATCGCACAGAGTTACATCTTTCCCTTCAAGAAGCCTTTCGCTAAGGCTGTTCTTGTGGAATTGGCAAGGGGATATTTGGAAGCCCATAGAGGGCTATGGTGAAAAAGGAAATATCTTCCGTTCAAAACTGGAAAGAAGCTTTCTGAGAAACTGCTCTGTGTTCTGTTAATTCATCTCACAGAGTTACATCTTTCCCTTCAAGAAGCCTTTCGCTAAGGCTGTTCTTGTGGAATTGGCAAAGGGATATTTGGAAGCCCATAGAGGGCTATGGTGAAAAAGGAAATATCTTGCGTTCAAAACTGGAAAGAAGCTTTCTGAGAAACTGCTCTGTGTTCTGTTAATCCATCTCACAGAGTTACATCTTTCCCTTCAAGAAGCCTTTCGCTAAGGCTGTGCTTGTGGAATTGGCAAAGGGATATTTGGAAGCCCATAGAGGGCTAAGGTGAAAAAGGAAATATCTTCCGTTCAAAACTGGAAAGAAGCTTTTTGAGAAACTGTTCTGTGTTCTGTTAATTCGTCTCACAGTGTTACATCTTTCCTTTCAAGAAACCTTTCGCTAAAGCTGTCTCTGTGGAATTGGCAAGGGGATACTAGGAAGTCCCTAGAGGGCTATGGTGAAAAAGGAAATATCTTCCGTTCAAAACTGGAAAGAAGCTTTCTGAGAAACTGATCTGTGTTCTCTTAATTCATATCACAGAGTTACATCTTTCCCTTCAAGAAGCCTTTCGCTAAGGCTGTTCTTGTGGAATTGGTAAAGGGATATTTGGAAGCCCTTAGAGGGCTATGGTGAAAAAGGAAATATCTTCCGTTCAAAACTGGAAAGAAGCTTTCTGAGAAACTGCTCTGTGTTCTGTTAATTCATCTCACAGAGTTACATCTTTCCCTTCAAGAAGCCTTTCGCTAAGGCTGTTCTTGTGGAATTGGCAAGGCGATATTTGGAAGCCCATAGAGGGCTATGGTGAAAAAGGAAATATCTTCCGTTCAAAACTGGAAAGAAGCTTTCTGAGAAACTGCTCTGTGTTCTGTTAATTCATCTCACAGAGTTACATCTTTCCCTTCAAGAAACCTTTCGCTAAGGCTCTTCTTGTGGAATTCGCAAAGGGATATTTGGAAGCCCATAGAGGGCTATGGTGAAAAAGGAAATATCTTCCGTTTAAAACTGGAAAGATGCTTTTTGAGAAACTGCTCTGTGTTCTGTTAATTCATCTCACAGACTTACATCTTTCCCTTCAAGAAGCCTTTCGCTAAGGCTGTTCTTGTGGAATTGGAAAAGGGATATTTGGCAGCCCATAGAGGGCTAAGTTAAAAAAGGGAATATCTTCCGTTCAAAACTGGCAAGAAGCTTTCTGAGAAACTGCTCTGTGTTCTGTTAATTCATCTCACAGAGTTACATCTTTCCCTTCAAGAAACCTTTCGCTAAGGCTGTTCTTGTGGAATTCGCAAAGGGATATTTGGAAGACCATAGAGGGCTATGGTGAAAAAGGAAATATCTTCCGTTTAAAACTGGAAAGATGCTTTTTGAGAAACTGCTCTGTGTTCTCTTAATTCATCTCACAGACTTACATCTTTCCCTTCAAGAAGCCTTTCGCTAAGGCTGTTCTTGTGGAATTGGAAAAGGGATATTTGGAAGCCCATAGAGGGCTAAGTTAAAAAAGGAAATATCTTCCGTTCAAAACTGGAAAGAAGCTTTCTGGGAAACTGCTCTGTGTTCTGTTAATTCATCTCACAGAGTTACATCTTTCCCTTCAAGAAGCCTTTCGCTAAGGCTGTTCTTGTGGAATTGGCAAAGGGATATTTGGAAGCCCATAGAGGGCTATGGTGAAAAAGGAAATATCTTCCGTTCAAAACTGGAAAGAAGCTTTTTGAGAAACTGCTCTGTGTTCTGTTAATTCATCTCACAGAGTTACATCTTTCCCTTCAAGAAGCCTTTCTCTAAGGCTGTTCTTGTGGAATTGGAAAAGGGATATTTGGAAGCCCATAGAGGGCTATGGTGAAAAAGGAAATATCTTCCGTTCAAAACTGGAAAGAAGCTTTCTGAGAAAATGCTCTGTGTTCTGTTAATTCATCTCACAGAGTTACATCTTTCCCTCCAAGAAGCCTTTCGCTAAGACTGTTCTTGTGGAATTAGCAAAGGGATATTTGGAAGCCCATAGAGGGCTATGGTGAAAAAGGAAATATCTTCCGTTCAAAACTGGAAAGAAGCTTTCTGAGAAACTGCTCTGTGTTCTGTTAATTCATCTCACAGAGTTACATCTTTCCCTTCAAGAAGCCTTTCGCTAAGGCTGTTCTTGTGGAATTGGCAAAGGGATATTTGGAAGCCCACAGAGGGCTATGGTGAAAAAGGAAATATCTTCCCTTCAAAACTGGAAAGAAGCTTTCTGAGAAACTACTCTGTGTTCTGTTAATTCATCTCACAGAGTTACATCTTTCCCTTCAAGAAGCCTTTCGCTAAGGCTGTTCTTGTGGAATTGGCAAAGGGATATTTGGAAGCCCATAGAGGGCTATGGTGAAAAAGGAAATCTCTTCCGTTCAAAACTGGAAAGAAGCTTTCTGAGAAACTGCTCTGTGTTCCGTTAATTCATCTCACAGAGTTACATCTTTCCCTTCAAGAAGCCTTTCGCTAAGGCTGTTCTTGTGGAATTGGCAAAGGGATATTTGGAAGCCCATAGAGGGCTATGGCTAAAAAGGAAATATCTTCCGTTCAAAACTGGAAAGAAGCTTTCTGAGAAACTGCTCTGTGTTCTGTTAATTCATCTCACAGAGTTACATCTTTCCCTTCAAGAAGCCTTTCGCTAAGGCTGTTCTTGTGGAATTGGCAAAGGGATATTTGGAAGCCCATAGAGGGCTATGGTGAAAAAGGAAATATCTTCCGTTCAAAACTGGAAAGAAGCTTTCTGAGAAACTGCTCTGCGTTCTGTTAATACATCTCACAGAGTTACATCTTTCCCTTCAAGAAGCCTTTCGCTAAGGCTGTTCTGGTGGAAGTGGCAAAGGGGTATTTGGAAGCCCATAGAGGGCTATGGTGAAAAAGGAAATATCTTCCGTTTAAAACTGGAAAGATGCTTTTTGAGAAACTGCTCTGTGTTCTGTTAATTCATCTCACAGAGTTACATCTTTCCCTTCAAGAAGCCTTTCGCTAAGGCTGTTCTTGTGGAATTGGCAAAGGGATATTTGGAAGCCCATAGAGGGCTATGGTGAAAAAGGAAATATCTTCCGTTCAAAACTGGAAAGAAGCTATCTGAGAAACTCCTCTGTGTTCTGTAAATTCATCTCACAGAGTTACATCTTTCCCTTCAAGAAACCTTTCGCTAAGGCTGTTCTTGTGGAATTCGCAAAGGGATATTTGGAAGCCCATAGAGGGCTTTGGTGAAAAAGGAAATATCTTCCGTTTAAAACTGGAAAGATGCTTTTTGAGAAACTGCTCTGTGTTCTGTTAATTCATCTCACAGAGTTACATCTTTCCCTTCAAGAAGCCTTTCGCTAAGGCTGTTCTTGTGGAATTGGCAAGGGGATATTTGGAAGCCCATAGAGGGCTATGGTGAAAAAGGAAATATCTTCCGTTCAAAACTGGAAAGAAGCTTTCTGAGAAACTGCTCTGTGTTCTGTTAATTCATCTCACAGAGTTACATCTTTCCCTTCAAGAAGCCTTTCGCTAAGGCTGTTCTTGTGGAATTGGCAAAGGGATATTTGGAAGCCCATAGAGGGCTATGGTGAAAAAGGAAATATCTTCCGTTCAAAACTGGAAAGAAGCTTTCTGAGAAACTGCTCTGTGTTCTGTTAATCCATCTCACAGAATTACATCTTTCCCTTCAAGAAGCCATTCACTAAGGCTGTTCTTGTGGAATTGGCAAAGGGATATTTGGAAGCCCATAGAGGGCTATGGTGAAAAAGGAAATATCTTCCGTTCAAAACTGGAAAGAAGCCTTCTGAGAAACTGTTCTGTGTTCTGTTAATACGTCTCACAGTGTTACATCTTTCCTTTCAAGAAACCTTTCGCTAAAGCTGTTTCTGTGGAATTGGCAAGGGGATACTTGGAAGCCCCTAGAGGGCTATGGTGAAAAAGGAAATATCTTCCGTTCAAAACTGGAAAGCAGCTTTCTGAGAAACTGATCTGTGTTCTGTTAATTCATCTCACAGAGTTACATCTTTCCCTTCAAGAAGCCTTTCGCTAAGGCTGTTCTTGTGGAATTGGTAAAGGGATATTTGGAAGCCCATAGAGGGCTATGGTGAAAAAGGAAATATCTTCCGTTCAAAACTGGAAAGAAGCTTTCTGAGAAATTGCTCTGTGTTCTGTTAATTCATCTCACAGAGTTACATCTTTCCCTTCAAGAAGCCTTTCGCTAAGGCCCTTCTTGTGGAATTGCCAAGGCGATATTTGGAAGCCCATAGAGGGCTATGGTGAAAAAGGAAATATCTTCCGTTCAAAACTGGAAAGAAGCTTTCTGAGAAACTGCTCTGTGTTCTGTTAATTCATCGCACAGAGTTACATCTTTCCCTTCAAGAAACCTTTCGCTAAGGCTGTTCTTGTGGAATTCGCAAAGGGATATTTGGATGCCCATAGAGGGCTATGGTGAAAAAGGAAATATCTTCCGTTCAAAACTGGAAAGAAGCTTTCTGAGAAACTGCTCTGTGTTCTGTTAATTCATCTCACAGAGTTACATCTTTCCCTTCAAGAAGCCTTTCGCTAAGGCTGTGCTTGTGCAATTGGCAAAGGGATATTTGGAAGCCCATAGAGGGCTATAGTGAAAAAGGAAATATCTTCCGTTCAAAACTGGAAAGAAGCTTTTTGAGAAACTGTTCTGTGTTCTGTTAATTCGTCTCACAGTGTTACATCTTTCCTTTCAAGAAACCTTTCGCTAAAGCTGTCTCTGTGGAATTGGCAAGGGGATACTAGGAAGTCCCTAGAGGGCTATGGTGAAAAAGGAAATATCTTCCGTTCAAAACTGGAAAGAAGCTTTCTGAGAAACTGATCTGTGTTCTGTTAATTCATCTCACAGAGTTACATCTTTCCCTTCAAGAAACCTTTCGCTAAGGCTGTTCTTGTGGAATTGGTAAAGGGATATTTGGAAGCCGTTAGAGGGCTATGGTGAAAAAGGAAATATCTTCCGTTCAAAACTGGAAAGAAGCTTTCTGAGAAACTGCTCTGTGTTCTGTTAATTCATCTCACAGAGTTACATCTTTCCCTTCAAGAAGCCTTTCGCTAAGGCTGTTCTTGTGGAATTGGCAAGGCGATATTTGGAAGCCCATAGAGGGCTATGGTGAAAAAGGAAATATCTTCCGTTCAAAACTGGAAAGAAGCTTTCTGAGAAACTGCTCTGTGTTCTGTTAATTCATCTCACAGAGTTACATCTTTCCCTTCAAGAAACCTTTCGCTAAGGCTCTTCTTGTGGAATTCGCAAAGGGATATTTGGAAGCCCATAGAGGGCTATGGTGAAAAAGGAAATATCTTCCGTTTAAAACTGGAAAGATGCTTTTTGAGAAACTGCTCTGTGTTCTGTTAATTCATCTCACAGACTTACATCTTTCCCTTCAAGAAGCCTTTCGCTAAGGCTGTTCTTGTGGAATTGGAAAAGGGATATTTGGAAGCCCATAGAGGGCTAAGTTAAAAAAGGAAATATCTTCCGTTCAAAACTGGAAAGAAGCTTTCTGAGAAACTGCTCTGTGTTCTGTTAATTCATCTCACAGAGTTACATCTTTCCCTTCAAGAAACCTTTCGCTAAGGCTGTTCTTGTGGAATTCGCAAAGGGATATTTGGAAGACCATAGAGGGCTATGGTGAAAAAGGAAATATCTTCCGTTTAAAACTGGAAAGATGCTTTTTGAGAAACTGCTCTGTGTTCTGTTAATTCATCTCACAGACTTACATCTTTCCCTTCAAGAAGCCTTTCGCTAAGGCTGTTCTTGTGGAATTGGAAAAGGGATATTTGGAAGCCCATAGAGGGCTAAGTTAAAAAAGGAAATATCTTCCGTTCAAAACTGGAAAGAAGCTTTCTGGGAAACTGCTCTGTGTTCTGTCAATTCATCTCACAGAGTTACATCTTTCCCTTCAAGAAGCCTTTCGCTAAGGCTGTTCTTGTGGAATTGGCAAAGGGATATTTGGAACCCCTAGAGGGCTATGGTGAAAAAGGAAATATCTTCCGTTCAAAACTGGAAAGAAGCTTTCTGAGAAACTGCTCTGTGTTCTGTTAATTCATCTCACAGAGTTACATCTTTCCCTTCAAGAAGCCTTTCGCTAAGGCTGTTCTTGTGAAATTGGCAAAGGGATATTTCGAAGCCCATAGAGGGCTAAGGTGAAAAAGGAAATATCTTCCGTTCAAAACTGGAAAGAAGCTTTCTGAGAAACTGCTCTGTGTTCTGTTAATTCATCTCACAGAGTTACATCTTTCTCTTCAGGAAGCCTTTCGCTAAGGCTGTTCTTGTGGAATTGGCAAAGGGATATTTGGAAACCCGTAGAGGGCTAAGGTGAAAAAGGAAATATCTTCCGTTCACAACTGGAAAGAAGCTTTCTGAGAAACTGCTCTGTGTTCTGTTAATTCATCTCACAGAGTTACATCTTTCCCTTCAAGAAGCCTTTCGGTAAGGCTGTTCTTGTGGAATTGGCAAAGGGATATTTGGAAGCCCATAGAGGGCTCTGGTGAAAAAGGAAATATCTTCCGTTCAAAACTGGAAAGAAGCTTTCTGAGAAACTGCTCTGTGTTCTGTTAATTCATCTCACAGAGTTATATCTTTCCCTTCAAGAAGCCTTTCGCTAAGGCTGTTCTTGTGGAATTGGAAAAGGGATATTTCGAAGCCCATAGAGGGCTATGGTGAAAAAGGAAATATCTTCCGTTCAACACTGGAAAGAAGCTTTCTGAGGAACTGCTCTGTGTTCTGTTAATTCATCTCACAGAGTTACATCTTACCCTTCAAGAAGCCTTTCGCTAAGGCTGTTCTTGTGGAATTGGCAAAGGGATATTTGGAAGCCCATAGAGGGCTATGGTGAAAAAGGGAATATCTTCCGTTCAAAACAGGAAAGAAGCTTTCTGAGAAACTGCTCTGTGTTCTGTTAATTCATCTCACAGAGTTACATCTTTCCCTTCAAGAAGCCTTTCGCTAAGGCTGTTCTTGTGGAATTGGCAAAGGTATATTTGGAAGCCCGTAGAGGGCTATGGTGAAAAAGGAAATATCTTCCGTTCAAACCTGGAAAGAAGCTTTCTGAGAAACTGCTCTGTGTTCTGTTAATTCATCTCACAGAGTTACATCTTTCCCTTCAAGAAGTCTTTCGCTAAGGCAGTTCTTGTGGAATTGGCAAGGGGATATTTGGAAGCCCATAGAGGGCTATGGTGAAAAAGGAAATATCTTCCGTTCAAAACTGGAAAGAAGATTTCTGAGAAACTGCTCTGTGTTCTGTTAATTCATCTCACAGAGTTACATCTTTCCCTTCAAGAAGCCTCTCGCTAAGGCTGTTCTTGTGGAATTGGCAAAGGGATATTTGGAAGCCCATAGAGGGCTATGGTGAAAAAGGAAATATCTTCCGTTCAAAACTGGAAAGAAGCTTTCTGGGAAACTGCTCTGTGTTCTGTTAATTCATCTCACAGAGTTACATCTTTCCCTTCAAGAAGCCTTTCGCTAAGGCTGTTCTTGTGGAATTGGCAAAGGGATATTTGGAATTCCATAGAGGGATATGGTGAAAAAGGAAATATCTTCCGTTCAAAACTGGAAAGAAGCTTTCTGAGAAACTGCTCTGTGTTCCGTTAATTCATCTCACAGAGTTATATCTTTCCCTTCAAGAAGCCTTTCGCTAAGGCTGTTCTTGTGGAATTGGCAAAGGTATATTTGGAAGCCCATAGAGGGCTATGGTGAAAAAGGAAATATCTTCCGTTCAACACTGGAAAGAAGCTTTCTGAGAAACTGCTCTGTGTTCTGTTAATTCATCTCACAGAGTTACATCTTTCCCTTCAAGAAGCCTTTCGCTAAGGCTGTTCTTGTGGAATTGGCAAAGGGATATTTGGAAGCCCATAGAGTGCTATGGTGAAAAAGGAAATAACTTCCGTTCAAACCTGGAAAGAAGCTTTCTGAGAAAATGCTCTGTGTTCTGTTAATTCATCTCACAGAGTTACATCTTTCCCCTCAAGAAGCCTTTCGCTAAGGCTGTTCTTGTGGAATTGGCAAAGCGATATTTGGAAGCCCATAGAGGGCTATGGTGAAAAAGGAAATACCTTCCGTTCAAAACTGGAAAGAAGCTTTCTGAGAAACTGCTCTGTGGTCTGTTAATTCATCTCACAGAGTTACATCTTTCCCTTCAAGAAGCCTTTCGCTAAGTCTGTTCTTGTGGAATTGGCAAAGGGATATTTGGAAGCCCATAGAGGGCTATGGTGTAAAAGGAAATACCTTCCGTTCAAAACTGGAAAGAAGCTCTCTGAGAAACTGCTCTGTGGTCTGTTAATTCATCTCACAGAGTTACATCTTTCCCTTCAAGAAGCCTTTCGCTAAGGCTGTTCTTGTGGAATTGGAAAAGGGATATTTGGAAGCCCCTAGAGGGCTACGGTGAAAAAGGAAATATCTTCCTTTCAAAACTGGAAAGAAGCTTTCTGAGAAACTCTTCTGTGTTCTGTTAATTCATCTCACAGTGTTACATCTTTCCTTTCAAGAAACCTTTCGCTAAAGCTGTTTCTGTGGAATTGGCAAGGGGATACTTGGAAGCCCATAGAGGGCTATGGTGAAAAAGGAAATATCTTCCGTACAAAACTGGAAAGAAGCTTTCTGAGAAACTGCTCTGTGTTCTGTTAATTCATCTCACAGAGTTACATCTTTCCCTTCAAGAAGCCTTTCGCTAAGGCTGTTCTTGTGGAATTGGCAACGGGATATTTGGAAGCCCATAGAGGGCTATGGTGAAAAAGGAAATATCTTCCGTTCAAAACTGGAAAGAAGCTTTCTGAGAAACTGCTCTGTGTTCTGTTAATTCATCTCACAGAGTTAAATCTTTCCCTTCAAGAAGCCTTTCGCTAAGGCTGTTCTTGTGGAATTGGCAAAGGGATATTTGGAAGCCCATAGAGGGCTATGGTGAAAAAGGAAATATCTTCCGTTCAAAACTGGAAAGAAGCTTTCTGAGAAACTGCTCTGTGTTCTGTTAATTCATCTCACAGAGTTACATCTTTCCCTTCAAGAAGCCTTTCACTAAGGCTGTTCTTGTGGAATTGGCAAAGGGATATTTGGAAGCCCATAGAGGGCTATGGTGAAAAAGGAAATATCTTCCGTTCAAAACTGGAAAGAAGCATTCTGAGAAACTGCTCTGTGTTCTGTTAATTCATCTCACAGAGTTACATCTTTCCCTTCATGAAGCCTTTCGCTAAGGCTGTTCTTGTGGAATTGGCAAAGGGATATTTGGAAGCCCATAGAGGGCTATGGTGAAAAAGGAAATATCTTCCGTTCAAAACTGGAAAGAAGCTTTCTGAGAAAGTGCTCTGTGTTCTGTTAATTCATCTCACAGAGTTACATCTTTCCCTTCAAGAAGCCTTTCGCTAAGGCTGTTCTTGTGGAATTGGCAAAGGGATATTTGGAAGCCGATAGAGGGCTATGGTGAAAAAGGAAATATCTTCCGTTCAAAAGTGGAAAGAAGCTTTCTGAGAAACTGCTCTGTGTTCTGTTAATTCATCTCACAGAGTTACATCTTTCCCTTCAAGAAGTCTTTCGCTAAGGCTGTGCTTGTGGAATTGGCAAGGGGATATTTGGAAGCCCATAGAGGGCTATGGTGAAAAAGGAAATATCTTCCGTTCAAAAGTGGAAAGAAGCTTTCTGAGAAACTGCTCTGTGTTCTGTTAATTCATCTCACAGAGTTACATCTTTCCCTTCAAGAAGTCTTTCGCTAAGGCTGTTCTTGTGGAATTGGCAAGGGGATATTTGGAAGCCCATAGAGGGCTATGGTGAAAAAGGAAATATCTTCCGTTCAAAACTGGAAAGAAGCCTTCTGAGAAACTGCTCTGTGTTCTGTTAATGCATCTCACAGAGTTACATCTTTCCCTTCACGAAGCCTTTCGCTAAGGCTGTTCTTGTGGAATTGGCGAAGGGATATTTGGAAGCCCTTAGAGGGCTATGGTGAAAAAGGAAATACCTTCCGTTCAAAACTGGAAAGAAGCTTTCTGAGAAACTGCTCTGTGTTCTGTTAATCCATCTCACAGAGTTACATCTTTCCCTTCAAGAAGCCTTTCACTAAGGCTGTTCTTGTGGAATTGGCAAAGGGATATTTGGAAGCCCATAGAGGGCTATAGTGAAAAAGGAAATATCTTCCGTTCAAAACTGGAAAGAAGCTTTCTGAGAAACTGTTCTGTGTTCTGTTAATACGTCTCACAGTGTTACATCTTTCCTTTCAAGAAACCTTTCGCTAAAGCTGTTTCTGTGGAATTGGCAAGGGGATACTTGGAAGCCCCTAGAGGGCTATGGTGAAAAAGGAAATATCTTCCGTTCAAAACTGGAAAGAAGCTTTCTGAGAAACTGATCTGTGTTCTGTTAATTCATCTCACAGAGTTACATCTTTCCCTTCAAGAAGCCTTTCGCTAAGGCTGTTCTTGTGGAATTGGTAAAGGGATATTTGGAAGCCCATAGAGGGCTATGGTGAAAAAGGAAATATCTTCCGTTGAAAACTGGAAAGAAGCTTTCTGAGAAATTGCTCTGTGTTCTCTAATTCATCTCACAGAGTTACATCTTTCCCTTCAAGAAGCCTTTCGCTAAGGCTCTTCTTGTGGAATTGGCAAGGCGATATTTGGAAGCCCATAGAGGGCTATGGTGAAAAAGGAAATATCTTCCGTTCAAAACTGGAAAGAAGCTTACTGAGAAACTGCTCTGTGTTCTGTTAATTCATCTCACAGAGTTACATCTTTCCCTTCAAGAAACCTTTCGCTAAGGCTGTTCTTGTGGAATTCGCAAAGGGATACTTGGATGCCCATAGAGGGCTATGGTGAAAAAGGAAATATCTTCCGTTTAAAACTGGAAAGATGCTTTTTGAGAAACTGCTCTGTGTTCTGTTAATTCATCTCACAGAGTTACATCTTACCCTTCAAGAAGCCTTTCGCTAAGGCTGTTCTTGTGGAATTGGAAAAGGGATATTTGGAAGCCCATAGAGGGCTATGGTGAAAAAGGAAATATCTTCCGTTCAAACCTGGAAAGAAGCTTTCTGAGAAACTGCTCTGTGTTCTGTTAATTCACCTCACAGAGTTACATCTTTCCCCTCAAGAAGCCTTTCGCTAAGGCTGTTCTTGTGGAATTGGCAATGGGATATTTGGAAGCCCTTAGAGGGCTATGGTGAAAAAGGAAATACCTTCCGTTCAAAACTGGAAAGAAGCTTTCTGAGAAACTGCTCTGTGTTCTGTTAATTCATCTCACAGAGTTACATCTTTCCGTTCAAGAAGCCTTTCGCTAAGGCTGTTCTTGTGGAATTGGCAAAGGGATATTTGGAAGCCCATAGAGGGCTCTGTTGAAAAAGGAAATATCTTCCGTTCAAAACTGGAAAGAAGCTTTCTGAGAAACTGCTCTGTGTTCTGTTAATTCATCTCACAGAGTTACATCTTTCCCTTCAAGAAGCCTTTCGCTAAGGCTGTTCTTGTGGAATTGGCAAAGGGATATTTGGAAGCCCATACAGGGCTATGGTGAAAAAGGAATATCTTCCGTTCAAAACTGGAAAGAAGCTTTCTGAGAAACTGCTCTGTGTTCTGTTAATTCATCTCACAGAGTTACATCTTTCCCTTCAAGAAGCCTTTCGCTAAGGCTGTTCTTGTGGAATTGGCAAAGGGATATTTGGAAGAACAGAGGGCTAAGGTGAAAAAGGAAATATCTTCCGTTCAAAACTGGAAAGAAGCTTTCTGAGAAACTGCTCTGTGTTCTGTTTATTCATCTCACTGAGTTACATCTTTCCCTTCAAGAAGCCTTTCGCTAAGGCTGTTCTTGTGGAATTGGCAAAGGGATATTTGGAAGCCCATAGAGGGCTATGGTGAAAAAGGAAATATCTTCCGTTCAAAACTGGAAAGAAGCTTTCTGAGAAACTGTTCTGTGTTCTGTTAATTCGTCTCACAGTGTTACATCTTTCCTTTCAAGAAACCTTTCGCTAAAGCTGTTTCTGTGGAATTGGCAAGGGGATACTTGGAAGCCCCTAGAGGGCTATGGTGAAAAAGGAAATATCTTCCGTTCAAAACTGGAAAGAAGCTTTCTGAGAAACTGCTCTGTGTTCTGTTAATTCATCTCACAGAGTTACATCTTTCCCTTCAAGAAACCTTTCGCTAAGGCTGTTCTTGTGGAATTCGCAAAGGGATATTTGGATGCCCATAGAGGGCTATGGTGAAAAAGGAAATATCTTCCGTTTAAAACTGGAAAGATGCTTTTTGAGAAACTGCTCTGTGTTCTGTTAATTCATCTCACAGAGTTACATCTTTCCCTTCAAGAAGCCTTTCGCTAAGGCTGTTCTTGTGGAATTGGAAAAGGGATATTTGGAAGCCCATAGAGGGCTAAGGTAAAAAAGAAATATCTTCCGTTCAAAACTGGAAAGAAGCTTTCTGGGAAACTGCTCTGTGTTCTGTTAATTCATCTCGCAGAGTTACATCTTTAACTTCAAGAAGCCTTTCGCTAAGGCTGTTCTTGTGGAATTGTCAAAGGGATATTTGGAAGCCCATAGAGGGCTATGGTGAAAAAGGAAATATCTTCCGTTCAAAACTGGAAAGAAGCTTTCTGAGAAACTGCTCTGTGTTCTGTTAATGCATCTCACAGAGTTACATCTTTCCCATCAAGAAGCCTTTCGCTAAGGCTGTTTTTGTGGAATTGGCAAAGGTTATTTGGAAGCCCATAGAGGGCTATGGTGAAAAAGGAAATATCTTCCGTTCAAAACTGGAAAGAAGCTTTCTGAGAAACTGCTCTGTGTTCTGTTAATTCATCTCACAGAGTTACATCTTTCCCTTCAAGAAGCCTTTCGCTAAGGCTGTTCTTGTGGTATTGGCAAGGGGATATTTGGAAGCCCATAGAGGGCTATGGTGAAAAAGGAATTATCTTCCGTTCAAAACTGGAAAGAAGCTTTCTGAGATACTGCTCTGTTTTCTGTTAATTCGTCTCACAGTGTTACATCTTTCCTTTCAAGAAACCTTTCGCTAAAGCTGTTTCTGTGGAATTGGCAAGGGGATACTTGGAAGCCCCTAGAGGGCTATGGTGAAAAAGGAAATATCTTCCGTTCAAAACTGGAAAGAAGCTTTCTGAGAAACTGCTCTGTGTTCTGTTAATTCATCTCACAGAGTTACATCTTTCCCTTCAAGAAGCCTTTCGCTAAGGCTGTTCTTGTGGTATTGGCAAAGGGATATTTGGAAGCCCATAGAGGGCTATGGTGAAAAAGGAAATATCTTCCGTTCAAAACTGGAAAGAAGCTTTCAGAGAAACTGTTCTGTGTTCTGTTAATTCGTCTCACAGTGTTACATCTTTCCTTTCAAGAAACCTTTCGCTAAAGCTGTTTCTGTGGAATTGGCAAGGGGATACTTGGAAGCCCCTAGAGGGCTATGGTGAAAAAGGAAATATCTTCCGTTCAAAACTGGAAAGAAGCTTTCTGAGAACCTGATCTGTGTTCTGTTACTTCATCTCACAGAGTTACATCTTTCCCTTCAAGAAGCCTTTCGCTAAGGCTGTTCTTGTGGAATTGGAAAAGGGATATTTGGAAGCCCATAGAGGGCTATGGTGAAAAAGGAAATATCTTCCGTTCAAAACTGGAAAGAAGCTTTCTGAGAAACTGCTCTGTGTTCTGTTAATTCATCTCACAGAGTTACATCTTTCCCTTCAAGAATTCTTTCGCTAAGGCTGTTCTTGTGGAATTGGCAAAGGGATATTTGGAAGCCCATAGAGGGCTATGGTGAAAAAGGAAATATCTTCCTTTCAAAACTGGAAAGAAGCTTTCTGAGAAACTGCTCTGTGTTCTGTTAATTCATCTCACAGAGTTACATCTTTCCCTTCAAGAAGCCTTTCGCTAAGACGGTTCTTGTGAAATTGGCAAAGGGATATTTGGAAGCCCATAGAGGGCTATGGTGAAAAAGGAAATATCTTCCGTTCAAAACTGGAAAGAAGCTTTCTGAGAAATTGCTATGTGTTCTGTTAATTCATCTCACAGAGTTACATCTTTCCCTTCAAGAAGCCTTTCGCTAAGGCTGTTCTTGTGGAATTGGCAAAGGGATATTTGGAAGCCCATAGAGGTCTATGGTGAAAAAGGAAATATCTTCCGTTCAAAACTGGAAACAAGCTTTCTGAGAATCTGCTTTGTGTTCTGTTAATTCATCTCACAGAGTTACATCTTTCCCTTCAAGAAGCCTTTCTCTAAGGCTGTTCTTGTGGAATTGGAAAAGGGATATTTGGAAGCCCATAGAGGGCTATGGTGAAAAAGGAAATATCTTCCGTTCAAAACTGGAAAGAAGCTTTCTGAGAAAATGCTCTGTGTTCTGTTAATTCATCTCACAGAGTTACATGTTTCCCTCCAAGAAGCCTTTCGCTAAGACTGTTCTTGTGGAATTAGCAAAGGGATATTTGGAAGCCCATAGAGGGCTATGGTGAAAAAGGAAATATCTTCCGTTCAAAACTGGAAAGAAGCTTTCTGAGAAACTGCTCTGTGTTCTGTTAATTCATCTCACAGAGTTACATCTTTCCCTTCAAGAAGCCTTTCGCTAAGGCTGTTCTTGTGGAATTGGCAAAGGGATATTTGGAAGCCCACAGAGGGCTATGGTGAAAAAGGAAATATCTTCCCTTCAAAACTGGAAAGAAGCTTTCTGAGAAACTACTCTGTGTTCTGTTAATTCATCTCACAGAGTTACATCTTTCCCTTCAAGAAGCCTTTCGCTAAGGCTGTTCTTGTGGAATTGGCAAAGGGATATTTGGAAGCCCATAGAGGGCTATGGTGAAAAAGGAAATCTCTTCCGTTCAAAACTGGAAAGAAGCTTTCTGAGAAACTGCTCTGTGTTCCGTTAATTCATCTCACAGAGTTACATCTTTCCCTTCAAGAAGCCTTTCGCTAAGGCTGTTCTTGTGGAATTGGCAAAGGGATATTTGGAAGCCCATAGAGGGCTATGGCGAAAAAGGAAATCTCTTCCGTTCAAAACTGGAAAGAAGCTTTCTGAGAAACTGCTCTGTGTTCTGTTAATTCATCTCACAGAGTTACATCTTTCCCTTCAAGAAGCCTTTCGCTAAGGCTGTTCTTGTGGAATTGGCAAAGGGATATTTGGAAGCCCATAGAGGGCTATGGTGAAAAAGGAAATATCTTCCGTTCAAAACTGGAAAGAAGCTTTCTGAGAAACTGCTCTGCGTTCTGTTAATACATCTCACAGAGTTACATCTTTCCCTTCAAGAAGCCTTTCGCTAAGGCTGTTCTGGTGGAAGTGGCAAAGGGGTATTTGGAAGCCCATAGAGGGCTATGGTGAAAAAGGAAATATCTTCCGTTTAAAACTGGAAAGATGCTTTTTGAGAAACTGCTCTGTGTTCTGTTAATTCATCTCACAGAGTTACATCTTTCCCTTCAAGAAGCCTTTCGCTAAGGCTGTTCTTGTGGAATTGGCAAGGGGATATTTGGAAGCCCATAGAGGGCTATGGTGAAAAAGGAAATATCTTCCGTTCAAAACTGGAAAGAAGCTTTCTGAGAAACTGCTCTGTGTTCTGTTAATTCATCTCACAGAGTTACATCTTTCCCTTCAAGAAGCCTTTCGCTAAGGCTGTTCTTGTGGAATTGGCAAAGGGATATTTGGAAGCCCATAGAGGGCTATGGTGAAAAAGGAAATATCTTGCGTTCAAAACTGGAAAGAAGCTTTCTGAGAAACTGCTCTGTGTTCTGTTAATCCATCTCACAGAGTTACATCTTTCCCATCAAGAAGCCTTTCGCTAAGGCTGTTTTTGTGGAATTGGCAAAGGTTATTTGGAAGCCCATAGAGGGCTATGGTGAAAAAGGAAATATCTTCCGTTCAAAACTGGAAAGAAGCTTTCTGAGAAACTGCTCTGTGTTCTGTTAATTCATCTCACAGAGTTACATCTTTCCCTTCAAGAAGCCTTTCGCTAAGGCTGTTCTTGTGGTATTGGCAAGGGGATATTTGGAAGCCCATAGAGGGCTATGGTGAAAAAGGAATTATCTTCCGTTCAAAACTGGAAAGAAGCTTTCTGAGATACTGCTCTGTTTTCTGTTAATTCGTCTCACAGTGTTACATCTTTCCTTTCAAGAAACCTTTCGCTAAAGCTGTTTCTGTGGAATTGGCAAGGGGATACTTGGAAGCCCCTAGAGGGCTATGGTGAAAAAGGAAATATCTTCCGTTCAAAACTGGAAAGAAGCTTTCTGAGAAACTGCTCTGTGTTCTGTTAATTCATCTCACAGAGTTACATCTTTCCCTTCAAGAAGCCTTTCGCTAAGGCTGTTCTTGTGGTATTGGCAAAGGGATATTTGGAAGCCCATAGAGGGCTATGGTGAAAAAGGAAATATCTTCCGTTCAAAACTGGAAAGAAGCTTTCAGAGAAACTGTTCTGTGTTCTGTTAATTCGTCTCACAGTGTTACATCTTTCCTTTCAAGAAACCTTTCGCTAAAGCTGTTTCTGTGGAATTGGCAAGGGGATACTTGGAAGCCCCTAGAGGGCTATGGTGAAAAAGGAAATATCTTCCGTTCAAAACTGGAAAGAAGCTTTCTGAGAACCTGATCTGTGTTCTGTTACTTCATCTCACAGAGTTACATCTTTCCCTTCAAGAAGCCTTTCGCTAAGGCTGTTCTTGTGGAATTGGAAAAGGGATATTTGGAAGCCCATAGAGGGCTATGGTGAAAAAGGAAATATCTTCCGTTCAAAACTGGAAAGAAGCTTTCTGAGAAACTGCTCTGTGTTCTGTTAATTCATCTCACAGAGTTACATCTTTCCCTTCAAGAATTCTTTCGCTAAGGCTGTTCTTGTGGAATTGGCAAAGGGATATTTGGAAGCCCATAGAGGGCTATGGTGAAAAAGGAAATATCTTCCTTTCAAAACTGGAAAGAAGCTTTCTGAGAAACTGCTCTGTGTTCTGTTAATTCATCTCACAGAGTTACATCTTTCCCTTCAAGAAGCCTTTCGCTAAGACGGTTCTTGTGAAATTGGCAAAGGGATATTTGGAAGCCCATAGAGGGCTATGGTGAAAAAGGAAATATCTTCCGTTCAAAACTGGAAAGAAGCTTTCTGAGAAATTGCTATGTGTTCTGTTAATTCATCTCACAGAGTTACATCTTTCCCTTCAAGAAGCCTTTCGCTAAGGCTGTTCTTGTGGAATTGGCAAAGGGATATTTGGAAGCCCATAGAGGTCTATGGTGAAAAAGGAAATATCTTCCGTTCAAAACTGGAAACAAGCTTTCTGAGAATCTGCTTTGTGTTCTGTTAATTCATCTCACAGAGTTACATCTTTCCCTTCAAGAAGCCTTTCTCTAAGGCTGTTCTTGTGGAATTGGAAAAGGGATATTTGGAAGCCCATAGAGGGCTATGGTGAAAAAGGAAATATCTTCCGTTCAAAACTGGAAAGAAGCTTTCTGAGAAAATGCTCTGTGTTCTGTTAATTCATCTCACAGAGTTACATGTTTCCCTCCAAGAAGCCTTTCGCTAAGACTGTTCTTGTGGAATTAGCAAAGGGATATTTGGAAGCCCATAGAGGGCTATGGTGAAAAAGGAAATATCTTCCGTTCAAAACTGGAAAGAAGCTTTCTGAGAAACTGCTCTGTGTTCTGTTAATTCATCTCACAGAGTTACATCTTTCCCTTCAAGAAGCCTTTCGCTAAGGCTGTTCTTGTGGAATTGGCAAAGGGATATTTGGAAGCCCACAGAGGGCTATGGTGAAAAAGGAAATATCTTCCCTTCAAAACTGGAAAGAAGCTTTCTGAGAAACTACTCTGTGTTCTGTTAATTCATCTCACAGAGTTACATCTTTCCCTTCAAGAAGCCTTTCGCTAAGGCTGTTCTTGTGGAATTGGCAAAGGGATATTTGGAAGCCCATAGAGGGCTATGGTGAAAAAGGAAATCTCTTCCGTTCAAAACTGGAAAGAAGCTTTCTGAGAAACTGCTCTGTGTTCCGTTAATTCATCTCACAGAGTTACATCTTTCCCTTCAAGAAGCCTTTCGCTAAGGCTGTTCTTGTGGAATTGGCAAAGGGATATTTGGAAGCCCATAGAGGGCTATGGCGAAAAAGGAAATCTCTTCCGTTCAAAACTGGAAAGAAGCTTTCTGAGAAACTGCTCTGTGTTCTGTTAATTCATCTCACAGAGTTACATCTTTCCCTTCAAGAAGCCTTTCGCTAAGGCTGTTCTTGTGGAATTGGCAAAGGGATATTTGGAAGCCCATAGAGGGCTATGGTGAAAAAGGAAATATCTTCCGTTCAAAACTGGAAAGAAGCTTTCTGAGAAACTGCTCTGCGTTCTGTTAATACATCTCACAGAGTTACATCTTTCCCTTCAAGAAGCCTTTCGCTAAGGCTGTTCTGGTGGAAGTGGCAAAGGGGTATTTGGAAGCCCATAGAGGGCTATGGTGAAAAAGGAAATATCTTCCGTTTAAAACTGGAAAGATGCTTTTTGAGAAACTGCTCTGTGTTCTGTTAATTCATCTCACAGAGTTACATCTTTCCCTTCAAGAAGCCTTTCGCTAAGGCTGTTCTTGTGGAATTGGCAAGGGGATATTTGGAAGCCCATAGAGGGCTATGGTGAAAAAGGAAATATCTTCCGTTCAAAACTGGAAAGAAGCTTTCTGAGAAACTGCTCTGTGTTCTGTTAATTCATCTCACAGAGTTACATCTTTCCCTTCAAGAAGCCTTTCGCTAAGGCTGTTCTTGTGGAATTGGCAAAGGGATATTTGGAAGCCCATAGAGGGCTATGGTGAAAAAGGAAATATCTTGCGTTCAAAACTGGAAAGAAGCTTTCTGAGAAACTGCTCTGTGTTCTGTTAATCCATCTCACAGAGTTACATCTTTCCCTTCAAGAAGCCTTTCGCTAAGGCTGTGCTTGTGGAATTGGCAAAGGGATATTTGGAAGCCCATAGAGGGCTAAGGTGAAAAAGGAAATATCTTCCGTTCAAAACTGGAAAGAAGCTTTCTGAGAAACTGTTCTGTGTTCTGTTAATTCGTCTCACAGTGTTACATCTTTCCTTTCAAGAAACCTTTCGCTAAAGCTGTTTCTGTGGAATTGGCAAGGGGATACTTGGAAGCCCCTAGAGGGCTATGGTGAAAAAGGAAATATCTTCCGTTCAAAACTGGAAGGAAGCTTTCTGAGAAACTGCTCTGTGTTCTGTTAATTCATCTCACAGAGTTACATCTTTCCCTTCAAGAAACCTTTCGCTAAGGCTGTTCTTGTGGAATTCGCAAAGGGATATTTGGATGCCCATAGAGGGCTATGGTGAAAAAGGAAATATCTTCCGTTTAAAACTGGAAAGAAGCTTTTTGAGAAACTGCTCTGTGTTCTGTTAATTCATCTCACAGAGTTACATCTTTCCCTTCAAGAAGCCTTTCGCTAAGGCTGTTCTTGTGGAATTGGAAAAGGGATATTTGGAAGCCCATAGAGGGCTAAGGTAAAAAAGAAATATCTTCCGTTCAAAACTGGAAAGAAGCTTTCTGGGAAACTGCTCTGTGTTCTGTTAATTCATCTCGCAGAGTTACATCTTTAACTTCAAGAAGCCTTTCGCTAAGGCTGTTCTTGTGGAATTGTCAAAGGGATATTTGGAAGCCCATAGAGGGCTATGGTGAAAAAGGAAATATCTTCCGTTCAAAACTGGAAAGAAGCTTTCTGAGAAACTGCTCTGTGTTCTGTTAATGCATCTCACAGAGTTACATCTTTCCCATCAAGAAGCCTTTCGCTAAGGCTGTTTTTGTGGAATTGGCAAAGGTTATTTGGAAGCCCATAGAGGGCTATGGTGAAAAAGGAAATATCTTCCGTTCAAAACTGGAAAGAAGCTTTCTGAGAAACTGCTCTGTGTTCTGTTAATTCATCTCACAGAGTTACATCTTTCCCTTCAAGAAGCCTTTCGCTAAGGCTGTTCTTGTGGTATTGGCAAGGGGATATTTGGAAGCCCATAGAGGGCTATGGTGAAAAAGGAATTATCTTCCGTTCAAAACTGGAAAGAAGCTTTCTGAGATACTGCTCTGTTTTCTGTTAATTCGTCTCACAGTGTTACATCTTTCCTTTCAAGAAACCTTTCGCTAAAGCTGTTTCTGTGGAATTGGCAAGGGGATACTTGGAAGCCCCTAGAGGGCTATGGTGAAAAAGGAAATATCTTCCGTTCAAAACTGGAAAGAAGCTTTCTGAGAAACTGCTCTGTGTTCTGTTAATTCATCTCACAGAGTTACATCTTTCCCTTCAAGAAGCCTTTCGCTAAGGCTGTTCTTGTGGAATTGGCAAAGGGATATTTGGAAGCCCATAGAGGGCTATGGTGAAAAAGGAAATATCTTCCGTTCAAAACTGGAAAGAAGCTTTCAGAGAAACTGTTCTGTGTTCTGTTAATTCGTCTCACAGTGTTACATCTTTCCTTTCAAGAAACCTTTCGCTAAAGCTGTTTCTGTGGAATTGGCAAGGGGATACTTGGAAGCCCCTAGAGGGCTATGGTGAAAAAGGAAATATCTTCCGTTCAAAACTGGAAAGAAGCTTTCTGAGAACCTGATCTGTGTTCTGTTACTTCATCTCACAGAGTTACATCTTTCCCTTCAAGAAGCCTTTCGCTAAGGCTGTTCTTGTGGAATTGGAAAAGGGATATTTGGAAGCCCATAGAGGGCTATGGTGAAAAAGGAAATATCTTCCGTTCAAAACTGGAAAGAAGCTTTCTGAGAAACTGCTCTGTGTTCTGTTAATTCATCTCACAGAGTTACATCTTTCCCTTCAAGAATTCTTTCGCTAAGGCTGTTCTTGTGGAATTGGCAAAGGGATATTTGGAAGCCCATAGAGGGCTATGGTGAAAAAGGAAATATCTTCCTTTCAAAACTGGAAAGAAGCTTTCTGAGAAACTGCTCTGTGTTCTGTTAATTCATCTCACAGAGTTACATCTTTCCCTTCAAGAAGCCTTTCGCTAAGACGGTTCTTGTGAAATTGGCAAAGGGATATTTGGAAGCCCATAGAGGGCTATGGTGAAAAAGGAAATATCTTCCGTTCAAAACTGGAAAGAAGCTTTCTGAGAAATTGCTATGTGTTCTGTTAATTCATCTCACAGAGTTACATCTTTCCCTTCAAGAAGCCTTTCGCTAAGGCTGTTCTTGTGGAATTGGCAAAGGGATATTTGGAAGCCCATAGAGGTCTATGGTGAAAAAGGAAATATCTTCCGTTCAAAACTGGAAACAAGCTTTCTGAGAAACTGCTTTGTGTTCTGTTAATTCATCTCACAGAGTTACATCTTTCCCTTCAAGAAGCCTTTCTCTAAGGCTGTTCTTGTGGAATTGGAAAAGGGATATTTGGAAGCCCATAGAGGGCTATGGTGAAAAAGGAAATATCTTCCGTTCAAAACTGGAAAGAAGCTTTCTGAGAAAATGCTCTGTGTTCTGTTAATTCATCTCACAGAGTTACATGTTTCCCTCCAAGAAGCCTTTCGCTAAGACTGTTCTTGTGGAATTAGCAAAGGGATATTTGGAAGCCCATAGAGGGCTTTGGTGAAAAAGGAAATATCTTCCGTTCAAAACTGGAAAGAAGCTTTCTGAGAAACTGCTCTGTGTTCTGTTAATTCATCTCACAGAGTTACATCTTTCCCTTCAAGAAGCCTTTCGCTAAGGCTGTTCTTGTGGAATTGGCAAAGGGATATTTGGAAGCCCACAGAGGGATATGGTGAAAAAGGAAATATCTTCCCTTCAAAACTGGAAAGAAGCTTTCTGAGAAACTACTCTGTGTTCTGTTAATTCATCTCACAGAGTTACATCTTTCCCTTCAAGAAGCCTTTCGCTAAGGCTGTTCTTGTGGAATTGGCAAAGGGATATTTGGAAGCCCATAGAGGGCTATGGCTAAAAAGGAAATATCTTCCGTTCAAAACTGGAAAGAAGCTTTCTGAGAAACTGCTCTGTGTTCTGTTAATTCATCTCACAGAGTTACATCTTTCCCTTCAAGAAGCCTTTCGCTAAGGCTGTTCTTGTGGAATTGGCAAAGGGATATTTGGAAGCCCATAGAGGGCTATGGTGAAAAAGGAAATATCTTCCGTTCAAAACTGGAAAGAAGCTTTCTGAGAAACTGCTCTGCGTTCTGTTAATACATCTCACAGAGTTACATCTTTCCCTTCAAGAAGCCTTTCGCTAAGGCTGTTCTGGTGGAAGTGGCAAAGGGGTATTTGGAAGCCCATAGAGGGCTATGGTGAAAAAGGAAATATCTTCCGTTTAAAACTGGAAAGATGCTTTTTGAGAAACTGCTCTGTGTTCTGTTAATTCATCTCACAGAGTTACATCTTTCCCTTCAAGAAGCCTTTCGCTAAGGCTGTTCTTGTGGAATTGGCAAGGGGATATTTGGAAGCCCATAGAGGGCTATGGTGAAAAAGGAAATATCTTCCGTTCAAAACTGGAAAGAAGCTTTCTGAGAAACTGCTCTGTGTTCTGTTAATTCATCTCACAGAGTTACATCTTTCCCTTCAAGAAGCCTTTCGCTAAGGCTGTTCTTGTGGAATTGGCAAAGGGATATTTGGAAGCCCATAGAGGGCTATGGTGAAAAAGGAAATATCTTGCGTTCAAAACTGGAAAGAAGCTTTCTGAGAAACTGCTCTGTGTTCTGTTAATCCATCTCACAGAGTTACATCTTTCCCTTCAAGAAGCCTTTCGCTAAGGCTGTGCTTGTGGAATTGGCAAAGGGATATTTGGAAGCCCATAGAGGGCTAAGGTGAAAAAGGAAATATCTTCCGTTCAAAACTGGAAAGAAGCTTTTTGAGAAACTGTTCTGTGTTCTGTTAATTCGTCTCACAGTGTTACATCTTTCCTTTCAAGAAACCTTTCGCTAAAGCTGTCTCTGTGGAATTGGCAAGGGGATACTAGGAAGTCCCTAGAGGGCTATGGTGAAAAAGGAAATATCTTCCGTTCAAAACTGGAAAGAAGCTTTCTGAGAAACTGATCTGTGTTCTCTTAATTCATCTCACAGAGTTACATCTTTCCCTTCAAGAAGCCTTTCGCTAAGGCTGTTCTTGTGGAATTGGCAAGGCGATATTTGGAAGCCCATAGAGGGCTATGGTGAAAAAGGAAATATCTTCCGTTCAAAACTGGAAAGAAGCTTTCTGAGAAACTGCTCTGTGTTCTGTTAATTCATCTCACAGAGTTACATCTTTCCCTTCAAGAAGCCTTTCGCTAAGGCTGTTCTTGTGGAATTGGCAAGGCGATATTTGGAAGCCCATAGAGGGCTATGGTGAAAAAGGAAATATCTTCCGTTCAAAACTGGAAAGAAGCTTTCTGAGAAACTGCTCTGTGTTCTGTTAATTCATCTCACAGAGTTACATCTTTCCCTTCAAGAAACCTTTCGCTAAGGCTCTTCTTGTGGAATTCGCAAAGGGATATTTGGAAGCCCATAGAGGGCTATGGTGAAAAAGGAAATATCTTCCGTTTAAAACTGGAAAGATGCTTTTTGAGAAACTGCTCTGTGTTCTGTTAATTCATCTCACAGACTTACATCTTTCCCTTCAAGAAGCCTTTCGCTAAGGCTGTTCTTGTGGAATTGGAAAAGGGATATTTGGCAGCCCATAGAGGGCTAAGTTAAAAAAGGGAATATCTTCCGTTCAAAACTGGAAAGAAGCTTTCTGAGAAACTGCTCTGTGTTCTGTTAATTCATCTCACAGAGTTACATCTTTCCCTTCAAGAAACCTTTCGCTAAGGCTGTTCTTGTGGAATTCGCAAAGGGATATTTGGAAGACCATAGAGGGCTATGGTGAAAAAGGAAATATCTTCCGTTTAAAACTGGAAAGATGCTTTTTGAGAAACTGCTCTGTGTTCTCTTAATTCATCTCACAGACTTACATCTTTCCCTTCAAGAAGCCTTTCGCTAAGGCTGTTCTTGTGGAATTGGAAAAGGGATATTTGGAAGCCCATAGAGGGCTAAGTTAAAAAAGGAAATATCTTCCGTTCAAAACCGGAAAGAAGCTTTCTGGGAAACTGCTCTGTGTTCTGTTAATTCATCTCACAGAGTTACATCTTTCCCTTCAAGAAGCCTTTCGCTAAGGCTGTTCTTGTGGAATTGGCAAAGGGATATTTGGAAGCCCATAGAGGGCTATGGTGAAAAAGGAAATATCTTCCGTTCAAAACTGGAAAGAAGCTTTCTGAGAAACTGCTCTGTGTTCTGTTAATTCATCTCACAGAGTTACATCTTTCCCTTCAAGAAGCCTTTCTCTAAGGCTGTTCTTGTGGAATTGGAAAAGGGATATTTGGAAGCCCATAGAGGGCTATGGTGAAAAAGGAAATATCTTCCGTTCAAAACTGGAAAGAAGCTTTCTGAGAAAATGCTCTGTGTTCTGTTAATTCATCTCACAGAGTTACATCTTTCCCTCCAAGAAGCCTTTCGCTAAGACTGTTCTTGTGGAATTAGCAAAGGGATATTTGGAAGCCCATAGAGGGCTATGGTGAAAAAGGAAATATCTTCCGTTCAAAACTGGAAAGAAGCTTTCTGAGAAACTGCTCTGTGTTCTGTTAATTCATCTCACAGAGTTACATCTTTCCCTTCAAGAAGCCTTTCGCTAAGGCTGTTCTTGTGGAATTGGCAAAGGGATATTTGGAAGCCCACAGAGGGCTATGGTGAAAAAGGAAATATCTTCCCTTCAAAACTGGAAAGAAGCTTTCTGAGAAACTACTCTGTGTTCTGTTAATTCATCTCACAGAGTTACATCTTTCCCTTCAAGAAGCCTTTCGCTAAGGCTGTTCTTGTGGAATTGGCAAAGGGATATTTGGAAGCCCATAGAGGGCTATGGTGAAAAAGGAAATCTCTTCCGTTCAAAACTGGAAAGAAGCTTTCTGAGAAACTGCTCTGTGTTCCGTTAATTCATCTCACAGAGTTACATCTTTCCCTTCAAGAAGCCTTTCGCTAAGGCTGTTCTTGTGGAATTGGCAAAGGGATATTTGGAAGCCCATAGAGGGCTATGGCTAAAAAGGAAATATCTTCCGTTCAAAACTGGAAAGAAGCTTTCTGAGAAACTGCTCTGTGTTCTGTTAATTCATCTCACAGAGTTACATCTTTCAATTCAAGAAGCCTTTCGCTAAGGCTGTTCTTGTGGAATTGGCAAAGGGATATTTGGAAGCCCATAGAGGGCTATGGTGAAAAAGGAAATATCTTCCGTTCAAAACTGGAAAGAAGCTTTCTGAGAAACTGCTCTGCGTTCTGTTAATACATCTCACAGAGTTACATCTTTCCCTTCAAGAAGCCTTTCGCTAAGGCTGTTCTGGTGGAAGTGGCAAAGGGGTATTTGGAAGCCCATAGAGGGCTATGGTGAAAAAGGAAATATCTTCCGTTTAAAACTCGAAAGATGCTTTTTGAGAAACTGCTCTGTGTTCTGTTAATTCATCTCACAGAGTTACATCTTTCCCTTCAAGAAGCCTTTCGCTAAGGCTGTTCTTGTGGAATTGGCAAAGGGATATTTGGAAGCCCATAGAGGGCTATGGTGAAAAAGGAAATATCTTCCGTTCAAAACTGGAAAGAAGCTATCTGAGAAACTCCTCTGTGTTCTGTAAATTCATCTCACAGAGTTACATCTTTCCCTTCAAGAAACCTTTCGCTAAGGCTGTTCTTGTGGAATTCGCAAAGGGATATTTGGAAGCCCATAGAGGGCTATGGTGAAAAAGGAAATATCTTCCGTTTAAAACTGGAAAGATGCTTTTTGAGAAACTGCTCTGTGTTCTGTTAATTCATCTCACAGAGTTACATCTTTCCCTTCAAGAAGCCTTTCGCTAAGGCTGTTCTTGTGGAATTGGCAAGGGGATATTTGGAAGCCCATAGAGGGCTATGGTGAAAAAGGAAATATCTTCCGTTCAAAACTGGAAAGAAGCTTTCTGAGAAACTGCTCTGTGTTCTGTTAATTCATCTCACAGAGTTACATCTTTCCCTTCAAGAAGCCTTTCGCTAAGGCTGTTCTTGTGGAATTGGCAAAGGGATATTTGGAAGCCCATAGAGGGCTATGGTGAAAAAGGAAATATCTTCCGTTCAAAACTGGAAAGAAGCTTTCTGAGAAACTGCTCTGTGTTCTGTTAATCCATCTCACAGAATTACATCTTTCCCTTCAAGAAGCCATTCACTAAGGCTGTTCTTGTGGAATTGGCAAAGGGATATTTGGAAGCCCATAGAGGGCTATGGTGAAAAAGGAAATATCTTCCGTTCAAAACTGGAAAGAAGCCTTCTGAGAAACTGTTCTGTGTTCTGTTAATACGTCTCACAGTGTTACATCTTTCCTTTCAAGAAACCTTTCGCTAAAGCTGTTTCTGTGGAATTGGCAAGGGGATACTTGGAAGCCCCTAGAGGGCTATGGTGAAAAAGGAAATATCTTCCGTTCAAAACTGGAAAGCAGCTTTCTGAGAAACTGATCTGTGTTCTGTTAATTCATCTCACAGAGTTACATCTTTCCCTTCAAGAAGCCTTTCGCTAAGGCTGTTCTTGTGGAATTGGTAAAGGGATATTTGGAAGCCCATAGAGGGCTATGGTGAAAAAGGAAATATCTTCCGTTCAAAACTGGAAAGAAGCTTTCTGAGAAATTGCTCTGTGTTCTGTTAATTCATCTCACAGAGTTACATCTTTCCCTTCAAGAAGCCTTTCGCTAAGGCCCTTCTTGTGGAATTGCCAAGGCGATATTTGGAAGCCCATAGAGGGCTATGGTGAAAAAGGAAATATCTTCCGTTCAAAACTGGAAAGAAGCTTTCTGAGAAACTGCTCTGTGTTCTGTTAATTCATCGCACAGAGTTACATCTTTCCCTTCAAGAAACCTTTCGCTAAGGCTGTTCTTGTGGAATTCGCAAAGGGATATTTGGATGCCCATAGAGGGCTATGGTGAAAAAGGAAATATCTTCCGTTCAAAACTGGAAAGAAGCTTTCTGAGAAACTGCTCTGTGTTCTGTTAATTCATCTCACAGAGTTACATCTTTCCCTTCAAGAAGCCTTTCGCTAAGGCTGTGCTTGTGGAATTGGCAAAGGGATATTTGGAAGCCCATAGAGGGCTATAGTGAAAAAGGAAATATCTTCCGTTCAAAACTGGAAAGAAGCTTTTTGAGAAACTGTTCTGTGTTCTGTTAATTCGTCTCACAGTGTTACATCTTTCCTTTCAAGAAACCTTTCGCTAAAGCTGTCTCTGTGGAATTGGCAAGGGGATACTAGGAAGTCCCTAGAGGGCTATGGTGAAAAAGGAAATATCTTCCGTTCAAAACTGGAAAGAAGCTTTCTGAGAAACTGATCTGTGTTCTCTTAATTCATCTCACAGAGTTACATCTTTCCCTTCAAGAAGCCTTTCGCTAAGGCTGTTCTTGTGGAATTGGTAAAGGGATATTTGGAAGCCGTTAGAGGGCTAAGGTGAAAAAGGAAATATCTTCCGTTCAAAACTGGAAAGAAGCTTTCTGAGAAACTGCTCTGTGTTCTGTTAATTCATCTCACAGAGTTACATCTTTCCCTTCAAGAAGCCTTTCGCTAAGGCTGTTCTTGTGGAATTGGCAAGGCGATATTTGGAAGCCCATAGAGGGCTATGGTGAAAAAGGAAATATCTTCCGTTCAAAACTGGAAAGAAGCTTTCTGAGAAACTGCTCTGTGTTCTGTTAATTCATCTCACAGAGTTACATCTTTCCCTTCAAGAAACCTTTCGCTAAGGCTCTTCTTGTGGAATTCGCAAAGGGATATTTGGAAGCCCATAGAGGGCTATGGTGAAAAAGGAAATATCTTCCGTTTAAAACTGGAAAGATGCTTTTTGAGAAACTGCTCTGTGTTCTGTTAATTCATCTCACAGACTTACATCTTTCCCTTCAAGAAGCCTTTCGCTAAGGCTGTTCTTGTGGAATTGGAAAAGGGATATTTGGCAGCCCATAGAGGGCTAAGTTAAAAAAGGAAATATCTTCCGTTCAAAACTGGAAAGAAGCTTTCTGAGAAACTGCTCTGTGTTCTGTTAATTCATCTCACAGAGTTACATCTTTCCCTTCAAGAAACCTTTCGCTAAGGCTGTTCTTGTGGAATTCGCAAAGGGATATTTGGAAGACCATAGAGGGCTATGGTGAAAAAGGAAATATCTTCCGTTTAAAACTGGAAAGATGCTTTTTGAGAAACTGCTCTGTGTTCTGTTAATTCATCTCACAGACTTACATCTTTCCCTTCAAGAAGCCTTTCGCTAAGGCTGTTCTTGTGGAATTGGCAAAGGTATATTTGGAAGCCCGTAGAGGGCTATGGTGAAAAAGGAAATATCTTCCGTTCAAACCTGGAAAGAAGCTTTCTGAGAAACTGCTCTGTGTTCTGTTAATTCATCTCACAGAGTTACATCTTTCCCTTCAAGAAGTCTTTCGCTAAGGCAGTTCTTGTGGAATTGGCAAGGGGATATTTGGAAGCCCATAGAGGGCTATGGTGAAAAAGGAAATATCTTCCGTTCAAAACTGGAAAGAAGCTTTCTGAGAAACTGCTCTGTGTTCTGTTAATTCATCTCACAGAGTTACATCTTTCTCTTCAGGAAGCCTTTCGCTAAGGCTGTTCTTGTGGAATTGGCAAAGGGATATTTGGAAACCCGTAGAGGGCTAAGGTGAAAAAGGAAATATCTTCCGTTCACAACTGGAAAGAAGCTTTCTGAGAAACTGCTCTGTGTTCTGTTAATTCATCTCACAGAGTTACATCTTTCCCATCAAGAAGCCTTTCGGTAAGGCTGTTCTTGTGGAATTGGCAAAGGGATATTTGGAAGCCCATAGAGGGCTCTGGTGAAAAAGGAAATATCTTCCGTTCAAAACTGGAAAGAAGCTTTCTGAGAAACTGCTCTGTGTTCTGTTAATTCATCTCACAGAGTTATATCTTTCCCTTCAAGAAGCCTTTCGCTAAGGCTGTTCTTGTGGAATTGGAAAAGGGATATTTCGAAGCCCATAGAGGGCTATGGTGAAATAGGAAATATCTTCCGTTCAACACTGGAAAGAAGCTTTCTGAGGAACTGCTCTGTGTTCTGTTAATTCATCTCACAGAGTTACATCTTACCCCTCAAGAAGCCTTTCGCTAAGGCTGTTCTTGTGGAATTGGCAAAGGGATATTTGGAAGCCCATAGAGGGCTATGGTGAAAAAGGGAATATCTTCCGTTCAAAACAGGAAAGAAGCTTTCTGAGAAACTGCTCTGTGTTCTGTTAATTCATCTCACAGAGTTACATCTTTCCCTTCAAGAAGCCTTTCGCTAAGGCTGTTCTTGTGGAATTGGCAAAGGTATATTTGGAAGCCCGTAGAGGGCTATGGTGAAAAAGGAAATATCTTCCGTTCAAACCTGGAAAGAAGCTTTCTGAGAAACTGCTCTGTGTTCTGTTAATTCATCTCACAGAGTTACATCTTTCCCTTCAAGAAGTCTTTCGCTAAGGCAGTTCTTGTGGAATTGGCAAGGGGATATTTGGAAGCCCATAGAGGGCTATGGTGAAAAAGGAAATATCTTCCGTTCAAAACTGGAAAGAAGCTTTCTGAGAAACTGCTCTGTGTTCTGTTAATTCATCTCACAGAGTTACATCTTTCCCTTCAAGAAGCCTCTCGCTAAGGCTGTTCTTGTGGAATTGGCAAAGGGATATTTGGAAGCCCATAGAGGGATATGGTGAAAAAGGAAATATCTTCCGTTCAAAACTGGAAAGAAGCTTTCTGAGAAACTGCTCTGTGTTCCGTTAATTCATCTCACAGAGTTATATCTTTCCCTTCAAGAAGCCTTTCGCTAAGGCTGTTCTTGTGGAATTGGCAAAGGTATATTTGGAAGCCCATAGAGGGCTATGGTGAAAAAGGAAATATCTTCCGTTCAACACTGGAAAGAAGCTTTCTGAGAAACTGCTCTGTGTTCTGTTAATTCATCTCACAGAGTTACATCTTTCCCTTCAAGAAGCCTTTCGCTAAGGCTGTTCTTGTGGAATTGGCAAAGGGATATTTGGAAGCCCATAGAGTGCTATGGTGAAAAAGGAAATAACTTCCGTTCAAACCTGGAAAGAAGCTTTCTGAGAAAATGCTCTGTGTTCTGTTAATTCATCTCACAGAGTTACATCTTTCCCCTCAAGAAGCCTTTCGCTAAGGCTGTTCTTGTGGAATTGGCAAAGCGATATTTGGAAGCCCATAGAGGGCTATGGTGAAAAAGGAAATACCTTCCGTTCAAAACTGGAAAGAAGCTTTCTGAGAAACTGCTCTGTGGTCTGTTAATTCATCTCACAGAGTTACATCTTTCCCTTCAAGAAGCCTTTCGCTAAGTCTGTTCTTGTGGAATTGGCAAAGGGATATTTGGAAGCCCATAGAGGGCTATGGTGTAAAAGGAAATACCTTCCGTTCAAAACTGGAAAGAAGCTCTCTGAGAAACTGCTCTGTGGTCTGTTAATTCATCTCACAGAGTTACATCTTTCCCTTCAAGAAGCCTTTCGCTAAGGCTGTTCTTGTGGAATTGGAAAAGGGATATTTGGAAGCCCCTAGAGGGCTACGGTGAAAAAGGAAATATCTTCCGTTCAAAACTGGAAAGAAGCTTTCTGAGAAACTGTTCTGTGTTCTGTTAATTCATCTCACAGTGTTACATCTTTCCTTTCAAGAAACCTTTCGCTAAAGCTGTTTCTGTGGAATTGGCAAGGGGATACTTGGAAGCCCATAGAGGGCTATGGTGAAAAAGGAAATATCTTCCGTACAAAACTGGAAAGAAGCTTTCTGAGAAACTGCTCTGTGTTCTGTTAATTCATCTCACAGAGTTACATCTTTCCCTTCAAGAAGCCTTTCGCTAAGGCTGTTCTTGTGGAATTGGCAACGGGATATTTGGAAGCCCATAGAGGGCTATGGTGAAAAAGGAAATATCTTCCGTTCAAAACTGGAAAGAAGCTTTCTGAGAAACTGCTCTGTGTTCTGTTAATTCATCTCACAGAGTTAAATCTTTCCCTTCAAGAAGCCTTTCGCTAAGGCTGTTCTTGTGGAATTGGCAAAGGGATATTTGGAAGCCCATAGAGGGCTATGGTGAAAAAGGAAATATCTTCCGTTCAAAACTGGAAAGAAGCTTTCTGAGAAACTGCTCTGTGTTCTGTTAATTCATCTCACAGTGTTACATCTTTCCCTTCAAGAAGCCTTTCACTAAGGCTGTTCTTGTGGAATTGGCAAAGGGATATTTGGAAGCCCATAGAGGGCTATGGTGAAAAAGGAAATATCTTCCGTTCAAAACTGGAAAGAAGCTTTCTGAGAAACTGCTCTGTGTTCTGTTAATTCATCTCACAGAGTTACATCTTTCCCTTCATGAAGCCTTTCGCTAAGGCTGTTCTTGTGGAATTGGCAAAGGGATATTTGGAAGCCCATAGAGGGCTATGGTGAAAAAGGAAATATCTTCCGTTCAAAACTGGAAAGAAGCTTTCTGAGAAAGTGCTCTGTGTTCTGTTAATTCATCTCACAGAGTTACATCTTTCCCTTCAAGAAGCCTTTCGCTAAGGCTGTTCTTGTGGAATTGGCAAAGGGATATTTGGAAGCCCATAGAGGGCTATGGTGAAAAAGGAAATATCTTCCGTTCAAAAGTGGAAAGAAGCTTTCTGAGAAACTGCTCTGTGTTCTGTTAATTCATCTCACAGAGTTACATCTTTCCCTTCAAGAAGTCTTTCGCTAAGGCTGTTCTTGTGGAATTGGCAAGGGGATATTTGGAAGCCCATAGAGGGCTATGGTGAAAAAGGAAATATCTTCCGTTCAAAAGTGGAAAGAAGCTTTCTGAGAAACTGCTCTGTGTTCTGTTAATTCATCTCACAGAGTTACATCTTTCCCTTCAAGAAGTCTTTCGCTAAGGCTGTTCTTGTGGAATTGGCAAGGGGATATTTGGAAGCCCATAGAGGGCTATGGTGAAAAAGGAAATATCTTCCGTTCAAAACTGGAAAGAAGCCTTCTGAGAAACTGCTCTGTGTTCTGTTAATTCATCTCACAGAGTTCCATGTTTCCCTTCAAGAAAAATTTCGCTAAGGCTGCTCTTGTGGAATTCGCAAAGGGATATTTGGAAGCCCATAGAGGGCTACGGTGAAAAAGGAAATATCTTCCGTTCAAAACTGGAAAGAAGCTTTCTGAGAAACTGCTCTGTGTTCTGTTAATTCATCTCACAGAGTTACATCTTTCCCTTCAAGAATCCTTTCGCTAAGGCTGTTCTTGTGGAATTGGAAAAGGGATATTTGGAAGCCCATAGAGGGCTATGGTGAAAAAGGAAATATCTTCCGTTCTAAACTGGAAAGAAGCTTTCTGGGAAACTGCTCTGTGTTCTGTTAATTCATCTCACAGAGTTACATCTTTCCCTTCAAGAAGCCTTTCGCTAAGGCTGTTCTTGTGGAATTGGCAAAGGGATATTTGGAAGCCCATAGAGGGCTATGGTGAAAAAGGAAATATCTTCCGTTCCAAACTGGAAAGAAGCTTTCTGAGAAACTGCTCTGTGTTCTGTTAATTCATCTCACAGAGTTACATCTTTCCCTTCAAGAAGCCTTTCGCTAAGGCTCTTCTTGTGGAATTGGCAAAGGGATATTTGGAAGCCCAAAGAGGGCTATGGTGAAAAAGGAAATATCTTCCGTACAAAACTGGAAAGAAGCTTTCTGAGAAACTGCTCTGTGTTCTGTTAATTCATCTCACAGAGTTACATCTTTCCCTTCATGAAGCCTTTCGCTAAGGCTGTTCTTGTGGAATACGCAAAGGGATATTTGGAAGCCCATAGAGGGCTCTGGTGAAAAAGGAAATATTTTCCGTTCAAAACTGGAAAGAAGCTTTCTGAGAAACTGCTCTGTGTTCTGTTAATTCATCTCACAGAGTTACATCTTTCCCTTCAAGAAGCCTTTCGCTAAGGCTGTTCTTGTGGAATTGGCAAAGGGATATTTGGAAGCCCATAGAGGGCTATGGTGAAAAAGGAAATATCTTCCGTTCAAAAGTGGAAAGAAGCTTTCTGAGAAAATGCTCTGTGTTCTGTTAATTCATCTCACAGAGTTACATCTTTCCCTTCAAGAAGCCTTTCGCTAAGGCTGTTCTTGTGGAATTGGCAAAGGGATATTTGGAAGCCCATAGAGGGCTATGGTGAAAAAGTAAATATCTTCCGTTCAAAACTGGAAAGAAGCTTTCTGGGAAACTGCTGTGTGTTCTGTTAATTCATCTCACAGAGTTACATCTTTCCCTTCAAGAAGCCTTTCGCTAAGGCTGTTCTTGTGGAATTGGCAAAGGGATATTTGGAAGCCCATAGAGGGCTATGGTGAAAAAGGAAATATCTTCCGTTCAACACTGGAAAGAAGCTTTCTGAGAAACTGCTCTGTGTTCTGTTAATTCATCTCACAGAGATACATCTTTCGCTTCAAGAAGCCTTTCGCTAAGGCTGTTCTTGTGGAATTGGCAAAGGGATATTTGGAAGCCCAAAGAGGGCTATGGTGAAAAAGGGAATATCTTCCGTTCAAAACTGGAAAGAAGCTTTCTGAGAAACTGCTCTGTGTTCTGTTAATTCATCTCACAGAGTTACATCTTTCCCTTCAAGAAGCCTTTCGCTAAGGCTGTTCTTGTGGAATTGGCAAAGGGATATTTGGAAGCTCATAGAGGGCTATGGTGACAAAGGAAATATCTTCCGTTCAAAACTGGAAAGAAGCTTTCTGAGAAACTGCTCTGTGTTCTGTTAATTCATCTCACAGAGTTACATCTTTCCCCTCAAGAAGCCTTTCGCTAAGGCTGTTCTTGTGGAATTGGCAAAGGGATATTTGGAAGCCCATAGTGGGCTATGGTGAAAAAGGGAATACCTTCCGTTCAAAACTGGAAAGAAGCTTTCTGAGAAACTGCTCTGTGGTCTGTTAATTCATCTCACAGAGTTACATCTTCCCCTTCAAGAAGCCTTTCGCTAAGGATGTTCTTGTGGTATTGGCAAAGGGATATTTGGAAGCCCATAGAGGGCTATGGTGAAAAAGGAAATATCTTCCGTTCAAAAGTGGAAAGAAGCTTTCTGAGAAACTGCTCTGTGTTCTGTTAATTCATCTCACAGAGTTACATCTTTCCCTTCAAGAAGCCTTTCGCTAAGGCTGTTCTTGTGGAATTGGCAAAGGGATATTTGGAAGCCCATAGAGGGCTACGGTGAAAAAGGAAATATCTTCCGTTCAAAAGTGGAAAGAAGCTTTCTGAGAAACTGCTCTGTGTTCTGTTAATTCATCACAGAGAGTTATATCTTTCCCTTCAAGAAGCCTTTCGCTAAGTCTGTTCTTGTGGAATTGGCAAAGGGATATTTGGAAGCCCATAGAGGGCTATGGTGAAAAAGGAAATATCTTCCGTTCAAAACTGGAAAGAAGCTTTCTGAGAAACTGCTCTGTGTTCTGTTAATTAATCTCACAGAGTTACATCTTTCCCATCAAGAAGCCTTTCGCTAAGGCTGTTCTTGTGGAATTGGCAAAGGGATATTTGGAAGCCCATAGAGGGCTATGGTGAAAAAGGAAATATCTTCCGTTCAACACTGGAAAGAAGCATTCTGAGAAACTGCTCTGTGTTCTGTTAATTCATCTCACAGAGTTACGTCTTTCCCTTCAAGAAGCCTTTCGCTAAGGCTGTTCTTGTGGAATTGGCAAAGGGATATTTGGAAGCCCATAGAGGGCTCTGGTGAAAAAGGAAATATCTTCCGTTCAAAACTGGAAAGAAGCTTTCTGAGAAACTGCTCTGTGTTCTGTTAATTCATCTCACAGAGTTACATCTTTCCCTTCAAGAAGCCTTTCGCTAAGGCTGTTCTTGTGGAATTGGCAAAGAGATATTTGGAAGCCCATAGAGGGCTATGGTGAAAAAGGAAATATCTTCCGTTCAAAACTGGAAAGAAGCTTTCTGAGAAACTGCTCTGTGTTCTGTTAATTCATCTCACAGAGTTACATCGTTCCCTTCAAGAAGCCTTTCGCTAAGGCTGTTCTCGTGGAATTGGCAAAGGGATATTTGGAAGCCCATAGAGGGCTATGGTGAAAAAGGAAATATCTTCCGTTCAAAACTGGAAAGACGCTTTCTGAGAAACTGCTCTGTGTTCTGTTAATTCATCTCACAGAGTTATATCTTTCCCTTCAAGAAGCCTTTCGCTAAGGCTGTTCTTGTGGAATTGGAAAAGGGATATTTCGAAGCCCATAGAGGGCTATGGTGAAAAAGGAAATATCTTCCGTTCAACACTGGAAAGAAGCTTTCTGGGGAACTGCTCTGTGTTCTGTTAATTCATCTCACAGAGTTACATCTTTCCCTTCAAGAAGCCTTTCGCTAAGGCTGTGCTTGTGGAATTGGCAAAGGGATATTTGGAAGCCCGTAGAGGGCTATGGTGAAAAAGGAAATATCTTCCGTTCAAACATGGAAAGAAGCTTTCTGAGAAACTGCTCTGTGTTCTGTTAATTCATCTCAAAGAGTTACATCTTTCCCTTCAAGAAGTCTTTCGCTAAGGCTGTTCTTGTGGAATTGGCAAGGGGATATTTGGAAGCCCATAGAGGGCTATGGTGAAAAAGGAAATATCTTCCGTTCAAAACTGGAAAGAAGCTTTCTGAGAAACTGCTCTGTGTTCCGTTAATTCATCTCACAGAGTTATATCTTTCCCTTCAAGAAGCCTTTCGCTAAGGTTGTTCTTGTGGAATTGGCAAAGGGATATTTGGAAGCCCATAGAGGGCTATGGTGAAAAAGGAAATATCTTCCGTTCAACACTGGAAAGAAGCTTTCTGATAAACTGCTCTGTGTTCTGTTAATTCATCTCACAGAGTTACATCTTTCCCTTCAAGAAGCCTTTCGCTAAGGCTGTTCTTGTGGAATTGGCAAAGGGATATTTGGAAGCCCATAGAGGGCTATGGTGAAAAAGGAAATAACTTCCGTTCAAACCTGGAAAGAAGCTTTCTGAGAAAATGCTCTGTGTTCTGTTAATTCATCTCACAGAGTTACATCTTTCCCCTCAAGAAGCCTTTCGCTAAGGCTGTTCTTGTGGAATTGGCAAAGGGATATTTGGAAGCCCATAGAGGGCTATGGTGAAAAAGGAAATACCTTCGGTTCAAAACTGGAAAGAAGCTTTCTGAGAAACTGCTCTGTGGTCTGTTAATTCATCTCACAGAGTTACATCTTTCCCTTCAAGAAGCCTTTCGCTAAGTCTGTTCTTGTGGAATTGGCAAAGGGATATTTGGAAGCCCATAGAGGGCTATGGTGTAAAAGGAAATACCTTCCGTTCAAAACTGGAAAGAAGCTTTCTGAGAAACTGCTCTGTGGTCTGTTAATTCATCTCACAGAGTTACATCTTTCCCTTCAAGAAGCCTTTCGCTAAGTCTGTTCTTGTGGAATTGTCAAAGGGATATTTGGAAGCCCATAGAGGGCTACGGTGGAAAAGGAAATATCTTCCGTTCAACACTGGAAAGAAGCTTTCTGAGAAACTGCTCTGTGTTCTGTTAATTCATCTCACAGTTACATCTTTCCCTTCAAGAAGCCTTTCGCTAAGGCTGTTCTTGTGGAATTGGCAAAGGGATATTTGGAAGCCCATAGAGGGCTATGGTGAAAAAGGAAATATCTTCCGTTCAAAAGTGGAAAGAAGCTTTCTGAGAAAATGCTCTGTGTTCTGTTAATTCATCTCACAGAGTTACATCTTTCCCTTCAAGAAGCCTTTCGCTAAGGCTGTTCTTGTGGAATTGGCAAAGGGATATTTGGAAGCCCATAGAGGGCTATGGTGAAAAAGGAAATATCTTCCGTTCAACACTGGAAAGAAGCTTTCTGAGAAACTGCTCTGTGTTCTGTTAATTCATCTCACAGAGTTACATCTTTCCCCTCAAGAAGCCTTTCGCTAAGGCTGTTCTTGTGGAATTGGCAAAGGGATATTTGGAAGCCCATAGTGGGCTATGGTGAAAAAGGGAATACCTTCCGTTCAAAACTGGAAAGAAGCTTTCTGAGAAACTGCTCTGTGGTCTGTTAATTCATCTCACAGAGTTACATCTTCCCCTTCAAGAAGCCTTTCGCTAAGGATGTTCTTGTGGTATTGGCAAAGGGATATTTGGAAGCCCATAGAGGGCTATGGTGAAAAAGGAAATATCTTCCGTTCAAAAGTGGAAAGAAGCTTTCTGAGAAACTGCTCTGTGTTCTGTTAATTCATCTCACAGAGTTACATCTTTCCCTTCAAGAAGCCTTTCGCTAAGGCTGTTCTTGTGGAATTGGCAAAGGGATATTTGGAAGCCCATAGAGGGCTACGGTGAAAAAGGAAATATCTTCCGTTCAAAAGTGGAAAGAAGCTTTCTGAGAAACTGCTCTGTGTTCTGTTAATTCATCACAGAGAGTTATATCTTTCCCTTCAAGAAGCCTTTCGCTAAGTCTGTTCTTGTGGAATTGGCAAAGGGATATTTGGAAGCCCATAGAGGGCTATGGTGAAAAAGGAAATATCTTCCGTTCAAAACTGGAAAGAAGCTTTCTGAGAAACTGCTCTGTGTTCTGTTAATTAATCTCACAGAGTTACATCTTTCCCATCAAGAAGCCTTTCGCTAAGGCTGTTCTTGTGGAATTGGCAAAGGGATATTTGGAAGCCCATAGAGGGCTATGGTGAAAAAGGAAATATCTTCCGTTCAACACTGGAAAGAAGCATTCTGAGAAACTGCTCTGTGTTCTGTTAATTCATCTCACAGAGTTACGTCTTTCCCTTCAAGAAGCCTTTCGCTAAGGCTGTTCTTGTGGAATTGGCAAAGGGATATTTGGAAGCCCATAGAGGGCTCTGGTGAAAAAGGAAATATCTTCCGTTCAAAACTGGAAAGAAGCTTTCTGAGAAACTGCTCTGTGTTCTGTTAATTCATCTCACAGAGTTACATCTTTCCCTTCAAGAAGCCTTTCGCTAAGGCTGTTCTTGTGGAATTGGCAAAGAGATATTTGGAAGCCCATAGAGGGCTATGGTGAAAAAGGAAATATCTTCCGTTCAAAACTGGAAAGAAGCTTTCTGAGAAACTGCTCTGTGTTCTGTTAATTCATCTCACAGAGTTACATCGTTCCCTTCAAGAAGCCTTTCGCTAAGGCTGTTCTCGTGGAATTGGCAAAGGGATATTTGGAAGCCCATAGAGGGCTATGGTGAAAAAGGAAATATCTTCCGTTCAAAACTGGAAAGACGCTTTCTGAGAAACTGCTCTGTGTTCTGTTAATTCATCTCACAGAGTTATATCTTTCCCTTCAAGAAGCCTTTCGCTAAGGCTGTTCTTGTGGAATTGGAAAAGGGATATTTCGAAGCCCATAGAGGGCTATGGTGAAAAAGGAAATATCTTCCGTTCAACACTGGAAAGAAGCTTTCTGGGGAACTGCTCTGTGTTCTGTTAATTCATCTCACAGAGTTACATCTTTCCCTTCAAGAAGCCTTTCGCTAAGGCTGTGCTTGTGGAATTGGCAAAGGGATATTTGGAAGCCCGTAGAGGGCTATGGTGAAAAAGGAAATATCTTCCGTTCAAACATGGAAAGAAGCTTTCTGAGAAACTGCTCTGTGTTCTGTTAATTCATCTCAAAGAGTTACATCTTTCCCTTCAAGAAGTCTTTCGCTAAGGCTGTTCTTGTGGAATTGGCAAGGGGATATTTGGAAGCCCATAGAGGGCTATGGTGAAAAAGGAAATATCTTCCGTTCAAAACTGGAAAGAAGCTTTCTGAGAAACTGCTCTGTGTTCCGTTAATTCATCTCACAGAGTTATATCTTTCCCTTCAAGAAGCCTTTCGCTAAGGTTGTTCTTGTGGAATTGGCAAAGGGATATTTGGAAGCCCATAGAGGGCTATGGTGAAAAAGGAAATATCTTCCGTTCAACACTGGAAAGAAGCTTTCTGATAAACTGCTCTGTGTTCTGTTAATTCATCTCACAGAGTTACATCTTTCCCTTCAAGAAGCCTTTCGCTAAGGCTGTTCTTGTGGAATTGGCAAAGGGATATTTGGAAGCCCATAGAGGGCTATGGTGAAAAAGGAAATAACTTCCGTTCAAACCTGGAAAGAAGCTTTCTGAGAAAATGCTCTGTGTTCTGTTAATTCATCTCACAGAGTTACATCTTTCCCCTCAAGAAGCCTTTCGCTAAGGCTGTTCTTGTGGAATTGGCAAAGGGATATTTGGAAGCCCATAGAGGGCTATGGTGAAAAAGGAAATACCTTCGGTTCAAAACTGGAAAGAAGCTTTCTGAGAAACTGCTCTGTGGTCTGTTAATTCATCTCACAGAGTTACATCTTTCCCTTCAAGAAGCCTTTCGCTAAGTCTGTTCTTGTGGAATTGGCAAAGGGATATTTGGAAGCCCATAGAGGGCTATGGTGTAAAAGGAAATACCTTCCGTTCAAAACTGGAAAGAAGCTTTCTGAGAAACTGCTCTGTGGTCTGTTAATTCATCTCACAGAGTTACATCTTTCCCTTCAAGAAGCCTTTCGCTAAGTCTGTTCTTGTGGAATTGTCAAAGGGATATTTGGAAGCCCATAGAGGGCTACGGTGGAAAAGGAAATATCTTCCGTTCAACACTGGAAAGAAGCTTTCTGAGAAACTGCTCTGTGTTCTGTTAATTCATCTCACAGTTACATCTTTCCCTTCAAGAAGCCTTTCGCTAAGGCTGTTCTTGTGGAATTGGCAAAGGGATATTTAGAAGCCTATAGAGGGATATGGTGAAAAAGGGAATATCTTCCGTTCAAAACTGGAAAGAAGCTTTCTGAGAAACTGCTCTGTGTTCTGTTTATTCATCTCACAGAGTTACATCTTTCCCTTCAAGAAGCCTTTCGGTAAGGCTGTTCTTGTGGAATTGGCAAAGGGATATTTGGAAGCCCATAGAGGGCTAGGGTGAAAAACGAAATATCTTCCGTTCAAAACTGGAAAGAAGCTTTCTGAGAAACTGCTCTGTGTTCTGTTAATACATCTCACAGAGTTACTTCTTTCCCTTCAAGAAGCCTTTAGCTAAGCCTGTTCTTGTGGAATTGGCAAAGGGATAATTCGAAGCCCATAGAGGGCTATGGTGAAAAAGGAAATATCATCCGTTCAAAACTGGAAAGAAGCTTTCTGAGAAGCTGCTCTGTGTTCTGTTAATTCATCTCACAGAGTTACATCTTTCCCTTCAAGAATCCTTTCGCTAAGGCTGTTCTTGTGGAATTGGAAAAGGGATATTTGGAAGCCCATACAGGGCTATGGTGAAAAAGGAAATATCTTCCGTTCTAAACTGGAAAGAAGCTTTCTGGGAAACTGCTCTGTGTTCTGTTAATTCATCTCACAGAGTTACATCTTTCCCTTCAAGAAGCCTTTCGCTAAGGCTGTTCTTGTGGAATTGGCAAAGGGATATTTGGAAGCCCATAGAGGGCTATGGTGAAAAAGGAAATATCTTCCGTTCAAAAGTGGAAAGAAGCTTTCTGAGAAACTGCTCTGTGTTCTGTTAATTCATCTCACAGAGTTACATCTTTCCCTTCAAGAAGCCTTTCGCTAAGGCTCTTCTTGTGGAATTGGCAAAGGGATATTTGGAAGCCCAAAGAGGGCTATGGTGAAAAAGGAAATATCTTCCGTACAAAACTGGAAAGAAGCTTTCTGAGAAACTGCTCTGTGTTCTGTTAATTCATCTCACAGAGTTACATCTTTCCCTTCATGAAGCCTTTCGCTAAGGCTGTTCTTGTGGAATACGCAAAGGGATATTTGGAAGCCCATAGAGGGCTCTGGTGAAAAAGGAAATATTTTCCGTTCAAAACTGGAAAGAAGCTTTCTGAGAAACTGCTCTGTGTTCTGTTAATTCATCTCACAGAGTTACATCTTTCCCTTCAAGAAGCCTTTCGCTAAGGCTGTTCTTGTGGAATTGGCAAAGGGATATTTGGAAGCCCATAGAGGGCTATGGTTAAAAAAGGAAATATCTTCCGTTCAAAAGTGGAAAGAAGCTTTCTGAGAAAATGCTCTGTGTTCTGTTAATTCATCTCACAGAGTTACATCGTTCCCTTCAAGAAGCCTTTCGCTAAGGCTGTTCTCGTGGAATTGGCAAAGGGATATTTGGAAGCCCATAGAGGGCTATGGTGAAAAAGGAAATATCTTCCGTTCAAAACTGGAAAGACGCTTTCTGAGAAACTGCTCTGTGTTCTGTTAATTCATCTCACAGAGTTATATCTTTCCCTTCAAGAAGCCTTTCGCTAAGGCTGTTCTTGTGGAATTGGAAAAGGGATATTTCGAAGCCCATAGAGGGCTATGGTGAAAAAGGAAATATCTTCCGTTCAACACTGGAAAGAAGCTTTCTGGGGAACTGCTCTGTGTTCTGTTAATTCATCTCACAGAGTTACATCTTTCCCTTCAAGAAGCCTTTCGCTAAGGCTGTGCTTGTGGAATTGGCAAAGGGATATTTGGAAGCCCGTAGAGGGCTATGGTGAAAAAGGAAATATCTTCCGTTCAAACATGGAAAGAAGCTTTCTGAGAAACTGCTCTGTGTTCTGTTAATTCATCTCAAAGAGTTACATCTTTCCCTTCAAGAAGTCTTTCGCTAAGGCTGTTCTTGTGGAATTGGCAAGGGGATATTTGGAAGCCCATAGAGGGCTATGGTGAAAAAGGAAATATCTTCCGTTCAAAACTGGAAAGAAGCTTTCTGAGAAACTGCTCTGTGTTCCGTTAATTCATCTCACAGAGTTATATCTTTCCCTTCAAGAAGCCTTTCGCTAAGGTTGTTCTTGTGGAATTGGCAAAGGGATATTTGGAAGCCCATAGAGGGCTATGGTGAAAAAGGAAATATCTTCCGTTCAACACTGGAAAGAAGCTTTCTGATAAACTGCTCTGTGTTCTGTTAATTCATCTCACAGAGTTACATCTTTCCCTTCAAGAAGCCTTTCGCTAAGGCTGTTCTTGTGGAATTGGCAAAGGGATATTTGGAAGCCCATAGAGGGCTATGGTGAAAAAGGAAATAACTTCCGTTCAAACCTGGAAAGAAGCTTTCTGAGAAAATGCTCTGTGTTCTGTTAATTCATCTCACAGAGTTACATCTTTCCCCTCAAGAAGCCTTTCGCTAAGGCTGTTCTTGTGGAATTGGCAAAGGGATATTTGGAAGCCCATAGAGGGCTATGGTGAAAAAGGAAATACCTTCGGTTCAAAACTGGAAAGAAGCTTTCTGAGAAACTGCTCTGTGGTCTGTTAATTCATCTCACAGAGTTACATCTTTCCCTTCAAGAAGCCTTTCGCTAAGTCTGTTCTTGTGGAATTGGCAAAGGGATATTTGGAAGCCCATAGAGGGCTATGGTGTAAAAGGAAATACCTTCCGTTCAAAACTGGAAAGAAGCTTTCTGAGAAACTGCTCTGTGGTCTGTTAATTCATCTCACAGAGTTACATCTTTCCCTTCAAGAAGCCTTTCGCTAAGTCTGTTCTTGTGGAATTGTCAAAGGGATATTTGGAAGCCCATAGAGGGCTACGGTGGAAAAGGAAATATCTTCCGTTCAACACTGGAAAGAAGCTTTCTGAGAAACTGCTCTGTGTTCTGTTAATTCATCTCACAGTTACATCTTTCCCTTCAAGAAGCCTTTCGCTAAGGCTGTTCTTGTGGAATTGGCAAAGGGATATTTGGAAGCCCATAGAGGGCTATGGTGAAAAAGGAAATATCTTCCGTTCAAAAGTGGAAAGAAGCTTTCTGAGAAAATGCTCTGTGTTCTGTTAATTCATCTCACAGAGTTACATCTTTCCCTTCAAGAAGCCTTTCGCTAAGGCTGTTCTTGTGGAATTGGCAAAGGGATATTTGGAAGCCCATAGAGGGCTATGGTGAAAAAGGAAATATCTTCCGTTCAACACTGGAAAGAAGCTTTCTGAGAAACTGCTCTGTGTTCTGTTAATTCATCTCACAGAGTTACATCTTTCCCCTCAAGAAGCCTTTCGCTAAGGCTGTTCTTGTGGAATTGGCAAAGGGATATTTGGAAGCCCATAGTGGGCTATGGTGAAAAAGGGAATACCTTCCGTTCAAAACTGGAAAGAAGCTTTCTGAGAAACTGCTCTGTGGTCTGTTAATTCATCTCACAGAGTTACATCTTCCCCTTCAAGAAGCCTTTCGCTAAGGATGTTCTTGTGGTATTGGCAAAGGGATATTTGGAAGCCCATAGAGGGCTATGGTGAAAAAGGAAATATCTTCCGTTCAAAAGTGGAAAGAAGCTTTCTGAGAAACTGCTCTGTGTTCTGTTAATTCATCTCACAGAGTTACATCTTTCCCTTCAAGAAGCCTTTCGCTAAGGCTGTTCTTGTGGAATTGGCAAAGGGATATTTGGAAGCCCATAGAGGGCTACGGTGAAAAAGGAAATATCTTCCGTTCAAAAGTGGAAAGAAGCTTTCTGAGAAACTGCTCTGTGTTCTGTTAATTCATCACAGAGAGTTATATCTTTCCCTTCAAGAAGCCTTTCGCTAAGTCTGTTCTTGTGGAATTGGCAAAGGGATATTTGGAAGCCCATAGAGGGCTATGGTGAAAAAGGAAATATCTTCCGTTCAAAACTGGAAAGAAGCTTTCTGAGAAACTGCTCTGTGTTCTGTTAATTAATCTCACAGAGTTACATCTTTCCCATCAAGAAGCCTTTCGCTAAGGCTGTTCTTGTGGAATTGGCAAAGGGATATTTGGAAGCCCATAGAGGGCTATGGTGAAAAAGGAAATATCTTCCGTTCAACACTGGAAAGAAGCATTCTGAGAAACTGCTCTGTGTTCTGTTAATTCATCTCACAGAGTTACGTCTTTCCTTCAAGAAGCCTTTCGCTAAGGCTGTTCTTGTGGAATTGGCAAAGGGATATTTGGAAGCCCATAGAGGGCTCTGGTGAAAAAGGAAATATCTTCCGTTCAAAACTGGAAAGAAGCTTTCTGAGAAACTGCTCTGTGTTCTGTTAATTCATCTCACAGAGTTACATCTTTCCCTTCAAGAAGCCTTTCGCTAAGGCTGTTCTTGTGGAATTGGCAAAGAGATATTTGGAAGCCCATAGAGGGCTATGGTGAAAAAGGAAATATCTTCCGTTCAAAACTGGAAAGAAGCTTTCTGAGAAACTGCTCTGTGTTCTGTTAATTCATCTCACAGAGTTACATCGTTCCCTTCAAGAAGCCTTTCGCTAAGGCTGTTCTCGTGGAATTGGCAAAGGGATATTTGGAAGCCCATAGAGGGCTATGGTGAAAAAGGAAATATCTTCCGTTCAAAACTGGAAAGACGCTTTCTGAGAAACTGCTCTGTGTTCTGTTAATTCATCTCACAGAGTTATATCTTTCCCTTCAAGAAGCCTTTCGCTAAGGCTGTTCTTGTGGAATTGGAAAAGGGATATTTCGAAGCCCATAGAGGGCTATGGTGAAAAAGGAAATATCTTCCGTTCAACACTGGAAAGAAGCTTTCTGGGGAACTGCTCTGTGTTCTGTTAATTCATCTCACAGAGTTACATCTTTCCCTTCAAGAAGCCTTTCGCTAAGGCTGTGCTTGTGGAATTGGCAAAGGGATATTTGGAAGCCCGTAGAGGGCTATGGTGAAAAAGGAAATATCTTCCGTTCAAACATGGAAAGAAGCTTTCTGAGAAACTGCTCTGTGTTCTGTTAATTCATCTCAAAGAGTTACATCTTTCCCTTCAAGAAGTCTTTCGCTAAGGCTGTTCTTGTGGAATTGGCAAGGGGATATTTGGAAGCCCATAGAGGGCTATGGTGAAAAAGGAAATATCTTCCGTTCAAAACTGGAAAGAAGCTTTCTGAGAAACTGCTCTGTGTTCCGTTAATTCATCTCACAGAGTTATATCTTTCCCTTCAAGAAGCCTTTCGCTAAGGTTGTTCTTGTGGAATTGGCAAAGGGATATTTGGAAGCCCATAGAGGGCTATGGTGAAAAAGGAAATATCTTCCGTTCAACACTGGAAAGAAGCTTTCTGATAAACTGCTCTGTGTTCTGTTAATTCATCTCACAGAGTTACATCTTTCCCTTCAAGAAGCCTTTCGCTAAGGCTGTTCTTGTGGAATTGGCAAAGGGATATTTGGAAGCCCATAGAGGGCTATGGTGAAAAAGGAAATAACTTCCGTTCAAACCTGGAAAGAAGCTTTCTGAGAAAATGCTCTGTGTTCTGTTAATTCATCTCACAGAGTTACATCTTTCCCCTCAAGAAGCCTTTCGCTAAGGCTGTTCTTGTGGAATTGGCAAAGGGATATTTGGAAGCCCATAGAGGGCTATGGTGAAAAAGGAAATACCTTCGGTTCAAAACTGGAAAGAAGCTTTCTGAGAAACTGCTCTGTGGTCTGTTAATTCATCTCACAGAGTTACATCTTTCCCTTCAAGAAGCCTTTCGCTAAGTCTGTTCTTGTGGAATTGGCAAAGGGATATTTGGAAGCCCATAGAGGGCTATGGTGTAAAAGGAAATACCTTCCGTTCAAAACTGGAAAGAAGCTTTCTGAGAAACTGCTCTGTGGTCTGTTAATTCATCTCACAGAGTTACATCTTTCCCTTCAAGAAGCCTTTCGCTAAGTCTGTTCTTGTGGAATTGTCAAAGGGATATTTGGAAGCCCATAGAGGGCTACGGTGGAAAAGGAAATATCTTCCGTTCAACACTGGAAAGAAGCTTTCTGAGAAACTGCTCTGTGTTCTGTTAATTCATCTCACAGTTACATCTTTCCCTTCAAGAAGCCTTTCGCTAAGGCTGTTCTTGTGGAATTGGCAAAGGGATATTTAGAAGCCTATAGAGGGATATGGTGAAAAAGGGAATATCTTCCGTTCAAAACTGGAAAGAAGCTTTCTGAGAAACTGCTCTGTGTTCTGTTTATTCATCTCACAGAGTTACATCTTTCCCTTCAAGAAGCCTTTCGGTAAGGCTGTTCTTGTGGAATTGGCAAAGGGATATTTGGAAGCCCATAGAGGGCTAGGGTGAAAAACGAAATATCTTCCGTTCAAAACTGGAAAGAAGCTTTCTGAGAAACTGCTCTGTGTTCTGTTAATACATCTCACAGAGTTACTTCTTTCCCTTCAAGAAGCCTTTAGCTAAGCCTGTTCTTGTGGAATTGGCAAAGGGATAATTCGAAGCCCATAGAGGGCTATGGTGAAAAAGGAAATATCATCCGTTCAAAACTGGAAAGAAGCTTTCTGAGAAGCTGCTCTGTGTTCTGTTAATTCATCTCACAGAGTTACATCTTTCCCTTCAAGAATCCTTTCGCTAAGGCTGTTCTTGTGGAATTGGAAAAGGGATATTTGGAAGCCCATACAGGGCTATGGTGAAAAAGGAAATATCTTCCGTTCTAAACTGGAAAGAAGCTTTCTGGGAAACTGCTCTGTGTTCTGTTAATTCATCTCACAGAGTTACATCTTTCCCTTCAAGAAGCCTTTCGCTAAGGCTGTTCTTGTGGAATTGGCAAAGGGATATTTGGAAGCCCATAGAGGGCTATGGTGAAAAAGGAAATATCTTCCGTTCAAAAGTGGAAAGAAGCTTTCTGAGAAACTGCTCTGTGTTCTGTTAATTCATCTCACAGAGTTACATCTTTCCCTTCAAGAAGCCTTTCGCTAAGGCTCTTCTTGTGGAATTGGCAAAGGGATATTTGGAAGCCCAAAGAGGGCTATGGTGAAAAAGGAAATATCTTCCGTACAAAACTGGAAAGAAGCTTTCTGAGAAACTGCTCTGTGTTCTGTTAATTCATCTCACAGAGTTACATCTTTCCCTTCATGAAGCCTTTCGCTAAGGCTGTTCTTGTGGAATACGCAAAGGGATATTTGGAAGCCCATAGAGGGCTCTGGTGAAAAAGGAAATATTTTCCGTTCAAAACTGGAAAGAAGCTTTCTGAGAAACTGCTCTGTGTTCTGTTAATTCATCTCACAGAGTTACATCTTTCCCTTCAAGAAGCCTTTCGCTAAGGCTGTTCTTGTGGAATTGGCAAAGGGATATTTGGAAGCCCATAGAGGGCTATGGTTAAAAAAGGAAATATCTTCCGTTCAAAAGTGGAAAGAAGCTTTCTGAGAAAATGCTCTGTGTTCTGTTAATTCATCTCACAGAGTTACATCTTTCCCTTCAAGAAGCCTTTCGCTAAGGCTGTTCTTGTGGAATTGGCAAAGGGATATTTGGAAGCCCTTAGAGGGCTATGGTGAAAAAGTAAATATCTTCCGTTCAAAACTGGAAAGAAGCTTTCTGGGAAACTGCTGTGTGTTCTGTTAATTCATCTCACAGAGTTACATCTTTCCCTTCAAGAAGCCTTTCGCTAAGGCTGTTCTTGTGGAATTTACAAAGGGATATTTGGAAGCCCATAGAGGGCTATGGTGAAAAAGGAAATATCTTCCGTTCAAAACTGGAAAGAAGCTTTCTGAGAAACTGCTCTGTGTTCTGTTAATTCATCTCACAGAGTTATATCTTTCCCTTCAAGAAGCCTTTCGCTAAGGCTGTTCTTGTGGAATTGGCAAAGGGATATTTGGAAGCCCATAGATGGCTATGGTGAAAAAGGAAATATCTTCCGTTCAACACTGGAAAGAAGCTTTCTGAGAAACTGCTCTGTGTTCTGTTAATTCATCTCACAGAGATACATCTTTCGCTTCAAGAAGCCTTTCGCTAAGGCTGTTCTTGTGGAATTGGCAAAGGGATATTTGGAAGCCCAAAGAGGGCTATGGTGAAAAAGGGAATATCTTCCGTTCAAAACTGGAAAGAAGCTTTCTGAGAAACTGCTCTGTGTTCTGTTAATTCATCTCACAGAGTTACATCTTTCCCTTCAAGAAGCCTTTCGCTAAGGCTGTTCTTGTGGAATTGGCAAAGGGATATTTGGAAGCCCATAGAGGGCTATGGTGAAAAAGTAAATATCTTCCGTTCAAAACTGGAAAGAAGCTTTCTGGGAAACTGCTGTGTGTTCTGTTAATTCATCTCACAGAGTTACATCTTTCCCTTCAAGAAGCCTTTCGCTAAGGCTGTTCTTGTGGAATTTACAAAGGGATATTTGGAAGCCCATAGAGGGCTATGGTGAAAAAGGAAATATCTTCCGTTCAAAACTGGAAAGAAGCTTTCTGAGAAACTGCTCTGTGTTCTGTTAATTCATCTCACAGAGTTATATCTTTCCCTTCAAGAAGCCTTTCGCTAAGGCTGTTCTTGTGGAATTGGCAAAGGGATATTTGGAAGCCCATAGATGGCTATGGTGAAAAAGGAAATATCTTCCGTTCAACACTGGAAAGAAGCTTTCTGAGAAACTGCTCTGTGTTCTGTTAATTCATCTCACAGAGATACATCTTTCGCTTCAAGAAGCCTTTCGCTAAGGCTGTTCTTGTGGAATTGGCAAAGGGATATTTGGAAGCCCAAAGAGGGCTATGGTGAAAAAGGGAATATCTTCCGTTCAAAACTGGAAAGAAGCTTTCTGAGAAACTGCTCTGTGTTCTGTTAATTCATCTCACAGAGTTACATCTTTCCCTTCAAGAAGCCTTTCGCTAAGGCTGTTCTTGTGGAATTGGCAAAGGGATATTTGGAAGCTCATAGAGGGCTATGGTGAAAAAGGAAATATCTTCCGTTCAAAACTGGAAAGAAGCTTTCTGAGAAACTGCTCTGTGTTCTGTTAATTCATCTCACAGAGTTACATCTTTCCCCTCAAGAAGCCTTTCGCTAAGGCTGTTCTTGTGGAATTGGCAAAGGGTATTTGGAAGCCCATAGTGGGCTATGGTGAAAAAGGGAATACCTTCCGTTCAAAACTGGAAAGAAGCTTTCTGAGAAACTGCTCTGTGGTCTGTTAATTCATCTCACAGAGTTACATCTTCCCCTTCAAGAAGCCTTTCGCTAAGGCTGTTCTTGTGGTATTGGCAAAGGGATATTTGGAAGCCCATAGAGGGCTATGGTGAAAAAGGAAATATCTTCCGTTCAAAAGTGGAAAGAAGCTTTCTGAGAAACTGCTCTGTGTTCTGTTAATTCATCTCACAGAGTTACATCTTTCCCTTCAAGAAGCCTTTCGCTAAGGCTGTTCTTGTGGAATTGGCAAAGGGATATTTGGAAGCCCATAGAGGGCTATGGTGAAAAAGGAAATATCTTCCGTTCAAAACTGTAAAGAAGCTTTCTGAGAAACTGCTCTGTGTTCTGTTAATTCATCACAGAGAGTTATATCTTTCCCTTCAAGAAGCCTTTCGCTAAGTCTGTTCTTGTGGAATTGGCAAAGGGATATTTGGAAGCCCATAGAGGGCTAGGGTGAAAAAGGAAATATCTTCCGTTCAAAACTGGAAAGAAGCTTTCTGAGAAACTGCTCTGTGTTCTGTTAATTCATCTCACAGAGTTACAACTTTCCCTTCAAGAAGCCTTTCGCTAAGGCTGTTCTTGTGGAATTGGCAAAGGGATATTTGGAAGCCCATAGAGGGCTATGGTGAAAAAGGAAATATCTTCCGTTCAAAACTGGAAAGAAGCTTTCTGAGAAACTGCTCTGTGTTCTGTTTATTCATCTCACAGAGTTACATCTTTCCCTTCAAGAAGCCTTTTGCTAAGGCTGTTCTTGTGGAATTGGCAAAGGGATATTTCGAAGCCCATAGAGGGCTAAGGTGAAAAAGGAAATATCTTCCGTTCAAAACTGGAAAGAAGCTTTCTGAGAAACTGCTCTGTGTTCTGTTAATTCATCTCACAGAGTTACATCTTTCTCTTCAGGAAGCCTTTCGCTAAGACTGTTCTTGTGGAATTGGCAAAGGGATATTTGGAAGCCCGTAGAGGGCTAAGGTGAAAAAGGAAATATCTTCCGTTCACAACTGGAAAGAAGCTTTCTGAGAAACTGCTCTGTGTTCTGTTAATTCATCTCACAGAGTTACATCTTTCCCATCAATAAGCCTTTCGCTAAGGCTGTTCTTGTGGAATTGGCAAAGGGATATTTGGAAGCCCATAGAAGGCTATGGTGAAAAAGGAAATATCTTCCGTTCAACACTGGAAAGAAGCATTCTGAGAAACTGCTCTGTGTTCTGTTAATTCATCTCACAGAGTTACGTCTTTCCCTTCAAGAAGCCTTTCGCTAAGGCTGTTCTTGTGGAATTGGCAAAGGGATATTTGGAAGCCCATAGAGGGCTCTGGTGAAAAAGGAAATATCTTCCGTTCAAAACTTGAAAGAAGCTTTCTGAGAAACTGCTCTGTGTTCTGTTAATTCATCTCACAGAGTTACATCTTTCCCTTCAAGAAGCCTTTCGCTAAGGCTGTTCTTGTGGAATTGGCAAAGAGATATTTGGAAGCCCATAGAGGGCTATGGTGAAAAAGGAAATATCTTCCGTTCAAAACTGGAAAGAAGCTTTCTGAGAAACTGCTCTGTGTTCTGTTAATTCATCTCACAGAGTTACATCGTTCCCTTCAAGAAGCCTTTCGCTAAGGCTGTTCTTGTGGAATTGGCAAAGGGATATTTGGAAGCCCATAGAGGGCTATGGTGAAAAAGGAAATATCTTCCGTTCAAAACTGGAAAGACGCTTTCTGAGAAACTGCTCTGTGTTCTGTTAATTCATCTCACAGAGTTATATCTTTCCCTTCAAGAAGCCTTTCGCTAAGGCTGTTCTTGTGGAATTGGAAAAGGGATATTTCGAAGCCCATAGAGGGCTATGGTGAAAAAGGAAATATCTTCCGTTCAACACTGGAAAGAAGCTTTCTGAGGAACTGCTCTGTGTTCTGTTAATTCATCTCACAGAGTTACATCTTTCCCTTCAAGAAGCCTTTCGCTAAGGCTGTGCTTGTGGAATTGGCAAAGGGATATTTGGAAGCCCGTAGAGGGCTATGGTGAAAAAGGAAATATCTTCCGTTCAAACATGGAAAGAAGCTTTCTGAGAAACTGCTCTGTGTTCTGTTAATTCATCTCAAAGAGTTACATCTTTCCCTTCAAGAAGTCTTTCGCTAAGGCTGTTCTTGTGGAATTGGCAAGGGGATATTTGGAAGCCCATAGAGGGCTATGGTGAAAAAGGAAATATCTTCCGTTCAAAACTGGAAAGAAGCTTTCTGAGAAACTGCTCTGTATTCCGTTAATTCATCTCACAGAGTTATATCTTTCCCTTCAAGAAGCCTTTCGCTAAGGTTGTTCTTGTGGAATTGGCAAAGGGATATTTGGAAGCCCATAGAGGGCTATGGTGAAAAAGGAAATATCTTCCGTTCAACACTGGAAAGAAGCTTTCTGATAAACTGCTCTGTGTTCTGTTAATTCATCTCACAGAGTTACATCTTTCCCTTCAAGAAGCCTTTCGCTAAGGCTGTTCTTGTGGAATTGGCAAAGGGATATTTGGAAGCCCATAGAGGGCTATGGTGAAAAAGGAAATAACTTCCGTTCAAACCTGGAAAGAAGCTTTCTGAGAAAATGCTCTGTGTTCTGTTAATTCATCTCACAGAGTTACATCTTTCCCCTCAAGAAGCCTTTCGCTAAGGCTGTTCTTGTGGAATTGGCAAAGGGATATTTGGAAGCCCATAGAGGGCTATGGTGAAAAAGGAAATACCTTCGGTTCAAAACTGGAAAGAAGCTTTCTGAGAAACTGCTCTGTGGTCTGTTAATTCATCTCACAGAGTTACATCTTTCCCTTCAAGAAGCCTTTCGCTAAGTCTGTTCTTGTGGAATTGGCAAAGGGATATTTGGAAGCCCATAGAGGGCTATGGTGTAAAAGGAAATACCTTCCGTTCAAAACTGGAAAGAAGCTTTCTGAGAAACTGCTCTGTGGTCTGTTAATTCATCTCACAGAGTTACATCTTTCCCTTCAAGAAGCCTTTCGCTAAGTCTGTTCTTGTGGAATTGTCAAAGGGATATTTGGAAGCCCATAGAGGGCTACGGTGGAAAAGGAAATATCTTCCGTTCAACACTGGAAAGAAGCTTTCTGAGAAACTGCTCTGTGTTCTGTTAATTCATCTCACAGTTACATCTTTCCCTTCAAGAAGCCTTTCGCTAAGGCTGTTCTTGTGGAATTGGCAAAGGGATATTTAGAAGCCTATAGAGGGATATGGTGAAAAAGGGAATATCTTCCGTTCAAAACTGGAAAGAAGCTTTCTGAGAAACTGCTCTGTGTTCTGTTTATTCATCTCACAGAGTTACATCTTTCCCTTCAAGAAGCCTTTCGGTAAGGCTGTTCTTGTGGAATTGGCAAAGGGATATTTGGAAGCCCATAGAGGGCTAGGGTGAAAAACGAAATATCTTCCGTTCAAAACTGGAAAGAAGCTTTCTGAGAAACTGCTCTGTGTTCTGTTAATACATCTCACAGAGTTACTTCTTTCCCTTCAAGAAGCCTTTAGCTAAGCCTGTTCTTGTGGAATTGGCAAAGGGATAATTCGAAGCCCATAGAGGGCTATGGTGAAAAAGGAAATATCATCCGTTCAAAACTGGAAAGAAGCTTTCTGAGAAGCTGCTCTGTGTTCTGTTAATTCATCTCACAGAGTTACATCTTTCCCTTCAAGAATCCTTTCGCTAAGGCTGTTCTTGTGGAATTGGAAAAGGGATATTTGGAAGCCCATACAGGGCTATGGTGAAAAAGGAAATATCTTCCGTTCTAAACTGGAAAGAAGCTTTCTGGGAAACTGCTCTGTGTTCTGTTAATTCATCTCACAGAGTTACATCTTTCCCTTCAAGAAGCCTTTCGCTAAGGCTGTTCTTGTGGAATTGGCAAAGGGATATTTGGAAGCCCATAGAGGGCTATGGTGAAAAAGGAAATATCTTCCGTTCAAAAGTGGAAAGAAGCTTTCTGAGAAACTGCTCTGTGTTCTGTTAATTCATCTCACAGAGTTACATCTTTCCCTTCAAGAAGCCTTTCGCTAAGGCTCTTCTTGTGGAATTGGCAAAGGGATATTTGGAAGCCCAAAGAGGGCTATGGTGAAAAAGGAAATATCTTCCGTACAAAACTGGAAAGAAGCTTTCTGAGAAACTGCTCTGTGTTCTGTTAATTCATCTCACAGAGTTACATCTTTCCCTTCATGAAGCCTTTCGCTAAGGCTGTTCTTGTGGAATACGCAAAGGGATATTTGGAAGCCCATAGAGGGCTCTGGTGAAAAAGGAAATATTTTCCGTTCAAAACTGGAAAGAAGCTTTCTGAGAAACTGCTCTGTGTTCTGTTAATTCATCTCACAGAGTTACATCTTTCCCTTCAAGAAGCCTTTCGCTAAGGCTGTTCTTGTGGAATTGGCAAAGGGATATTTGGAAGCCCATAGAGGGCTATGGTTAAAAAAGGAAATATCTTCCGTTCAAAAGTGGAAAGAAGCTTTCTGAGAAAATGCTCTGTGTTCTGTTAATTCATCTCACAGAGTTACATCTTTCCCTTCAAGAAGCCTTTCGCTAAGGCTGTTCTTGTGGAATTGGCAAAGGGATATTTGGAAGCCCTTAGAGGGCTATGGTGAAAAAGTAAATATCTTCCGTTCAAAACTGGAAAGAAGCTTTCTGGGAAACTGCTGTGTGTTCTGTTAATTCATCTCACAGAGTTACATCTTTCCCTTCAAGAAGCCTTTCGCTAAGGCTGTTCTTGTGGAATTTACAAAGGGATATTTGGAAGCCCATAGAGGGCTATGGTGAAAAAGGAAATATCTTCCGTTCAAAACTGGAAAGAAGCTTTCTGAGAAACTGCTCTGTGTTCTGTTAATTCATCTCACAGAGTTATATCTTTCCCTTCAAGAAGCCTTTCGCTAAGGCTGTTCTTGTGGAATTGGCAAAGGGATATTTGGAAGCCCATAGATGGCTATGGTGAAAAAGGAAATATCTTCCGTTCAACACTGGAAAGAAGCTTTCTGAGAAACTGCTCTGTGTTCTGTTAATTCATCTCACAGAGATACATCTTTCGCTTCAAGAAGCCTTTCGCTAAGGCTGTTCTTGTGGAATTGGCAAAGGGATATTTGGAAGCCCAAAGAGGGCTATGGTGAAAAAGGGAATATCTTCCGTTCAAAACTGGAAAGAAGCTTTCTGAGAAACTGCTCTGTGTTCTGTTAATTCATCTCACAGAGTTACATCTTTCCCTTCAAGAAGCCTTTCGCTAAGGCTGTTCTTGTGGAATTGGCAAAGGGATATTTGGAAGCCCATAGAGGGCTATGGTGAAAAAGTAAATATCTTCCGTTCAAAACTGGAAAGAAGCTTTCTGGGAAACTGCTGTGTGTTCTGTTAATTCATCTCACAGAGTTACATCTTTCCCTTCAAGAAGCCTTTCGCTAAGGCTGTTCTTGTGGAATTTACAAAGGGATATTTGGAAGCCCATAGAGGGCTATGGTGAAAAAGGAAATATCTTCCGTTCAAAACTGGAAAGAAGCTTTCTGAGAAACTGCTCTGTGTTCTGTTAATTCATCTCACAGAGTTATATCTTTCCCTTCAAGAAGCCTTTCGCTAAGGCTGTTCTTGTGGAATTGGCAAAGGGATATTTGGAAGCCCATAGATGGCTATGGTGAAAAAGGAAATATCTTCCGTTCAACACTGGAAAGAAGCTTTCTGAGAAACTGCTCTGTGTTCTGTTAATTCATCTCACAGAGATACATCTTTCGCTTCAAGAAGCCTTTCGCTAAGGCTGTTCTTGTGGAATTGGCAAAGGGATATTTGGAAGCCCAAAGAGGGCTATGGTGAAAAAGGGAATATCTTCCGTTCAAAACTGGAAAGAAGCTTTCTGAGAAACTGCTCTGTGTTCTGTTAATTCATCTCACAGAGTTACATCTTTCCCTTCAAGAAGCCTTTCGCTAAGGCTGTTCTTGTGGAATTGGCAAAGGGATATTTGGAAGCTCATAGAGGGCTATGGTGAAAAAGGAAATATCTTCCGTTCAAAACTGGAAAGAAGCTTTCTGAGAAACTGCTCTGTGTTCTGTTAATTCATCTCACAGAGTTACATCTTTCCCCTCAAGAAGCCTTTCGCTAAGGCTGTTCTTGTGGAATTGGCAAAGGGTATTTGGAAGCCCATAGTGGGCTATGGTGAAAAAGGGAATACCTTCCGTTCAAAACTGGAAAGAAGCTTTCTGAGAAACTGCTCTGTGGTCTGTTAATTCATCTCACAGAGTTACATCTTCCCCTTCAAGAAGCCTTTCGCTAAGGCTGTTCTTGTGGTATTGGCAAAGGGATATTTGGAAGCCCATAGAGGGCTATGGTGAAAAAGGAAATATCTTCCGTTCAAAAGTGGAAAGAAGCTTTCTGAGAAACTGCTCTGTGTTCTGTTAATTCATCTCACAGAGTTACATCTTTCCCTTCAAGAAGCCTTTCGCTAAGGCTGTTCTTGTGGAATTGGCAAAGGGATATTTGGAAGCCCATAGAGGGCTATGGTGAAAAAGGAAATATCTTCCGTTCAAAACTGTAAAGAAGCTTTCTGAGAAACTGCTCTGTGTTCTGTTAATTCATCACAGAGAGTTATATCTTTCCCTTCAAGAAGCCTTTCGCTAAGTCTGTTCTTGTGGAATTGGCAAAGGGATATTTGGAAGCCCATAGAGGGCTAGGGTGAAAAAGGAAATATCTTCCGTTCAAAACTGGAAAGAAGCTTTCTGAGAAACTGCTCTGTGTTCTGTTAATTCATCTCACAGAGTTACAACTTTCCCTTCAAGAAGCCTTTCGCTAAGGCTGTTCTTGTGGAATTGGCAAAGGGATATTTGGAAGCCCATAGAGGGCTATGGTGAAAAAGGAAATATCTTCCGTTCAAAACTGGAAAGAAGCTTTCTGAGAAACTGCTCTGTGTTCTGTTTATTCATCTCACAGAGTTACATCTTTCCCTTCAAGAAGCCTTTTGCTAAGGCTGTTCTTGTGGAATTGGCAAAGGGATATTTCGAAGCCCATAGAGGGCTAAGGTGAAAAAGGAAATATCTTCCGTTCAAAACTGGAAAGAAGCTTTCTGAGAAACTGCTCTGTGTTCTGTTAATTCATCTCACAGAGTTACATCTTTCTCTTCAGGAAGCCTTTCGCTAAGACTGTTCTTGTGGAATTGGCAAAGGGATATTTGGAAGCCCGTAGAGGGCTAAGGTGAAAAAGGAAATATCTTCCGTTCACAACTGGAAAGAAGCTTTCTGAGAAACTGCTCTGTGTTCTGTTAATTCATCTCACAGAGTTACATCTTTCCCATCAATAAGCCTTTCGCTAAGGCTGTTCTTGTGGAATTGGCAAAGGGATATTTGGAAGCCCATAGAGGGCTATGGTGAAAAAGGAAATATCTTCCGTTCAACACTGGAAAGAAGCATTCTGAGAAACTGCTCTGTGTTCTGTTAATTCATCTCACAGAGTTACGTCTTTCCCTTCAAGAAGCCTTTCGCTAAGGCTGTTCTTGTGGAATTGGCAAAGGGATATTTGGAAGCCCATAGAGGGCTCTGGTGAAAAAGGAAATATCTTCCGTTCAAAACTTGAAAGAAGCTTTCTGAGAAACTGCTCTGTGTTCTGTTAATTCATCTCACAGAGTTACATCTTTCCCTTCAAGAAGCCTTTCGCTAAGGCTGTTCTTGTGGAATTGGCAAAGAGATATTTGGAAGCCCATAGAGGGCTATGGTGAAAAAGGAAATATCTTCCGTTCAAAACTGGAAAGAAGCTTTCTGAGAAACTGCTCTGTGTTCTGTTAATTCATCTCACAGAGTTACATCGTTCCCTTCAAGAAGCCTTTCGCTAAGGCTGTTCTTGTGGAATTGGCAAAGGGATATTTGGAAGCCCATAGAGGGCTATGGTGAAAAAGGAAATATCTTCCGTTCAAAACTGGAAAGACGCTTTCTGAGAAACTGCTCTGTGTTCTGTTAATTCATCTCACAGAGTTATATCTTTCCCTTCAAGAAGCCTTTCGCTAAGGCTGTTCTTGTGGAATTGGAAAAGGGATATTTCGAAGCCCATAGAGGGCTATGGTGAAAAAGGAAATATCTTCCGTTCAACACTGGAAAGAAGCTTTCTGAGGAACTGCTCTGTGTTCTGTTAATTCATCTCACAGAGTTACATCTTTCCCTTCAAGAAGCCTTTCGCTAAGGCTGTGCTTGTGGAATTGGCAAAGGGATATTTGGAAGCCCGTAGAGGGCTATGGTGAAAAAGGAAATATCTTCCGTTCAAACATGGAAAGAAGCTTTCTGAGAAACTGCTCTGTGTTCTGTTAATTCATCTCACAGAGTTACATCTTTCCCTTCAAGAAGTCTTTCGCTAAGGCTGTTCTTGTGGAATTGGCAAGGGGATATTTGGAAGCCCATAGAGGGCTATGGTGAAAAAGGAAATATCTTCCGTTCAAAACTGGAAAGAAGCTTTCTGAGAAACTGCTCTGTGTTCCGTTAATTCATCTCACAGAGTTATATCTTTCCCTTCAAGAAGCCTTTCGCTAAGGTTGTTCTTGTGGAATTGGCAAAGGGATATTTGGAAGCCCATAGAGGGCTATGGTGAAAAAGGAAATATCTTCCGTTCAACACTGGAAAGAAGCTTTCTGATAAACTGCTCTGTGTTCTGTTAATTCATCTCACAGAGTTACATCTTTCCCTTCAAGAAGCCTTTCGCTAAGGCTGTTCTTGTGGAATTGGCAAAGGGATATTTGGAAGCCCATAGAGGGCTATGGTGAAAAAGGAAATAACTTCCGTTCAAACCTGGAAAGAAGCTTTCTGAGAAAATGCTCTGTGTTCTGTTAATTCATCTCACAGAGTTACATCTTTCCCCTCAAGAAGCCTTTCGCTAAGGCTGTTCTTGTGGAATTGGCAAAGGGATATTTGGAAGCCCATAGAGGGCTATGGTGAAAAAGGAAATACCTTCGGTTCAAAACTGGAAAGAAGCTTTCTGAGAAACTGCTCTGTGTTCTGTTAATTCATCTCACAGAGTTACATCTTTCCCTTCAAGAAGCCTTTCGCTAAGTCTGTTCTTGTGGAATTGGCAAAGGGATATTTGGAAGCCCATAGAGGGCTATGGTGTAAAAGGAAATACCTTCCGTTCAAAACTGGAAAGGAGCTTTCTGAGAAACTGCTCTGTGGTCTGTTAATTCATCTCACAGAGTTACATCTTTCCCTTCAAGAAGCCTTTCGCTAAGTCTGTTCTTGTGGAATTGTCAAAGGGATATTTGGAAGCCCATAGAGGGCTACGGTGGAAAAGGAAATATCTTCCGTTCAACACTGGAAAGAAGCTTTCTGAGAAACTGCTCTGTGTTCTGTTAATTCATCTCACAGAGTTACATCTTTCCCTTCAAGAAGCCTTTCGCTAAGGCTGTTCTTGTGGAATTGGCAAAGGGATATTTAGAAGCCTATAGAGGGATATGGTGAAAAAGGGAATATCTTCCGTTCAAAACTGGAAAGAAGCTTTCTGAGAAACTGCTCTGTGTTCTGTTTATTCATCTCACAGAGTTACATCTTTCCCTTCAAGAAGCCTTTCGGTAAGGCTGTTCTTGTGGAATTGGCAAAGGGATATTTGGAAGCCCATAGAGGGCTAGGGTGAAAAAGGAAATATCTTCCGTTCAAAACTGGAAAGAAGCTTTCTGAGAAACTGCTCTGTGTTCTGTTAATACATCTCACGGAGTTACTTCTTTCCCTTCAAGAAGCCTTTAGCTAAGCCTGTTCTTGTGGAATTGGCAAAGGGATAATTCGAAGCCCATAGAGGGCTATGGTGAAAAAGGAAATATCATCCGTTCAAAACTGGAAAGAAGCTTTCTGAGAAACTGCTCTGTGTTCTGTTAATTCATCTCACAGAGTTACATCTTTCCCTTCAAGAAGCCTTTCGCTAAGGCTGTTCTTGTGGAATTGGAAAAGGGATATTTGGAAGCCACTAGAGGGCTATGGTGAAAAAGGAAATATCTTCCGTTCAAAACTGGAAACAAGCTTTCTGAGAAACTGTTCTGTGTTCTGTTAATTCGTCTCACAGTGTTACATCTTTCCTTTCAAGAAACCTTTCGCTAAAGCTGTTTCTGTGGAATTGGCAAGGGGATACTTGGAAGCCCATAGAGGGCTATGGTGAAAAAGGAAATATCTTCCGTACAAAACTGGAAAGAAGCTTTCTGAGAAACTGCTCTGTGTTCTGTTAATTCATCTCACAGAGTTACATCTTTCCCTTCAAGAAGCCTTTCGCTAAGGCTGTTCTTGTGGAATTGGCAAGGGGATATTTGGAAGCCCATAGAGGGCTATGGTGAAAAAGGAAATATCTTCCGTTCAAAACTGGAAAGAAGCTTTCTGAGAAACTGCTCTGTGTTCTGTTAATTCATCTCACAGAGTTATATCTTTCCCTTCAAGAAGCCTTTCGCTAAGGCTGTTCTTGTGGAATTGGCAAAGGGATATTTGGAAGCCCATAGAGGGCTATGGTGAAAAAGGAAATATCTTCCGTTCAAAACTGGAAAGAAGCTTTCTGAGAAACTGCTCTGTGTTCTGTTAATTCATCTCACAGAGTTACATCTTTCCCTTCAAGAAGCCTTTCACTAAGGCTGTTCTTGTGGAATTGGCAAAGGGATATTTGGAAGCCCATAGAGGGCTATGGTGAAAAAGGAAATATCTTCCGTTCAAAACTGGAAAGAAGATTTCTGAGAAACTGCTCTGTGTTCTGTTACTTCATCTCACAGAGTTACATCTTTCCCTTCATGAAGCCTTTCGCTAAGGCTGTTCTTGTGGAATTGGCAAAGGGATATTTGGAATCCCATAGAGGGCTATGGTGAAAAAGGAAATATCTTCCGTTCAAAACTGGAAAGAAGCTTTCTGAGAAACTGCTCTGTGTTCTGTTAATTCATCTCACAGAGTTACATCTTTCCCTTCAAGAAGCCTTTCGCTAAGGCTGTTCTTGTGGAATTGGCAAAGGGATATTTGGAATCCCATAGAGGGCTATGGTGAAAAAGGAAATATCTTCCGTTCAAAAGTGGAAAGAAGCTTTCTGAGAAACTGCTCTGTGTTCTGTTAATTCATCTCACAGAGTTACATCTTTCCCTTCAAGAAGTCTTTCGCTAAGGCTGTTCTTGTGGAATTGGCAAGGGGATATTTGGAAGCCCATAGAGGGCTATGGTGAAAAAGGAAATATCTTCCGTTCAAAAGTGGAAAGAAGCTTTCTGAGAAACTGCTCTGTGTTCTGTTAATTCATCTCACAGAGTTACATCTTTCCCTTCAAGAACTCTTTCGCTAAGGCTGTTCTTGTGGAATTGGCAAGGGGATATTTGGAAGCCCATAGAGGGCTATGGTGAAAAAGGAAATATCTTCCGTTCAAAACTGGAAAGAAGCCTTCTGAGAAACTGCTCTGTGTTCTGTTAATTCATCTCACAGAGTTACATCTTTCCCTTCAAGAAGCCTTTCGCTAAGGCTCTTCTTGTGGAATTGGCAAAGGGATATTTGGAAGCCCAAAGAGGGCTATGGTGAAAAAGGGAATGTCTTCCGTTCAAAACTGGAAAGAAGCTTTCTGAGAAACTGCTCTGTGTTCTGTTAATTCATCTCACAGAGTTACATCTTTCCCTTCAAGAAGCCTTTCGCTAAGGCTGTTCTTGTGGAATTGGCAAAGGGATATTTGGAAGCCCATAGAGGGCTATGGTGAAAAAGGAAATAACTTCCGTTCAAACCTGGAAAGAAGCTTTCTGAGAAAATGCTCTGTGTTCTGTTAATTCATCTCACAGAGTTACATCTTTCCCCTCAAGAAGCCTTTCGCTAAGGCTGTTCTTGTGGAATTGGCAAAGGGATATTTGGAAGCCCATAGAGGGCTATGGTGAAAAAGGAAATACCTTCGGTTCAAAACTGGAAAGAAGCTTTCTGAGAAACTGCTCTGTGGTCTGTTAATTCATCTCACAGAGTTACATCTTTCCCTTCAAGAAGCCTTTCGCTAAGTCTGTTCTTGTGGAATTGGCAAAGGGATATTTGGAAGCCCATAGAGGGCTATGGTGTAAAAGGAAATACCTTCCGTTCAAAACTGGAAAGAAGCTTTCTGAGAAACTGCTCTGTGGTCTGTTAATTCATCTCACAGAGTTACATCTTTCCCTTCAAGAAGCCTTTCGCTAAGTCTGTTCTTGTGGAATTGTCAAAGGGATATTTGGAAGCCCATAGAGGGCTACGGTGGAAAAGGAAATATCTTCCGTTCAACACTGGAAAGAAGCTTTCTGAGAAACTGCTCTGTGTTCTGTTAATTCATCTCACAGTTACATCTTTCCCTTCAAGAAGCCTTTCGCTAAGGCTGTTCTTGTGGAATTGGCAAAGGGATATTTAGAAGCCTATAGAGGGATATGGTGAAAAAGGGAATATCTTCCGTTCAAAACTGGAAAGAAGCTTTCTGAGAAACTGCTCTGTGTTCTGTTTATTCATCTCACAGAGTTACATCTTTCCCTTCAAGAAGCCTTTCGGTAAGGCTGTTCTTGTGGAATTGGCAAAGGGATATTTGGAAGCCCATAGAGGGCTAGGGTGAAAAACGAAATATCTTCCGTTCAAAACTGGAAAGAAGCTTTCTGAGAAACTGCTCTGTGTTCTGTTAATACATCTCACAGAGTTACTTCTTTCCCTTCAAGAAGCCTTTAGCTAAGCCTGTTCTTGTGGAATTGGCAAAGGGATAATTCGAAGCCCATAGAGGGCTATGGTGAAAAAGGAAATATCATCCGTTCAAAACTGGAAAGAAGCTTTCTGAGAAGCTGCTCTGTGTTCTGTTAATTCATCTCACAGAGTTACATCTTTCCCTTCAAGAATCCTTTCGCTAAGGCTGTTCTTGTGGAATTGGAAAAGGGATATTTGGAAGCCCATACAGGGCTATGGTGAAAAAGGAAATATCTTCCGTTCTAAACTGGAAAGAAGCTTTCTGGGAAACTGCTCTGTGTTCTGTTAATTCATCTCACAGAGTTACATCTTTCCCTTCAAGAAGCCTTTCGCTAAGGCTGTTCTTGTGGAATTGGCAAAGGGATATTTGGAAGCCCATAGAGGGCTATGGTGAAAAAGGAAATATCTTCCGTTCAAAAGTGGAAAGAAGCTTTCTGAGAAACTGCTCTGTGTTCTGTTAATTCATCTCACAGAGTTACATCTTTCCCTTCAAGAAGCCTTTCGCTAAGGCTCTTCTTGTGGAATTGGCAAAGGGATATTTGGAAGCCCAAAGAGGGCTATGGTGAAAAAGGAAATATCTTCCGTACAAAACTGGAAAGAAGCTTTCTGAGAAACTGCTCTGTGTTCTGTTAATTCATCTCACAGAGTTACATCTTTCCCTTCATGAAGCCTTTCGCTAAGGCTGTTCTTGTGGAATACGCAAAGGGATATTTGGAAGCCCATAGAGGGCTCTGGTGAAAAAGGAAATATTTTCCGTTCAAAACTGGAAAGAAGCTTTCTGAGAAACTGCTCTGTGTTCTGTTAATTCATCTCACAGAGTTACATCTTTCCCTTCAAGAAGCCTTTCGCTAAGGCTGTTCTTGTGGAATTGGCAAAGGGATATTTGGAAGCCCATAGAGGGCTATGGTTAAAAAAGGAAATATCTTCCGTTCAAAAGTGGAAAGAAGCTTTCTGAGAAAATGCTCTGTGTTCTGTTAATTCATCTCACAGAGTTACATCTTTCCCTTCAAGAAGCCTTTCGCTAAGGCTGTTCTTGTGGAATTGGCAAAGGGATATTTGGAAGCCCTTAGAGGGCTATGGTGAAAAAGTAAATATCTTCCGTTCAAAACTGGAAAGAAGCTTTCTGGGAAACTGCTGTGTGTTCTGTTAATTCATCTCACAGAGTTACATCTTTCCCTTCAAGAAGCCTTTCGCTAAGGCTGTTCTTGTGGAATTTACAAAGGGATATTTGGAAGCCCATAGAGGGCTATGGTGAAAAAGGAAATATCTTCCGTTCAAAACTGGAAAGAAGCTTTCTGAGAAACTGCTCTGTGTTCTGTTAATTCATCTCACAGAGTTATATCTTTCCCTTCAAGAAGCCTTTCGCTAAGGCTGTTCTTGTGGAATTGGCAAAGGGATATTTGGAAGCCCATAGATGGCTATGGTGAAAAAGGAAATATCTTCCGTTCAACACTGGAAAGAAGCTTTCTGAGAAACTGCTCTGTGTTCTGTTAATTCATCTCACAGAGATACATCTTTCGCTTCAAGAAGCCTTTCGCTAAGGCTGTTCTTGTGGAATTGGCAAAGGGATATTTGGAAGCCCAAAGAGGGCTATGGTGAAAAAGGGAATATCTTCCGTTCAAAACTGGAAAGAAGCTTTCTGAGAAACTGCTCTGTGTTCTGTTAATTCATCTCACAGAGTTACATCTTTCCCTTCAAGAAGCCTTTCGCTAAGGCTGTTCTTGTGGAATTGGCAAAGGGATATTTGGAAGCCCATAGAGGGCTATGGTGAAAAAGTAAATATCTTCCGTTCAAAACTGGAAAGAAGCTTTCTGGGAAACTGCTGTGTGTTCTGTTAATTCATCTCACAGAGTTACATCTTTCCCTTCAAGAAGCCTTTCGCTAAGGCTGTTCTTGTGGAATTTACAAAGGGATATTTGGAAGCCCATAGAGGGCTATGGTGAAAAAGGAAATATCTTCCGTTCAAAACTGGAAAGAAGCTTTCTGAGAAACTGCTCTGTGTTCTGTTAATTCATCTCACAGAGTTATATCTTTCCCTTCAAGAAGCCTTTCGCTAAGGCTGTTCTTGTGGAATTGGCAAAGGGATATTTGGAAGCCCATAGATGGCTATGGTGAAAAAGGAAATATCTTCCGTTCAACACTGGAAAGAAGCTTTCTGAGAAACTGCTCTGTGTTCTGTTAATTCATCTCACAGAGATACATCTTTCGCTTCAAGAAGCCTTTCGCTAAGGCTGTTCTTGTGGAATTGGCAAAGGGATATTTGGAAGCCCAAAGAGGGCTATGGTGAAAAAGGGAATATCTTCCGTTCAAAACTGGAAAGAAGCTTTCTGAGAAACTGCTCTGTGTTCTGTTAATTCATCTCACAGAGTTACATCTTTCCCTTCAAGAAGCCTTTCGCTAAGGCTGTTCTTGTGGAATTGGCAAAGGGATATTTGGAAGCTCATAGAGGGCTATGGTGAAAAAGGAAATATCTTCCGTTCAAAACTGGAAAGAAGCTTTCTGAGAAACTGCTCTGTGTTCTGTTAATTCATCTCACAGAGTTACATCTTTCCCCTCAAGAAGCCTTTCGCTAAGGCTGTTCTTGTGGAATTGGCAAAGGGTATTTGGAAGCCCATAGTGGGCTATGGTGAAAAAGGGAATACCTTCCGTTCAAAACTGGAAAGAAGCTTTCTGAGAAACTGCTCTGTGGTCTGTTAATTCATCTCACAGAGTTACATCTTCCCCTTCAAGAAGCCTTTCGCTAAGGCTGTTCTTGTGGTATTGGCAAAGGGATATTTGGAAGCCCATAGAGGGCTATGGTGAAAAAGGAAATATCTTCCGTTCAAAAGTGGAAAGAAGCTTTCTGAGAAACTGCTCTGTGTTCTGTTAATTCATCTCACAGAGTTACATCTTTCCCTTCAAGAAGCCTTTCGCTAAGGCTGTTCTTGTGGAATTGGCAAAGGGATATTTGGAAGCCCATAGAGGGCTATGGTGAAAAAGGAAATATCTTCCGTTCAAAACTGTAAAGAAGCTTTCTGAGAAACTGCTCTGTGTTCTGTTAATTCATCACAGAGAGTTATATCTTTCCCTTCAAGAAGCCTTTCGCTAAGTCTGTTCTTGTGGAATTGGCAAAGGGATATTTGGAAGCCCATAGAGGGCTAGGGTGAAAAAGGAAATATCTTCCGTTCAAAACTGGAAAGAAGCTTTCTGAGAAACTGCTCTGTGTTCTGTTAATTCATCTCACAGAGTTACAACTTTCCCTTCAAGAAGCCTTTCGCTAAGGCTGTTCTTGTGGAATTGGCAAAGGGATATTTGGAAGCCCATAGAGGGCTATGGTGAAAAAGGAAATATCTTCCGTTCAAAACTGGAAAGAAGCTTTCTGAGAAACTGCTCTGTGTTCTGTTTATTCATCTCACAGAGTTACATCTTTCCCTTCAAGAAGCCTTTTGCTAAGGCTGTTCTTGTGGAATTGGCAAAGGGATATTTCGAAGCCCATAGAGGGCTAAGGTGAAAAAGGAAATATCTTCCGTTCAAAACTGGAAAGAAGCTTTCTGAGAAACTGCTCTGTGTTCTGTTAATTCATCTCACAGAGTTACATCTTTCTCTTCAGGAAGCCTTTCGCTAAGACTGTTCTTGTGGAATTGGCAAAGGGATATTTGGAAGCCCGTAGAGGGCTAAGGTGAAAAAGGAAATATCTTCCGTTCACAACTGGAAAGAAGCTTTCTGAGAAACTGCTCTGTGTTCTGTTAATTCATCTCACAGAGTTACATCTTTCCCATCAATAAGCCTTTCGCTAAGGCTGTTCTTGTGGAATTGGCAAAGGGATATTTGGAAGCCCATAGAGGGCTATGGTGAAAAAGGAAATATCTTCCGTTCAACACTGGAAAGAAGCATTCTGAGAAACTGCTCTGTGTTCTGTTAATTCATCTCACAGAGTTACGTCTTTCCCTTCAAGAAGCCTTTCGCTAAGGCTGTTCTTGTGGAATTGGCAAAGGGATATTTGGAAGCCCATAGAGGGCTCTGGTGAAAAAGGAAATATCTTCCGTTCAAAACTTGAAAGAAGCTTTCTGAGAAACTGCTCTGTGTTCTGTTAATTCATCTCACAGAGTTACATCTTTCCCTTCAAGAAGCCTTTCGCTAAGGCTGTTCTTGTGGAATTGGCAAAGTGATATTTGGAAGCCCATAGAGGGCTATGGTGAAAAAGGAAATATCTTCCGTTCAAAACTGGAAAGAAGCTTTCTGAGAAACTGCTCTGTGTTCTGTTAATTCATCTCACAGAGTTACATCGTTCCCTTCAAGAAGCCTTTCGCTAAGGCTGTTCTTGTGGAATTGGCAAAGGGATATTTGGAAGCCCATAGAGGGCTATGGTGAAAAAGGAAATATCTTCCGTTCAAAACTGGAAAGACGCTTTCTGAGAAACTGCTCTGTGTTCTGTTAATTCATCTCACAGAGTTATATCTTTCCCTTCAAGAAGCCTTTCGCTAAGGCTGTTCTTGTGGAATTGGAAAAGGGATATTTCGAAGCCCATAGAGGGCTATGGTGAAAAAGGAAATATCTTCCGTTCAACACTGGAAAGAAGCTTTCTGAGGAACTGCTCTGTGTTCTGTTAATTCATCTCACAGAGTTACATCTTTCCCTTCAAGAAGCCTTTCGCTAAGGCTGTGCTTGTGGAATTGGCAAAGGGATATTTGGAAGCCCGTAGAGGGCTATGGTGAAAAAGGAAATATCTTCCGTTCAAACATGGAAAGAAGCTTTCTGAGAAACTGCTCTGTGTTCTGTTAATTCATCTCACAGAGTTACATCTTTCCCTTCAAGAAGTCTTTCGCTAAGGCTGTTCTTGTGGAATTGGCAAGGGGATATTTGGAAGCCCATAGAGGGCTATGGTGAAAAAGGAAATATCTTCCGTTCAAAACTGGAAAGAAGCTTTCTGAGAAACTGCTCTGTGTTCCGTTAATTCATCTCACAGAGTTATATCTTTCCCTTCAAGAAGCCTTTCGCTAAGGTTGTTCTTGTGGAATTGGCAAAGGGATATTTGGAAGCCCATAGAGGGCTATGGTGAAAAAGGAAATATCTTCCGTTCAACACTGGAAAGAAGCTTTCTGATAAACTGCTCTGTGTTCTGTTAATTCATCTCACAGAGTTACATCTTTCCCTTCAAGAAGCCTTTCGCTAAGGCTGTTCTTGTGGAATTGGCAAAGGGATATTTGGAAGCCCATAGAGGGCTATGGTGAAAAAGGAAATAACTTCCGTTCAAACCTGGAAAGAAGCTTTCTGAGAAAATGCTCTGTGTTCTGTTAATTCATCTCACAGAGTTACATCTTTCCCCTCAAGAAGCCTTTCGCTAAGGCTGTTCTTGTGGAATTGGCAAAGGGATATTTGGAAGCCCATAGAGGGCTATGGTGAAAAAGGAAATACCTTCGGTTCAAAACTGGAAAGAAGCTTTCTGAGAAACTGCTCTGTGTTCTGTTAATTCATCTCACAGAGTTACATCTTTCCCTTCAAGAAGCCTTTCGCTAAGTCTGTTCTTGTGGAATTGGCAAAGGGATATTTGGAAGCCCATAGAGGGCTATGGTGTAAAAGGAAATACCTTCCGTTCAAAACTGGAAAGGAGCTTTCTGAGAAACTGCTCTGTGGTCTGTTAATTCATCTCACAGAGTTACATCTTTCCCTTCAAGAAGCCTTTCGCTAAGTCTGTTCTTGTGGAATTGTCAAAGGGATATTTGGAAGCCCATAGAGGGCTACGGTGGAAAAGGAAATATCTTCCGTTCAACACTGGAAAGAAGCTTTCTGAGAAACTGCTCTGTGTTCTGTTAATTCATCTCACAGAGTTACATCTTTCCCTTCAAGAAGCCTTTCGCTAAGGCTGTTCTTGTGGAATTGGCAAAGGGATATTTAGAAGCCTATAGAGGGATATGGTGAAAAAGGGAATATCTTCCGTTCAAAACTGGAAAGAAGCTTTCTGAGAAACTGCTCTGTGTTCTGTTTATTCATCTCACAGAGTTACATCTTTCCCTTCAAGAAGCCTTTCGGTAAGGCTGTTCTTGTGGAATTGGCAAAGGGATATTTGGAAGCCCATAGAGGGCTAGGGTGAAAAAGGAAATATCTTCCGTTCAAAACTGGAAAGAAGCTTTCTGAGAAACTGCTCTGTGTTCTGTTAATACATCTCACGGAGTTACTTCTTTCCCTTCAAGAAGCCTTTAGCTAAGCCTGTTCTTGTGGAATTGGCAAAGGGATAATTCGAAGCCCATAGAGGGCTATGGTGAAAAAGGAAATATCATCCGTTCAAAACTGGAAAGAAGCTTTCTGAGAAACTGCTCTGTGTTCTGTTAATTCATCTCACAGAGTTACATCTTTCCCTTCAAGAAGCCTTTCGCTAAGGCTGTTCTTGTGGAATTGGAAAAGGGATATTTGGAAGCCACTAGAGGGCTATGGTGAAAAAGGAAATATCTTCCGTTCAAAACTGGAAACAAGCTTTCTGAGAAACTGTTCTGTGTTCTGTTAATTCGTCTCACAGTGTTACATCTTTCCTTTCAAGAAACCTTTCGCTAAAGCTGTTTCTGTGGAATTGGCAAGGGGATACTTGGAAGCCCATAGAGGGCTATGGTGAAAAAGGAAATATCTTCCGTACAAAACTGGAAAGAAGCTTTCTGAGAAACTGCTCTGTGTTCTGTTAATTCATCTCACAGAGTTACATCTTTCCCTTCAAGAAGCCTTTCGCTAAGGCTGTTCTTGTGGAATTGGCAAGGGGATATTTGGAAGCCCATAGAGGGCTATGGTGAAAAAGGAAATATCTTCCGTTCAAAACTGGAAAGAAGCTTTCTGAGAAACTGCTCTGTGTTCTGTTAATTCATCTCACAGAGTTATATCTTTCCCTTCAAGAAGCCTTTCGCTAAGGCTGTTCTTGTGGAATTGGCAAAGGGATATTTGGAAGCCCATAGAGGGCTATGGTGAAAAAGGAAATATCTTCCGTTCAAAACTGGAAAGAAGCTTTCTGAGAAACTGCTCTGTGTTCTGTTAATTCATCTCACAGAGTTACATCTTTCCCTTCAAGAAGCCTTTCACTAAGGCTGTTCTTGTGGAATTGGCAAAGGGATATTTGGAAGCCCATAGAGGGCTATGGTGAAAAAGGAAATATCTTCCGTTCAAAACTGGAAAGAAGATTTCTGAGAAACTGCTCTGTGTTCTGTTACTTCATCTCACAGAGTTACATCTTTCCCTTCATGAAGCCTTTCGCTAAGGCTGTTCTTGTGGAATTGGCAAAGGGATATTTGGAATCCCATAGAGGGCTATGGTGAAAAAGGAAATATCTTCCGTTCAAAACTGGAAAGAAGCTTTCTGAGAAACTGCTCTGTGTTCTGTTAATTCATCTCACAGAGTTACATCTTTCCCTTCAAGAAGCCTTTCGCTAAGGCTGTTCTTGTGGAATTGGCAAAGGGATATTTGGAATCCCATAGAGGGCTATGGTGAAAAAGGAAATATCTTCCGTTCAAAAGTGGAAAGAAGCTTTCTGAGAAACTGCTCTGTGTTCTGTTAATTCATCTCACAGAGTTACATCTTTCCCTTCAAGAAGTCTTTCGCTAAGGCTGTTCTTGTGGAATTGGCAAGGGGATATTTGGAAGCCCATAGAGGGCTATGGTGAAAAAGGAAATATCTTCCGTTCAAAAGTGGAAAGAAGCTTTCTGAGAAACTGCTCTGTGTTCTGTTAATTCATCTCACAGAGTTACATCTTTCCCTTCAAGAACTCTTTCGCTAAGGCTGTTCTTGTGGAATTGGCAAGGGGATATTTGGAAGCCCATAGAGGGCTATGGTGAAAAAGGAAATATCTTCCGTTCAAAACTGGAAAGAAGCCTTCTGAGAAACTGCTCTGTGTTCTGTTAATTCATCTCACAGAGTTACATCTTTCCCTTCAAGAAGCCTTTCGCTAAGGCTCTTCTTGTGGAATTGGCAAAGGGATATTTGGAAGCCCAAAGAGGGCTATGGTGAAAAAGGGAATGTCTTCCGTTCAAAACTGGAAAGAAGCTTTCTGAGAAACTGCTCTGTGTTCTGTTAATTCATCTCACAGAGTTACATATTTCCCTTCATGAAGCCTTTCGCTAAGGCTGTTCTTGTGGAATTCGCAAAGGGATATTTGTAAGCCCATAGAGGGCTCTGGTGAAAAAGGAAATATTTTCCGTTCAAAACTGGAAAGAAGCTTTCTGAGAAACTGCTCTGTGTTCTGTTAATTCATCTCACAGAGTTACATCTTTCCCATCAAGAAGCCTTTCGCTAAGGCTGTTCTTGTGGAATTGGCAAAGGGATATTTGGAAGCTCATAGAGGGCTATGGTGAAAAAGGAAATAACTTCCGTTCAAACCTGGAAAGAAGCTTTCTGAGAAACTGCTCTGTGTTCTGTTAATTCATCTCACAGAGTTACATCTTTCCCCTCAAGAAGCCTTTCGCTAAGGCTGTTCTTGTGGTATTGGCAAAGGGATATTTGGAAGCCCATAGAGGGCTATGGTGAAAAAGGAAATATCTTCCGTTCAAAACTGGAAAGAAGCTTTCTGAGAAACTGTTCTGTGTTCTGTTAATTCGTCTCACATTGTTACATCTTTCCTTTCAAGAAACCTTTCGCTAAAGCTGTTTCTGTGGAATTGGCAAGAGGATACTTGGAAGCCCATAGAGGGCTATGGTGAAAAACAAATATCTTCCGTAAAAAACTGGAAACAAGCTTTCTGAGAATCTGCTCTGTGTTCTGTTAATTCATCTCACAGAGTTACATCTTTCCCTTCAAGAAGCCTTTCGCTAAGGCTGTTCTTGTGGAATTGGCAAGGGGATATGTGGAAGCCCATAGAGGGCTATGGTGAAAAAGGATATATCTTCCGTTCAAAACTGGAAAGAAGCTTTCTGAGAAACTGCTCTGTGTTCTGTTAATTCATCTCACAGAGTTACATCTTTCCCTTCAAGAAGCCTTTCGCTAAGGCTGTTCTTGTGGAATTGGAAAAGGGATATTTGGAAGCCCATAGAGGGCTATGGTGAAAAAGGAAATATCTTCCGTTCAAAACTGGAAAGAAGCTTTCTGGGATACTGCTCTGTGTTCTGTTAATTCATCTCACAGAGTTACATCTTTCCCTTCAAGAAGCCTTTCGCTAAGGCTGTTCTTGTGGAATTGGCAAAGGGATATTTGGAAGCCCATAGAGGGCTATGGTGAAAAAGGAAATATCTTCCGTTCAAAACTGGAAAGAAGCTTTCTGAGAAACTGCTCTGTGTTCTGTTAATTCATCTCACAGAGTTATATCTTTCCCTTCAAAAAGCCTTTCGCTAAGGCTGTTCTTGTGGAATTGGCAAAGGGATATTTGGAAGCCCATAGAGGGCTATGGTGAAAAAGGAAATATCGTCCGTTCAACACTGGAAAGAAGCTTTCTGAGAAACTGCTCTGTGTTCTGTTAATTCATCTCACAGAGTTACATCTTTCCCTTCAAGAAGCCTTTCGCTAAGGCTGTTCTTGTGGAATTGGCAAAGGGATATTTGGAAGCCCAAAGAGGGCTATGGTGAAAAAGGGAATATCTTCCGTTCAAAACTGGAAACAAGCTTTCTGAGAAACTGCTCTGTGTTCTGTTAATTCATCTCACAGAGTTACATCTTTCCCTTCAAGAAGCCTTTCGCTAAGGCTGTTCTTGTGGAATTGGCAAAGGGATATTTGGAAGCCCATAGAGGGCTATGGTGAAAAAGGAAATATCTTCCGTTCAAAACTGGAAAGAAGCTTTCTGAGAAACTGCTCTGTGTTCTGTTAATTCATCTCACAGAGTTACATCTTTCCCTTCTAGAATCCTTTCGCTAAGGCTGTTCTTGTGGAATTGGCAAAGGGATATTTGGAAGCCCATAGAGGGCTATGGTGAAAAAGGAAATATCTTCCGTTCAAAACTGGAAAGAAGCTTTCTGAGAAACTGATCTGTGTTCTCTTAATTCATCTCACAGAGTTACATCTTTCCCTTCAAGAAGCCTTTCGCTAAGGCTGTTCTTGTGGAATTGGCAAGGCGATATTGGGAAGCCCATAGAGGGCTATGGTGAAAAAGGAAATATCTTCCGTTCAAAACTGGAAAGAAGCTTTCTGAGAAACTGCTCTGTGTTCTGTTAATTCATCTCACAGAGTTACATCATTCCCTTCAAGAAACCTTTCGCTAAGGCTCTTCTTGTGGAATTCGCAAAGGGATATTTGGAAGCCCATAGAGGGCTATGGTGAAAAAGGAAATATCTTCCGTTTAAAACTGGAAAGATGCTTTTTGAGAAACTGCTCTGTGTTCTGTTAATTCATCTCACAGACTTACATCTTTCCCTTCAAGAAGCCTTTCGCTAAGGCTGTTCTTGTGGAATTGGAAAAGGGATATTTGGAAGCCCATAGAGGGCTAAGTTAAAAAAGGAAATATCTTCCGTTCAAAACTGGAAAGAAGCTTTCTGAGAAACTGCTCTGTGTTCTGTTAATTCATCTCACAGAGTTACATCTTTCCCTTCAAGAAACCTTTCGCTAAGGCTGTTCTTGTGGAATTCGCAAAGGGATATTTGGAAGCCCATAGAGGGCTATGGTGAAAAAGGAAATATCTTCCGTTTAAAATTGGAAATATGCTTTTTGAGAAACTGCTCTGTGTTCTGTTAATTCATCTCACAGACTTACATCTTTCCCTTCAAGAAGCCTTTCGCTAAGGCTGTTGTTGTGGAATTGGAAAAGGGATATTTGGAAGCCCATAGAGGGCTAAGTTAAAAAAGGAAATATCTTCCGTTCAAAACTGGAAAGAAGCTTTCTGGGAAACTGCTCTGTGTTCTGTTAATTCATCTCACAGAGTTACATCTTTCCCTTCAAGAAGCCTTTCGCTAAGGCTGTTCTTGTGGAATTGGCAAAGGGATATTTGGAAGCCCATAGAGGGCTATGGTGAAAAAGGAAATATCTTCCGTTCAAAACTGGAAAGAAGCTTTCTGAGAAACTGCTCTGTGTTCTGTTAATTCATCTCACAGAGTTACATCTTTCCCTTCAAGAAGCCTTTCACTAAGTCTGTTCTTGTTGAATTGGCAAAGGGATATTTGGAAGCCCATAGAGGGCTATGGTGAAAAAGGAAATATCTTCCGTTCAAAACTGGAAAGAAGCTTTCTGAGAAACTGCTCTGTGTTCTGTTAATTCATCTCACAGAGTTACATCTTTCCCTTCAAGAAGCCTTTCGCTAAGGCTGTTCTTGTGGTATTGGCAAAGGGATATTTGGAAGCCCATAGAGGGCTATGGTGAAAAAGGAATTATCTTCCGTTCAAAACTGGAAAGAAGCTTTCTGAGAAACTGCTCTGTTTTCTGTTAATTCGTCTCACAGTGTTACATCTTTCCTTTCAAGAAACCTTTCGCTAAAGCTGTTTCTGTGGAATTGGCAAGGGGATACTTGGAAGCCCCTAGAGGGCTCTGGTGAAAAAGGAAATATCTTCCGTTCAAAACTGGAAAGAAGCTTTCTGAGAAACTGCTCTGTGTTCTGTTAATTCATCTCACAGAGTTACATCTTTCCCTTCAAGAAGCCTTTCGCTAAGGCTGTTCTTGTGGAATTGGCAAAGGGATATTTGGAAGCCCATAGAGGGCTATGGTGAAAAAGGAATATCTTCCGTTCAAAACTGGAAAGAAGCTTTCTGAGAAACTGCTCTGTGTTCTGTTAATTCATCTCACAGAGTTACATCTTTCCCTTCAAGAAGCCTTTCGCTAAGGCTGTTCTTGTGGAATTGGCAAAGGGATATTTGGAAGAACAGAGGGCTAAGGTGAAAAAGGAAATATCTTCCGTTCAAAACTGGAAAGAAGCTTTCTGAGAAACTGCTCTGTGTTCTGTTTATTCATCTCACAGAGTTACATCTTTCCCTTCAAGAAGCCTTTCGCTAAGGCTGTTCTTGTGGAATTGGCAAAGGGATATTTGGAAGCCCATAGAGGGCTATGGTGAAAAAGGAAATATCTTCCGTTCAAAACTGGAAAGAAGCTTTCTGAGAAACTGTTCTGTGTTCTGTTAATTCGTCTCACAGTGTTACATCTTTCCCTACAAGAAGCCTTTCTCTAAGGCTGTTCTTGTGGAATTGGCAAAGGGATATTTGTAAGCCCATAGAGGGCTATGGTGAAAAAGGAAATATCTTCCGTTCAAAACTGGAAAGAAGCTTTCTGTGAAACTGCTCTGTGTTCTGTTAATTCATCTCACAGAGTTACATCTTTCCCTTCAAGAAACCTTTCGCTAAGGCTGTTCTTGTGGAATTCGCAAAGGGATATTTGGAAGCCCATAGAGGGCTATGGTGAAAAAGGAAATATCTTCCGTTTAAAACTGGAAAGATGCTTTTTGAGAAACTGCTCTGTGTTCTGTTA